>NW_022900916.1:39575028-39582484 GCF_012274545.1 Fukomys damarensis | reverse complement strand
ATTCATAGGAAAATGGATACATATTGAAGATATACTCCTAAGTGAAATAAATAAGTCCCACATGTGTAAATACCAAATAGTTTCCCTGGTGTGAATATTCTGCAACAATGCATAAGATTCTAATAAGATTACTGACATTTAGAAATGGGAGGAAAGGAGCTAAAGGTGTAGGGAAGGTGTGATACGTAGGGGAAGAACAAAAAGGGAAAAGAAAAAAATGTGAGAGAATGAAAAGATGAAAATAAAGTGTTTGTAGATGGGGAGGGGAGGAGGGGTTGAAGGGAGGGCAGAGGTAAGGGGAAAAAATGAGAATCAAGACTTGCCATGTAAAGCTACATGATCCCAACAATGAATGTAACTGTACTGTATCCCTAAATGTACCAATAAACTCAATAAAAAAAAATCAACCAATAACAAATGTTGGCGGGGTTGTGGGGAGAAAGGAAGCCTTCTCCATTGTTGGTGGGAGTGCAGACTGGTGCAACCACTATGGAAATCAATATGGAGATACCTCAAAGAGCTGGGACTAGAGGCTCCATTTGACCCAGTCATCCCTCTACTGGGTATCTTTCCAAAAGAATTAAAAGAATCATATCACAGAGAGATATGCACACCCATGTTTATAGTGGCACAGTTTGTAACAGCTAAGACTTGGAAACAGCCTATTTGCCCAGCAGTCTGAGACTGGATAAAGAAGATGTGGTTTTTCTATAAAATGGAATATTATTCAGCCATAAAGAATGAGAAATTAGATTCATTCATAGGAAAATGGATACATATTGAGGATATACTCCTAAGTGAAATAAATAAGTCACACATGTTTAAATACCGAAAAGTTTCTCTGGTGTGAATAAACTATAATAGTACATAAGATCCTAATGATATAACTGACAATGTGAAATAGGAAGAAAGGGGCTAAAGGTGTAGGGAAAGTGGTGAGGGTAGGGGAAAGGTAGTAAGGGAAAAGAAAAAATATGAGAAAATGAAAAAATCTAAATGAAATGTGTAGTGGGAGGGGAGGAAGGAGTGAAGGGAGGGCAAGGACCAGGGGAAAAATGAGAATGAAGATCTGTCGTGTAAAGGTACAAGATCCCAATGATGAACGTAACTGTACTGTATACCTAAAATGTACCAATAAATTCAATGAGGGGAAAAAAAATATGCACTCTCTAATATGGCCACAATAGCTACAGGTAGCTACTGATCTCTTGAAATGAGTCTAAACAGAGATACTCTATACATGTAAGGAAAAAAAACATGCACTCTCTAATATGGCCACAATAGCTATAGGTAGCTTCTGAGCTCTTGAAATGAGTCTAAACAGAGATACTCTATACATGTAAAATTTCTCACTAGATTTTGAGGAAGGGAAAAAAAATATGCACTCTCTAATATGGCCACAATAGCTACAGGTAGCTACTGATCTCTTGAAATGAGTCTAAACAGAGATACTCTATACATGTAAAATTTCTCACTAGATTTTGAGGACTTGATATAAAAAAAAGAATTTAAAATATATGAATAGTTTTTCCACTGATACGTCAAATTATTTTGTATATACTTGCTTAAATAAAATATACATACAAAAAATTTAAAATTGTATGTGTGACTCACATATTTATATTGGATAGTGTTAAATTGGTTCATTTTAGGCTTTCTCTGACTCAATATCACTAAGTCTTCTTCAGTTAGACATAAATGAGTATTCCAATTTTACCCTTTCTGTTTCTTAATGTAACTCTGTTTGATCCCTGTCTTTTTGTGCTGTATTCTGGATACATTCTCATAATTACCTCCCAAATCACTGACTCTTTCCTCACTGGTCAAACCTTTGTAATTTTATCCATTCCATTAGGTTTTATATATTAGCCTTGACATTTTGAATATGGTTTTGTTTGTTGAATTTCCACAGAACATTTCACCTGGGTTAGAAGAATATTGAAAACTCTTTATCCAGTCTCCAACTGATGGGCAAATGGACTGGATAAAGAAGATGTGGTTTTTCTATAAAATGGAATACTACTCAGCCATAAAGAATGAGAAATTAGAGGCATTCATAGGAAAATGGATACATATTGAGGATATACTCATAAGTAAAATAAATGAGTCACACATGTGTAAATACCGAATAGTTTCTCTGGTGTGAAAAAACTATAATTATACATAATATTCTAATGGTATAATTGACAATGTGAAATAGGAAGAAAATGGCTAAAGGTGTAGGGGAAGTGGGAAGGGTAGGGGAAAGGAAATAAGGGAAAAGAAAATAAATATGAGAAAATGAAAAAATTGAAATAAAGCATTTGTAAATAGGGAAGGGAGGAGGGGGTGAAGGGAGGGCAGCAGTAAGGGGAAAAAGTGAGAACCAAGACCTGTCATGTAAAGGTACAAGATCCCAATGATGAATGTAACTGTACTGTATACCTAAAATGTACCAATAAACTCAATGAGAAAAAAAAAAGAAGAAAACTCTTCAAGAATTTCTACTAATGCTGAACACTTGCACAGTTTGTGACCAGAAATCCCACTCCTAGGTATAAACTTAATGGAGATACATAAACAGCCCCAAACTAGAAGTTATGCAATTTACCCAAAAGCCATAGAATAGA
Organism: Fukomys damarensis; assembly: GCF_012274545.1. NCBI lineage: Eukaryota > Metazoa > Chordata > Mammalia > Rodentia > Bathyergidae > Fukomys > Fukomys damarensis. The sequence continues at coordinate 39,579,875 of NW_022900916.1, read as the reverse complement.
ATAAATTATGGTATATTCATACAATGGAATACTAGAGGAAACTAGACCTATTTTTAAAATATGAATACATTTCAAAATATTTAGTATTTTCCTATATTGAGAGACAAATATCATGTGCAAAAGAGTATACATATACATATATAGATAAATCCATCCTTTAGCGGTTTTTTAAAAACAGGCAAGCCGGGCATGGTAGCACATGCCTGTAATCCCAGCACTCGGGAGGCAGAGGCAGGAGGATTGCTGTGAGTTTGAGTTCAGCCTGGGCTACATAGTGAGTTCCAGGTCAGTCTCAACTACATAGTGAGACCCTGTCCAAAAAAAAAAAATAGGCAAAACTTCTATGGTAATACTGTTCAGGACAGTGGTTGACTTTGTACTGAGATTAATCTGGAAGGAGACATGTGCAGAACTTCTAAAATACTAAAACTGCTCTAGCTCTTGATCTAGTTACTGGTAACTTGGTACATTAATTTGTGGAAATTAATTATAGTATGTTTATCATTTTTATACTTTTCTGTACTCACAGTTTTTTAACAACATTGTACACTCAAAATCATGAGTCAGGGATTTTCAAAATATAATTGGAGGTTAAAACCTTTTTTTTCTTTCCTTTTGAGTTTTTAATTTCAAATAAATTTCTATTTTTAGAATTTCACTTCGGTTCTTTTTCAAATGCTGCCTAGTCACTTTTAATTGTCCTTCATCCCTACTTCATTGTCTTTCAATGCCATCTTTTATTTCAGTAAATATTTAAGGAACTTTAGTGTGGATTCCGATCTCATAATTCTTATATTGAAGCTCTTGGGATGTCTAGTTCTATCATTCCTCGTTTCCAGTGATGGCTTGTTTACTCTGTGAAATTGGTAACTTGTCATTGTGAACTAAAACATGACTGATTTTGATCTCTGGTAGCCCTAAAGGTCCCCACTGGTGGTTATGTACCTCCAAAGAGGAGTCTATGCTGATTCTTCCAGACATTCTGAGATGTGCTGGAATCATCTTAATTCACCCACTTGAACTACAAATTTAAGCCCCAAACCTTCCTGAGGTCAGAATGCTCATAAGAGATGCTTTTTACTCTCATATACCCAGCCAAGGCTGGAACAGACAGTTCTGTATGGCATCTTTCTTGACTATATGGATATTTTCTAGTCCACCTTTTCACCACCAGTGCATCTGTCGTGACCACCCTGTATTATCAAAGACCTTGTCTCCATTCACAATGCCCCCAATTTACTAACTGTTGTGTGGCAATCGAAAACCCAGGCTCCCTTAGTCCAAAGGTGGCCAGCTGACTAAACATCAAAGTTCTTTGCCCTCATCTGATTGTGTAATTTTTTAGCGGGTCCTTCCACTCCTTGAGCCCTGAGGCTTAGCATCTTTAAAACCAGGGTATGAGCCCAGGGTCTCTAAAATGCCCTCCAGCTCTAGAAGTTTGTTAGGTACTCTTAGGTTTACTCCAGCACACACTCTGAATTGGCTAGTACTGAAACTATGAAACTCGTCCATTTCTTTTAGTGATTAAATTTCTTTTGCTGTTTTATTTATGCTTTTTAATGATTAAGATAACATCTATGGAATCTCTATGTTCCACCCTGTTGCTCAGTTATGGCTAGATGCACAAGTCAATTAGGAAACACAGCTCTGAATTCTGGTAAATTCTAACGCCTTATGCATACCAACTGTGGCCAGTCAGCCTTGCCCAGATGGGCCCAAGCAAGAAAGGCCAACTCCAGATCTGTTCCCCACACCATAACCACGGGGCTTTCAAAGGGAGGGCAGGGGCAAGGGGAAAAACTGAGAACCAAGACCTGTCATGTAAAGGTACAAGATCCCAGTAATGAATGTAACTGTACTGTATACCTAGAATGTACCAATAAACTCAATGAGGAAAAAAAAATGGTATCTTCAGTTCAACTCACTCTCTGTCATGTAAAGCCCTTAGTGTTTTGTTTTATTTTCAGTAATGGGGATTGAACACAGGGGTTTCACACTGAGCAACAGCCCCAGCCCTTTTTCTGTTTTTTGTTTTTTGGGGTTTTTTTTGTTTTGTTTTGTTTTGGGTTGTTCTTTTTTTTTTTTTTTTTTTTTTGTGTTTTTTTTTTTTTTTTTTTTTTTTTTTTTTTTTGAGACAGGGTCTCATTAAGTTGCTCAGACTGGGCTCCAATTTATGACCCTCCTGCTTCTGCCTCCCATAATGCTAGTATTACAGACATGCACCACAGAATCCAGCTAAGCCTTTGTTTAAAACACTTCTTCTTGGGTCCAACTTACTACCTCATTCCCCTCAGTCACTTAATTAGAATTACTCGTGAATGAGACCCAGAAATCAGCATTGTTACTAAAGTTAACACTGTGGTAATCCTTTCCTGTGCAACTACAAACCACTTAGCTTTACTCTGTTCTGGGGGGGGGTGTAAAAAAACAGAATAATAAACAAAACAGTGACTAAACTAGTGGTCTTGTTCACTTCCTTACTTGCCCGAACAGTGTTGAGACTTGCTCAAACTCCTACAGCAGGCAGCTGGGGAAATCAGGAACCCATGCTTCTCTGACCCCAGGGTTTGTGTTCTCAACTGCTAACTAGACTCTACCAGGACATGATGTTTCAGAGCTTCAGCACCAGACCTGATGAGTTCCAGTCCCGGCCGTCCCATTTACTATTTCTACGACCTAGGGCAAGTCCTATTGCCTCCCTGGTCTTCAGTATCCCCATTTGTTAGGCAGGGATGAAAAACAAGCATTCCTTCCTCGTAGGGTAGTTTTAACGGTAAAGAATAACTAAGGTGACTTGGGTAAAGTATTAAAATGAGGACCTGGAATATAGTAAGCGCTCAACAGGTGTTAGCCATTAGACGCCAGCTTCCCTTTTGCCAAGTTTCAGGCTCCTTCATGTGTGTCACTGGTCCCAAAAGAGATCTTTTGCCAGGATGAGAAAACAGATTTGAAGAAAATCCATTCCCTGTGCTGGCAAGCAACACACAGCACTCACTCTACCGACAGCAGGTCAGTCCTGTTGTCTTTGGAGATAAAGAACGGCGCATTATTTGAACCTAAATGTTCAAAGGGCATCAACCCTTTCTAGCACAGTGCACTCTCAGCCTGGCTGCTTCTTTATCTTTCATGCCTCCTAATAGCTCCGTCTGTCATTACGAACCTTTCAGTTCTGCTGCAATGAAGCACAAAGGGATTCCATCCTTTAATCCTTAATATAGTTTGTCTTTATAGTTTGGCAGGCATGAGTTGGTTGCAATAGTAACTCCTGAAACCTGTCTCTCATTATGCCAAGATCTGCAATGTGTTGCCGCATCAAAGCATGAGGGATAACAAATGCTTTCCAATGATAAGAATGGCTCTTTACAGCTAGCTTTCCAAGTGCCCTCCTGACACAGAAGAACTTGTTTGACTAACATCAATCATCATTAGCAGCAAATGGTGATATCTGTCTGGGTGACATCTTAGCCAAGGAAGAAAGCTACATACTGAGAATGTCAGCTTCTACCTGCAGACTGAAATAGAGAGATGCAGAAAAGAACTTTTTGCTTCCATGACAAAAATTATTCCAGAAGTCAAATTTCCACTAAATCATAAGGTGGTACTTAAAACTATTTTTTTCTTTCTAAATAAAACTATTTTTAAACCATGCATAGAATTTTAAGTAAGTCACTTTTTATGACCACAGATATTTCAGGAGCCTAGGAAAAGGCGAGTTGGAGAAAAGTAGCAGTGCCATTCTAGCCTCGCATTCTAGTCTTACTGAAAACCAGAGATGTGGCTGTAAGTCCCTGCACCCATCCCAAAAGCTCCACCCAAGGGATACAGGGCATCTGAGGAGTACAAACCCTGGCAGATCACAGATCCACTGACCACACAGCAAACTGAGTCCTCCTTTTGAAATATCAACAGAGTAACCAACACTCAAATTCAGCAGAACTTACCCAAATAAGCACTTCACACCTTGGCAAGATGTTCTTTTGACTGCACAAGATGGAACCTTCTTTCAAATCCAGTGAAGCTTTAATAGACATAGAAACCTTTTTAAATGGTCCCATAAGAACCTAGTCTATTTATAAATCAATCAAGCTTAAAACTTCTTAGAAATATCCGAGTCCAGGAAATAAATTCTTGGATTTTGGTAAAAGCCAAAAAGGGAACTGAAGCCAAAGAAAAAGCCTGCTCAAGATATCTTATATAATCTACTATGAAGCCAGTTGATTTGGGCAGAGGTTCAACTCTACATTGCAGGGTTTTTGGACTGTGGGATACCTAAAGTTTGAGGGTGTAACAGCTTCATAACCCAAAGCCTTGAAGGAAAGTAGAAGTCTTTCTAGGAGTCTATTTTGGTAACATTGACCTATAGTTTCCTGAAATACCAAACAATTTCCAAGAACCATCAATAAATCTATGACAAATGAAAAACATACAAATCTATTCCACTTTTCAGCAGAAGTGACTGAGCAAAGTATCAACAATTTGTGTTAGAAAAACTCATCAGAACTCATCAGAGTTCCCCATCCTCTAGAAGGAACTTGTCTTTGGTGAGCCCCAGGACTGACATTGCTAAACTTTCGTTCCACCCACCTGCCTTTATCTGCTCCCACTGTTCCTTACAGCTAACCAGTTTGCACACATTTGAAAATTTGGAAATATCTGCCTCTTCCCCTAATAGGACACAAGCTGCAGCAATAAGCCAAAGAATTACTGAAAATATTACTAGAAATACAATTAAATTAGAAAAACAATGGGGCTAAGGATGTAGCTCAGCGGCATAGCACCTGCCTGGCAAGTGCAAGGTCCTGGGTTCAATCCCTGGTAACAAAAAAAAAAAAAAAAAAAAAAAAGGA
>NW_022900916.1:39542309-39574636 GCF_012274545.1 Fukomys damarensis | reverse complement strand
AAAAAAAAAAAAAAAAAAAAAAAAAATGGAGTCTCCTTTAGATGGATGAATAAAAGTTTTCAAAAGATGATAAAATAGAAGAAACTGAAGTTCAGATGCTAGCACACTTAATGCAGCTTCTAAGCAGAGCAGATTCCCATTATAACCACTTAGACAAAGAGCAAAGTGCCTTATTTCCTGCCAGAATCTTCTTTCCAGATTCAGCTTTGATGTGAACAATTTGCTTGTGCCCTTGGAACACCAAGCTATTCAGTCCTTAACCCTTGGCCTGTGCAAGTCCCCAGGCCTAGAAGGAAGAAAGCCTCTTTACTTCAAGACTCAAAAGATGCCTGCTTGGAATGTAGGCCATGTGGCAGCAACCTTGTAATTTCCTTTTTTGCTCTTCTTAAAGGTCTCTTTGGTCCATAGGCCAAGAAACACTGGTATTGCTAAAATGCAATGTTTTCAATCAATTCGGCTGAGTCAAACTGGCTTTCCAGAGTCTGCAAATCCTGATCTTTTTATTCATGTGTAAAGCAGATAAACTGAAGGACTTGCTCGAGGTCATACAGCAAATTAGGAAGTACAAGTAAAACCTACTGCTACCAAGCCAGTAGTTTTCACATGTGCATTTGTCAGCATTTCTGTTACTGGCTATAATACCCAATACTTATAACTTAAAATAAAAACAGGTTAATTTGGCTCACTTTCATAAGGATTCAGTCCATGGTCAGCTGCCTCCAAGTCAGGAAGATCATGTTACAAGGACATAGCAAAACAAAGCTGTTTAGTTAGTGATGTCAAAGAGGTAGAGGAGGGAACAATGCCAGAGAGGAACAGGACAGGTATCATATATAGTACTCAAGGTCATCACACCTCTATGACAACCCAGACACACCCAGAAGCATGTTTTACTAATCTGTTAGGGGTTTTTTAAAGAAACTGATATATCAGTATCAATGAATACTACCCACTTCTTACCACTTAACAGTCTACCCCAAGCATCACTTGGGTAGTGCACTTGTTTACATCCTGTCTATCTGAGCACAACTCAGGCAGGTTTTCATTTCAACTAGCCAATTCTTGTATTAAATAAACTTGATAAAATTGTTGTTTTTATATTTCCTGTTAACTTCTTACCATAACAGTCTACCCCAAGCATCACTTGGGTAGTGCACTTGTTTACATCCTGTCTATCTGAGCACAACTCAGGCAGGTTTTCATTTCAACTAGCCAATTCTTGTATTAAATAAACTTGATAAAATTGTTGTTTTTATATTTCCTGTTACATTATTTTATAAAAGATAACAAAAATGTGCAAATTTTTGTCATCCTGTAATTAAATAATTGGACTGGTCAGTGGTTAAACTATATTTAATCTCTGAATTAAAACAATACCAAGGTCATAATTCTACTTAATGTAACATAGCTATAACTGGAAAGTGCAAAAATCCCTTCCCTGAAGTCTTAGTGGTTGCAGTATTTTTCAAAATTCCAAGTCTGTGTTTCTTATGAGACTCAATGCAAACTCTTAGCTATGAACTCTGTAAAAATGATTTTTAAAAAGCAAGTTACATATTCTGAAGGTACAGTGGTACTTGCAGGCACAGGGTAAACATTCTTATTCCAAAAAGGATGAATGGGGGAATAGAAAAGAATAGGATCATAGCAAGACTAAAATCCAGCAGGGTAAGCACTAAGTCCTATAGCTCCACATGAGACATATGAGGCCCATGGTGGTAAAATGTGAGTTCCAAAGGGCTTGTGCAGCCCCATTCCTGTGGCCTTGCCATTTCTAGCACACACAGTTTCTATTTTGGTGTGGCCCCATTCATAGCCTGCAGCTTTCTTCAGCAGATCTTCCACTTTCCTGGAATTTCCACCTTTCTGGGGTCTCCACTACATCTTTGTCTGCATTGCCACCATTTCATGCACTGCCCTCACAGGGGCTCCTTGCCATCTGGGTGGAAGCCTCCCTAACTCCACAACTCTTACATTTTTGCATACCAGTAAAACCAGCATCACACAGATGATGCCAGTTAGAACAGTAGCCAGACCCCCTTGGACTATGGCTTCAGTAACTTCTGATGGCTGGATGGTTGAGCAGATTGAAACAAATCCCAGGAAACCAAGTCCCTTGGAGGTCCTTTTTGAGCAGGGGGTCCCAGGAACACTTTTCTCAAATGAAAGGTTAACCATACCCTACAACCAGTGATTGGTGGAGTCTTGCTGATTTCTAAGATTCCCTCAAGACATCTTTCTTACTTTCCCTGTACAAAGTACTTGGGTTTTTTCCAGTGGCACTAATCTCTTCAACAACTTCATCTTTGGACCCCAACTTTACACATGGTTTCTTCAAAGCTAAAATACAAACTTTCCACATTTTTCTACTCTATCTTTTGCCCCTAATTCTCACTATAAATCTGGCAAAAAGCAGCCACAGTAGGTATATCAAATCCTAAATGTTTGCCTGCTTTGAAATTTCATCTCCCAGATCAATTCATCCATTGCCTTTACTCTCAGTCTCCTGAAAAATCTCAACAATGGGAAAAATATATACAAATTTCTACCAGAGTGTAACACATGTAGCCTCTAGTCCAACAGCCAATGAAGTTCTTGTTCCCAGCTGAAACCTCCTGAAACTAGCCTTCACTCTGCATTCCTATTAACTTTCTGGTCTTTTGATCTGTGACCAGAATCACTTAACAAACTTTGCTTATAAAATTCTAGGGCATCTCTAACACACATCTATGAATCTTTCCAAACTCCTCCTACAAACTAGCTCTAAAAGCTTCTAAACCATGTGATCAGGTATAATCACAGCAATGACTACTTTTCTCGTACCAACTTTCTATATTAGTCATCTCTTCCGTTGCTGGACACAATAACCAATACCCACAATTTAAGAGAGGAAAAGTTTAATTTAATTCATGATTTGAGAGGATTCAGCCCATAGGCAGCTAGCGCCAAGGCAGGAACATCATGGTGGAAAGGCTTCATGGAGATAAAGCTGCATAATTCCTCATGGTCAGAAAGTAGAGCAGAAGAATAGTTCCAGAGAGGAAAGGAAGGGACTGTATATATAATACCCAAGGTCAAACCTCCATGACTCACCCAGACACACAGTATGCTTTACTAATTTGCTAGGCCTTTCTTAATCCAATGAAACTGAAGGATTAACAGTCACAACATGGTACCACTAATGCATCCTGGGACACTGAACCCTGCCTGTGTGCCAGGGATCCTTCTTCCAGCTATTCTCAGTGCAATTGTCAACCTTCAGAGAACTATCCTTGGATAATAGAGCCATGTTCCCTAAAAAATGCATAGAGAGGATTCCTAATTTAGGGCTTGACCACCTTTAGCCTATGACTTATTGATGCACAGGTACAAATTCTTTACTTTCTTGGCTCAAGGCAGAATGGAGTTTGATGCGACTGATGCTCCAGAACATTTCACATAATTAGGCAAAGGCTAGACTTTACTTGAAACCATATCATTTTCTGATAATCCTCCTTAATAAGTAGCTTGCATAAAATTCCTCTGTCTTTTTTAGGGAACCTGACCCAACACAAGGCTTCTCTGTGAGTATTCTAAGCTGGCATATTGGCTCAGGCCCCACAGAGATCAAATGGTCTCCATGACCATCTCTTCCCTAACAATGAATCCAGTCACTAAGTCAAGAATAGCCCCTTCCTCCCATTTAACCTACAATTCCTCTTCCTCCTGGGAGTAGCACCAAATCCCTCCTTACTCTCAGTTCTCACCTGACATATTTAAGAGCTAAAGATATTATGAAGTCTGTGAATAAATATACTTTCATCAGCAATAAAACTTCCCTAAAATTTTCACTCTTTCAGTTCCCTTAGGGAACAGAGAAACATCCCCACTTTGTCTATAAATTTGCTTTTGATAGTGTGAAATCATTTAAATAAAGCATGGGAGGATCATCACACCTAACAAGCTATCCATCATTTCTTAAATCACTCTATCATCTGTCCTAAGAGGAATCACTGCTCTTACTCTGTAACTGATGGTCTTCTCTGGAGACAAAATTTGGGATTGATGGAAAGTCATATCAGGGGATTATTATTTAACGATGGCTTATTTACATAATAGAGTGGCCTAGAAAATGAGTTTGAACTGTTTCTCTCCTTATAAAGATCATATTATTGACAAAATAGCTGAGGATTTTATAAAAACTATTGTAACGGTAATGATTCTTTTACAACACCTAATATGTGCCAGACACCAGACATACGCAACTTTTAGTTTCCAACTGGGGAGAGGAAGGATTGGAAAGTTAATCAAAGTTAATAACAAACACATAGTAGATACAGGACTGGAACTCAGGCATCACTAATCACAAAGCACACGATTGGGCCACATCACTGCAGGTCCTTCCAGTTGCTCTAGTGCTAGATTCACCTTAAACTGCAGCTACTCCTGTTCCAAGCACAGCCTGCTGCATGAATTTGAAAATATGCCATACTCTCTGACCCTGAAAGAGTAAAGCCATATAAATGTAATCTGATGTGTATAAAGTTAAGAATCCAAAGGGGCTCTGACAAGATATGGAGCAAGCACGCTCTTCCCTACTCCTCCCATAGGTATTTCTAAAAACTGTGGACATTGTATACGAGACACACATAAGAAGACTCTGAGAGGTGGGAATATGAAGCTAAGCAAATTAATTACCTCAGGAACCAAAGAACAACATGGTGGTGAGTTCTTAAGATTTTCTTTTTTCTCCCTATAGTAAATTTTTTTCCTGCATACTGTCTATCTCCTCATGTATCCTAGAGAAACTAGGAAGCAGGAAAGGCCAATAGGCCTAGACCAAAAACAAATAAAACAAAGCAAAAAACTCCTCTAGTTATCCATAGAACTAGGAAACGGACAGCCCAGCCCCTTTATTTAGATAATGACCCAGGGTGGCAATTTGGGTGGAGTATTAACTTGATTGGCTTGGGAATCCACTCAGGGAACTGGTGGAGCACCAACTCTAGGAATGCCTTGGAATCTCTGCCAAACCCATTGCCTCTTTATCTCTGATGTTTTTCCCCTGCTATGCTTCCTGGCTGCCATGAACTAAACAGCATTGCTTCGCCCTGCCCTTCTACCATGATGTTCCTTAGAGCCAGCCAACCACGGACTGAATTCCCCAGAAAGCATAAACCAAATCAAATGTCTCCTTTAACTTGTGGTTATCCAGTGTTGTGTCCCAGGAATAGAGAAAACAAACTAATACCTGCCTCTACTCCCACTGGCCAAATACTAAAAAACAAATTTATGATCACAACCCCTCCTACCAAGGGGTGGGGACTCTGAAGTATGCGGAAGTTCCCAACATCCCCAGAGTGGTTTCAGAGAGGGCTGAAGTAGGAGGCTGGACTTTCATCTCTTCCAGATGCCAATAAGGTGTTACCCAAGGAGGTTAGAGGAGTGTCAGGGTTTCAGCACCACCTCTCAGCAGTGTAGGCCTCATCCTGCTGGTGTCCGTGGATCTCACATGTGGAACAGTAAGGAGGAAACTCTCCCCATCACGCCAGAGTGGCATCATCCTGAAGGAGCAACTGCAAACATTCTTAAAACAAAGGAAAACTACAAAGAGTTAGCAAAGCAATGGCAAATCAGGAAAGAAACTGGAGGTAGAAGATGAAAACAGAAACTTTGGAATTAAAATGTATCATAGCTGAAATTAAATTTTTTAAAAACTCCATGAATGGGCTCCATAGCAGATGGAGAGGACAGAGGAAAGGATCAGTGAATTTGAGGGTAGGACAATAGAAATTACCCATGCTAAACAAATATGAATTAGATTGGAGGGAAAATTAATGTTACAGCCTCAGAGACCAGTGGAACTTTTAACAAAGGATCTACAGTTTAGTTATTTAGGTCAGATGACTCCCAAAAGGAAAAGGATTGGGAGGTATTGAAAAGAATTTTCTGAAGTTGGCAAAAGACAGAATCAAGAATCTGAGAGACCATCAAACAATTAAACCCAAAGAAGTTCATAAGACAATCATAGTCACATCAAAGACAAAGAAAAAAAATCTTCAGAGTAGCCAGAAGAAATGATACATTGGCTACAGGGGAAGAAACAATTTGCATGACAAGAGGATTTCTCAAAAGAAATCACAAAGGCTCAAAGGAAGTGGTACAACATTGTTCAAGTGCTGAAAAAACTATCAATCAGATCTGCATCCAGAGAAAATATTCTTCAGAGATGGCAATTCTCAGGTGAAGAAAGCTTTAGAATTTGTTACTAGCAGACCGAGCCTGAAAGAATGGCTGAAGAAGTTCTCAAAACAGAAAGGAAAATATAAAAGAAAGAATCTTGGAATCTTAGGAAGGAAAAAAAGAACAGAGAGCAAAAACATGGGGAAATACATAGACTTTGCCTCTCTTCTCAAGTTTTTTCAATTTATCTGTTTATCTGTTTAAAGTAGAAATCATAACATTATCCAATATGATTTCTAACGTGCAGAAAAAATATCTAAGACAGTTGTATTATCAAAAGGGAAGGGTAATGGGAGGTAAGTTTCTGCATTTCTCTGAAACTCATAAAATGACACCAGTAGACTGATAATTTGTACATGTACATAAAAAGCTACATAAAGGGATATACTCTCAAACATTATAGATAAATCAAAATGGAACTCTGTAATATGTTCAAACAACCCACTTGAAAAGCAAAAAGGGGGTAAGGGAGAAATTAAAGGGGAACGTAGGCATCTCTACCTCTCATGCCAGGATCTAGAGCTAACAAATTCTAAGTTTTTCACAGGCAAGCACAGTCCACATGCTGCTCTTGGGTATGTTAGGGTGGGAGAAGGAAGGAAGAGTCTGGGCTATCACAGTGGGCTGGAAGATGTTAGTACTGGTGCTCATGGAAGGCTCTTCTCAAAATCAAACAAGCTGGCCTGCCAACACTCCCTGCTGGGGCTTGGGCCTTGGCTCGATACCTTCCCAAAAGAATTAAAAACATCATAATACAGTGATATGTGCATACCCATCTTCGTGGCAGCACTGTTTGTAATAGCTAAATTTGGAAATAACCCAAATGTCCATCAACGGACGGATGGATAAAGAAGATACAGCTTTCTGGAGTACTACTCAGCCATAAAGAAGGATAACCTTGTGACACTTATAGCTAAATGGATGTAACTAAGACCATATTCTTCAGTCAAATAAATCAGACCTGCATGTGTAAATATCACATTGGTTCTCTGATATGAGAAACTGAAAGTATAGCGAAGGACCAAAATGTATAATAGACAATGTGAAATAGGAAGAAAAAGTTCAAATGAAAGGTGGTAAGGGGAGAAAAAGAAAAAAGAGAAAACAAAGATTAAGTGGAAATGGAGCTTTTGTAAATGAGGAAGAGAATGGTGAAGGGAGGGGAGAGGAATGGGAAAAAAATAAGGAGATACATCACGTACAGGTACAAACTGCATATGATGAATGTGATCACTGCATATATCTAAATTGTAACAATAAACTTAAAAGTAAAACAAATATTGGAAAGAAAATGAGTGCTGAGTAATGAAATGAATGAACCACCCTCTAATTTTTTTTTCAATTTTTATTAATTAGTACATGTTCGTAGTACATGCATTTCACAATCATCTTGGGGAGTGGGAAAATGTACATAATCCATCTTCTTTTTCTTAAATCCCTTCCTCTCCTCCCTCCCTCCTTCCTTCTCAAATTCCCCATTCCCTCATTTCTGATGATATTATTAAACTTAGTCCATACTTATGCATATAATGCTTACATTCATTGAGGTTAATAGAATTACTGAACCCTAGGGGAGCCTCCATATCTTTCTAATATTAAGCTGTTTTATACAGTGTGCCAGCCCTGCATTTTTGACCCACAACTTCTTAAGGAATATTTCTGAACATTTTCTATTACTGTTGCTTATAATTTTTAGGCTTTAAAAAACAACAACAAAAATATCCTGAGTATTTATATATTACATCCCATTCATTATTTCAAATGTAATTTCAAGCAGGTCAACATAAAAGCATCTTAGTATACCCAAAAATGGCACTGGTAACCTAAAATATTAAAATCTACATTAGGAAAAAGGGGGCTTTGATTATAGTCCCCTTCCAAAACACATCCAATCCACGTGGCAAACTCCTCAGAACTTGCTTTCCAACTCCTCGCCTTGCTTCTTTCTCCTTGCTTTTTCTCTCATCTCTCACTCACCCACTCTGCTAAAGCAGGGCTGGGGCAAAAGTCAGTGTTGACAAAAGCAAAAAATCTGACTACTTCTTCTCCCTTCACATACTCAGAAATACAAAGCTTTCTATAAAAGTAGTTCTTTTCTTCCCAGAAAAATCTTTGCTTTTTTGTTGTTTGTCCTGTCTTTAACCAACTCTCAATATATTTTTTTCTATTGAGTTTTGATCTGTACCCCAGATTCCTAAAAGATGTATTTATAGAAAATATCAGGTAGGTTCCCCTGAATTTTTGGAAATGATCTTCCTATTACCAAAAGGCAAATCACTCTGGGAAGCCTCTTTTCCCATGTCTGACTTCTCGAGAGCTGAAACACCACTAGTGAAAACTCAGAAAAGTGATGGAAAGCTCAGAAATGGGATTCCATGGTTTCTCATACACAGCTAAATTTTAAATTAATGTCTCTAGTTAATTTTGCTCTTTCTGTCTTGAGCTGATTAGTGAGCACTAAATTCCATGCTAATTCTCCCAAGCTATTTGCCTGCAATGCGGGACTCAATTTCCAAATTCCGCTGATTGCAGCTTTTAAAAACAGTTCTAAAGTGCTTTTCTCAGTCTTGCACTCCTCACACAGGTGGGTTGATTCATAATGCTCCAACTTTCCACTGGCACATGAAGGTAGTTATTTTCTAGACCAGTCCCGGAATCTATTACCATGGAAACAAAAAGTATTTTTACCTAATTGGAAAATCTAGAGGAACTCTAAAAAAGATCAAAAGTGTTTTCAAAGTAAAGGTAAAATCCAAACACATTACAGCTAAAAAGAGCCTTAGAATGGAGAATCAGGATGGGTTAACAGGGAAGAAATGGAGGTCAGGGTGGGAGAGTAAAAAACTCAGTGGGAGGCTGTCGGGCTGGGGTAATGCATTCAAGGGAGGGGCTGCTGGTCAGGTCTACCCCAAAACGTGGCTGAAAGAACTCAGCCCTCTCCCTCTGCCAAGGTACAAGAAAGAGATCCAGAGCTCCACCCTCTCCCCACAAATGTGAAAATGATTTATTTTTTCTGACACTGATAATATCATACAAGCCTGGTCTCAATATAATGCACTCACCATTCTAGTGTAGACTGTAATGGAAACAAGATGTGAATGAAAAAAACCTCACCATAAATACCCTCCTTTTCTCATCTCTCATTTGACCTAGAACTTGATCCCATTTATTGAGTAAATGATGTCATAGGAAATATTTTGGTTTGGGAAAAATAGTAGGCACAAAACACATGTATTAATCCTGATGTTCTTAGTGTTTTCCTGGAGTCCAAGTAGTTTTACCACAACCTGCCATCAATTTTAAAAAACAAAACTAAAAAAGAATCTTGGATGTATCAGTCCTTCCGTGGAAAACGTCCTAATACATGAACTGCTCTGACCACCTGAAATAATACAAATTTTTCCCACCAATATCCTCCTCCAAAACCATCTGCAACAATAGGAAGTTCCTACCAGAGCTGCTAAAAGAATTTGCATAAGCTTCCTAGTATTTCCTGGGAGACTTCTCGCCATTCCAGTGGCAAGGAAGATAAATGGGGTCGTGGGCAATCAGCACCATTCTTGTATTGAGGCCACTGCCCACCATGGATGGATTGAACAGTCCTACCTGGCGTCCTGGCCACCTACACACTGTGTATTCATATTTGAAGCTAACAGGGCTGAAGTCTTCTATACGGAGGGCTTAACGTTCCTGCCCAAAGGCATTCGTTTAAAATGGTGAGAAAACATGGATTTAACTCAAAATAGAGTTAAAGTAACACAGCAAAGAAAGTAAATCCATAGAAAATCCAAAAGCTACCATCTGAAAAGCAATGGTTTAAAGAAACAGACCTACATTTAAATATGAGTTAGCCACTCATTTCCAGGTAACCTTTGACGAGCCTCATTTTCTCGCCTGAAAGCCATACTGACCTGACAATTGTGAGGATCAAGTAAGATCAAGCATGTTAAGCATTTAGCACAGTGCCTGCCTAGCATATAGGAATCTGTCAATAAGCATTAGCTCTTGTGCCATTACTGTGAGAAGCAGATGAAGAACAGGAAAGCTTAACCTGGAGATCTCAAGGTGCAGAAAGAAGAGGAGTCTTCAAAAGGCTGGAGGACTGCAACAAAGAGATGCGTCAGAAGACAGAAGCTGAGTGGAGAGATGTGATTAATTCAGTGAACAAGGGATCCTACCTACCTAATATTCCCCACCACAGCTCTTAATATATTTTGCCCTGGAAGGAAGGCTTTGAAGATCTCAAAAACCCTTCTTAAAAGTCCATCATTCCAAACACATGGATGCTAGAAAACACAATTTTTTAAAAATATTATTTTGTGTCAAGCTTTCTAAAATGTCCTTAAAACAGCCAAAGATCTATGGATCATAGCGGGTACAATCGTATTTAAAACCATGCAAACCTAAAACTGAATATCATTCTGAGTTGTTTAAAACAAAGTGCAATGCTAAATGTGTAGTTTATTTTTTTCCTTCATGAGAACCATTTTATATATGGTCATAGATTCTTATCATATAGATATGAGAAGCACTACTTACAGGTTGTATATTTGTTTTATTCCAAAATCTAAACATGTAACACTTTACTGGGATGAAATATTAATGTTATTAGTTTAAACATCATAAAACTGTTAAAAATAAAGTGTTAAAATAATATTTATTCATCATTTCTGCACAATTACAAGGTGTTAGGTTGGGTTTTGGTCTGGCGGAGGGAGGAGGTACTGGGGATTGAACTCAGGACCTTGCATTTGTGAGGCAGGCAGTGTAACCACTGAGCTAAATCCCCAGCCCACTACAATATTTTAGATCACTGATTTAACATCTTTAAAAAATTACTGCGTGCTACAGTTAAAACTGATCAATACAGGCTGAAATTTAATTGTAATTACAGTCCCAAAATGCAGGTTTTCATTTTAGTTGCCTATAACTCAGAGAAGTGTTTTAAAGTAAATGTACGCCTAAATCTTAAACTCCTGATTCTTTCAACATCTGCTAAACCCACCCTGCTTCACAAGAAGACCCTGGACTCCAAACACTTCCAAAACGATGTGGGCTCCGCTCAGCACTGTGCTGACAGATGGGGCATTCAGTAAAGGAGTGATGCTGGGTTATTTCAATTTTGTTAGAGAAAGAAGCTTTGGGAAAAATATTCTCCACTTAATCTATTTTATTTTCAGTGAGGTTTTACCTGTAAATATTAATTTATACCCCAGCCAAACTCACAGATGCTTGAGCTGCATGAATATAAATGAAATAAAGGAATCTAACTGAAAAAGAAAAAATTGGAATTTCTAGTATCATCTTTCCTCAGGCAGAGGGAAAACATTCAAAGATTTAAAATTCCATCCCAGGGGTTTCAAAGACAACTAAACATTTCCCATTGAGGCCCCACTGCAACAGGTTGGATTATGAAATTAGAAACCACAAGTTAAAGCACTGCAGCATTAAGAACAATAATCATATGAGGTCTGTAATCTCAGCATCTGGGAGGCCGAGGCAAGATGATTTCAAATTCGAGCCTGGCAACTTAGTGAGACCTTGTCTCAAAATAAAAAAAGGGGCTGGGGACATAGCTCAGTGGAAAGGCTCTGAGTTTAATCCCCAGTAATGCAGAAAAAGAAAAGGAGGAGGAAGAGGAGGATGGGGGCAGGGGAGAAGGAAAAAAGGAAGGAAGGAAGGAAGGATCATTTATGTCATTTTCAATACAGCACTATTTCCAAGTCACTCGAAGCCTTTTCCATTTAGAACACTGTCACTTCTCCAGTGTTTACCTTACCAAGATCTATGATCATCCTGTGAAACAGACAGGGCAGATAGGGTCAGGCAGACAGAAAGAAGAGTGAGCTCTCAGGGACTGGCTTTCCTTATGGGAAAAAGGCAAATAAAATCGATTCACTGATGATGCATTTAATTTCTTTTTCAGCAATTAATTGTGCATCTATATTTAATGAGAACAGTATAAACAGTTAACATATCCATGAGCAAATGAAAAACAGCAATTTTTATTATTATGGTCTGCATAGATTTCCAAAGAGTTGGGGGGGTGCTACTGGGCTTTTTCCTTAAATCCCACAGCAATCTACTCCTGAAGCCCTGATCACAAAGGCACAGCATTCTGCTCTCTGGATGCTCCATGCCCACTGCCTTGGATTTTAACCAAAGCTTCCAGTTTTTTGTTCACTGAGAACTAGAGCCAGAGCACTCCAGCCTCACTTTGAATCATCTTAGAAGACTCTAAAAAATCCTCTGAAGTTTTGTCTTAACAGAGAGGCCATGAGGAGACAAAAAAAGTTACTTCCTTTTACCCCCTCATAGCTGCGCATGAGCTGGCATCAGACCAAAAGTTCATGAGATTCTCAGGCTTGCATGATCTTTTTTCCTCTCTGGCCTCTGAGTTTACACATTCCTACCCATCCTGCTACACCTAGCCCAATCCCTTATCACTGCACAAAGATCTGTACTACAGAAACTCAGCATCTCTCCCAAAATTCATAGGTTAGAATCCTCAATTTAGTGATAGAAGGAGGGGGGCCTTTGGGAGAACGGTGCAGCCCTTATGAATGGATCAGCGCCTTTATAAGAAGAGACAGGGGAAAGCTACAGAGAGACAATCAGATAGCTATCTGTAAGCCAGAAAGAAGGCCTTCACCAAGAACTCCACTGTGCTATATATACTCCAATCTTGGACTTCCGGCCTCAGAACTGCAAGAATGTAAGTGTTGGTTTTTTAAGCCATCCTGTCTATGGTATTCTGTTACAGCAGCCCAAATGTCTAAAACTTTTTGGCTGATAACTGCAGCTTCTTAAGATGAAGTCAGCCTTTGTTCTGAACCCCAGCAGGTTGCCCAGTGACGTGGCCCTTATTATATATCTATGATTTCATATTGTTCACTGATATTTTATGTGTTAGTGATTTCACCTTAATCGGATTATAAGGAACACAACAGCTTAAGATCTTCTACTTCTTTTATCTACTGTGGAGTCAGTTGTGACACATATACCTATGGGATATTGAATAAATACCTGTTTGTGAGTTGATTATTACCTATTTATCTCTTCCTTTCATTTTAGTTTAAAAAGAATAAGTAGACAAACTTCTGGCATCTCTTCACTCTATTCCATTTCTCTAGATGGAAGGGAAAGTTAGGACTCCACTTACTGAGTTTATAGAGCTATACCAAGTACAGTCAGTGTTACCTCACAGTGCCTGACAGAGATATCACAATGTCTCAGACAGGTACTTCCTAGCTAGTCCATATAAACCTGTGTTGTGTAAACACAATTTCTCTTCCCTTATAAAGTTATTTTGCATTGAGTAAATTACTCATATTCTATTAAAATGAAAACATAATATGTTCAGCTTAATTTTCACACTCAAAAGGGCAAAGCGAGATAGTTCACAGGGTAAACCAAAATTTAACAGATTTAGTTCTACTCTTTTTCTGAGTCCTAAAACGATTGTGACTTCTAGAACAAAACCTCTGAATTCTTTTAGTGCTTTCATTTATGACACTTGTGTCAGGTGACAGGAACTAGTGTTACATAGTCCACTCTTGGTAGACAAAAAAATTCTTCCCTGGACCAAGGATAATGATTTGTGTCTGTAGGGAACCTGTTGCCTCTGTCTTTAGGTCATTGTGTCAAAATGCTGAGTCAAAGTAAAGGAATTTCAATCCAACAGACTGGAAAGGCTGCCATCCACTCCTGGGTTTAGTCAGCTCTCACTGTCCACCACAATTCTGTCATCAAGTCTGGGACCCTAGGAAAAAGTCTAGGTGGGTGAGAATTGGTGGTAGTAGAGTTATCACTGCTGCTGCTGATGCTGCTGTCTTTTTATTTGGATGCAGAAACAACATTAAAATTTAGCATAGCTTATCCTTGAGCCACCCAATCTTCTCCTTGGTTTGCTGTTTATTAAATAAAGCTAATTCTTACCACCCAAAACATGGACTTAGGAAGGATAACAGTATACTATTTTCTTGGCTCATCTGGCTGGAACATGGAGCTGTTGAGGTCCCATTCTCAAGTTTGAACTTTGAGAAAACTAGATAGCCTTGCTCTATGCCAGAACCCATTTGGACCTATCACTGTGTGCTATTTGTTGACCAGCGACTACACCTTTAATGACAGTCTGCCAGTTTTCACAAAACAGGATAACTCAGTATGAACAATTGAGAAATTGGAAGAAAGTTATAACTCAAAGTGAATATCCTACTGATGGTAGACATAAATATCTTCTTCAACATCATCATTGTAATAAAGAGCTATGGTGCTTACTATGTACCAGGTATTTGCTTAACACCATGCATTTTATTTGGTCAGCCTTCATTAAAAGCCTTATGAAGATTTACTATTATTTGTTTTTCGCAGATGAGAAAAGTAGGTTTGGAAGATTAACTACCTTTCTTACGGTCACACAGTTAAAGACATTATATCAGAATTTGAACCCAGCAAGTCTGACTATGATGCCTGACCCTACTTCCTATAATTCATCTATTTTACTTACAAGAACATCAGTATCATTAGATAAGTACACCACATAATGAATAGACAGTTTCTCATGACAACAGGTATCTATAAGCCCCAATATCTAACAAATCTGCATGTTTTCTATAAACAACATAAACACAAACATTCTGAGAACTCTAATAAACAGAACTGCCATAATGTAGGTACTCAGATTTAAAGTGTAAGATATAGTACGAGTTCTACTCAAAACTAGAGTTTACTCTCAATCCACATGAAAAGAAGCACAGGTAATAAGGCAGCACAAGAGTGTCTTACCATCCACATGCCCAGGGGAGCCTTGTGCAGCACTGTGGGAAATACTGAAGGACAAAAATCTGTGACTTCTCTGAAGCTGGATCAAACCAGCTGGGATTATACCAGGAAAATCAGACTCCTCAAACTCAGAGGGAGTCTGGAAGAGCCTTGGAGGGAGGCTAATGGCCAACATGGAGAACATGTGCCTGTTGGTTGGTTGGCTGGCCCTAATGGAGGAAAACTGGCCTCATTCTAGAAAAAGTTTCTTTACCTAGAAACAGGGGAAGGGGCCCATGGGTAATACTATGCCTAGATCCTTTCACTTCACCACCTTGGTGTTTGTTACGGATTTAAAATACATAAAAATTACAAGTACAATTTTATGTTTTAAGAATTGGAAAAGGTCCCAGTGATGGCTAAAAGAAATCTCTCTTTCACCACAAAATACGTTATATCAATTAAATGGATAAACAGGCCCAATCCCCACCTCTTGTGACCCTCTATTGATTAAGACTGCTGTGGAATGTTAGTTGAAATCGCATGGTATAATGGAAATCAGTAGGTAGCTGTCGTGGTTTCTGAAGACAAATTGCTGGGAGCTGAGACAAATCATAGCCTCTTTCATCTCGTACTGTTCTCAATTCCCAGTTACTGTGTATCTTACAGTCTAAGTATCTTAAATCAGTTTGCTATTCTACCTCAGTAGTAAAAAAATGAGTAAACGTGGTACTTTGGATGACCTTGTTTCAGGAGTGAGGTTCAAATGGCCATTATATGATCATGATTCCTGAGCTGTGCATTATTTAATAAAGAACACAATTTCCAAAGGAGCACACAATTAAAAATAGATCTATACAGCAGCTGCTGTGATTAGGACCAACATGAACAGAAGCCTAACCAGGTATGAGTCAAAGGAAAAAAGGCTGCTGTCAGACAGAACATTGTTAAATCTCATTTTTGTTTTGTGTCCTTTGACTTGCTAAGTCAGCCAGCAAGCAATTTGTATGGAGCAGTGGTTCTCATAGCATGGTCTGCCAAAACAGCAACATCAGCATCACCTAGCAACAGTTAGCTCTACCAATTCTTAGACCCCCCCACCCTGGACCTACTGAATCAGAAGTTCTCCAGGTGGGTTCAGCAATCCATTTCCAACAAGCCCTCCAGCTGATTCTGATGCATGCTAAATCTGAGAGCAGCTGAACTGAAGCCTTCACATTTTGTCTTCCTAGGAAGGTATAAGCTCTGGTTGAATCAAATAAAATTCACTATAATGTTGAGTTTTCCTATATACCTAAAATCACTCTAAAAAATAAAATCCATAAAAATTTGAAAACCGCAATCTTTAGTGAATAGACAGAGCACAGTACTTTACACAGATTTATTTATTTATTGACATCCACCCTGACTTGTTTTAGAAAGATTTTTAGACAATTTCTTGTACAAAAAAAAAAAATATGCGTGTGTGTGTGTGTGTGTGTGTGTGTGTGTGTGTGTGTGTAGCATTTGATCACAATCCACTTTCTTGGAAAGCCTTCTCCCTACTTTTAAAACTTCATTATTTAAAATGCCCAAAAGATATGCCTTAATCACTAAATAAGCTCTTAAGATGTCTTTAGTATTCACTGTAGGATTTCAGACCATTTTGGAACTACAGGAAAGGAAAGTAAGAAAGTTGTAAATTCATCAACTTTAAAATCTGTTTCACCCAGCAAGAGTCCTGATGTTCCTTTCACAGTCTGAGCATGTGACCATGCCACTGATTCTAAGGCTGTACACCTTATGAAGAGCAGGGTCTGTGTCATGTATGCCTGCCGCAGAGCAAGATGGCTTTAGTTATTCATTCATGTATTCTCTTTGTTGGTCCAAGAAAGTGCTCCATGATACCAAAATTCACTCTAGAGCTAATAGTACTTGGATGTGGCTCTAGTATTGTTATAAGTATTTTTCAAATGAAAATGAACTTCAGCAATGAAAAGGAAATAATATTTTATTACTTCCCTATCAGGGATGTGTAGAGTATATTATGGTTTATCCATATAATTAAAAACTAAGCAGCCATTAAAATAAAGAAATAATGTCTTGTGCTTCTCAATTCTGCACAAATTTCAGAGAATCACCTGACAATCTTCCAAAATCCTACCAAGGCTGGACTCTACCCCAGTTTCATTCATCTTGGGTAGTGTTTAAATATCCATATCTTTAGAAAGCTACATGGGTAATGCTAGCATGCAACATGGTTGAGAATTATAGAACTAACATAAGAATCTCTCTCAGATATACTACGTATTAAGTAGAAAAGAAAGTTCTAAGATACACACCTACTAATAAAATCATGTGTGCATGTGTAATTTTATTAATAGGTACCATAGATGTGTTGGGAAGTGGATTTGTTCCATTTTACACTATCGATTTATCTATTGCTAACACCTTTCAAAATGAGAATGCATTCATGTATTTTAGTTATGCAATTTTTAATTTAAAAATCTATTTAGAGAAACTGTAAATGCATACAAAAATAAGGAAGCACATGAAAATAGGAACTCCCAAAATATACCATGTTTCCTTTTTTCCCTTCTTCCTCCTTCTGTTCCTTTTTCTAAAAGAGTATAAAAATAAAATAAATAGTTCTATTTCTGTCCTATCTACCCAAATATTATTTCCAAAATTTGGGGCTGGGATGAGAAAGTTAAATAGAGATGTTTCTGGTTCACTCGTCCATTCAGCAAACATTTCTTATTTTCCCAACAATTCCAAGACACAGTCTAGGACTCTACAGTAACAAAGACACACATGGGTCACACAAGCATACTGCTTGTGGCTGAATGGAGGACACAGGCACTTATCTGTGCTAATAAATAACCACAATGCACTGGATAAAGACCAAGAAGGGAAAGTAGAGACTGTATTGTGATTATACATAACAAGGAAAATCCAATCAAGGAAAATGAGAAAAAAATCTCAAAAAGCAGAGATGGACCTTCATCCTGGAGGCTGGGCGGGGGGATGTAGCCATTAAAGAGTTTTAAGAAGGGAACAGGCATTACTGAATCCGTGTTTTCCACAAATTGGCTATGAATTTAAATGCCCATTCTCAGCCAATGCCTCTACTGTGGGTATCTAAGAGGAAGAGTACTAGCATCTCTCAACCAAGGTGAGGAAGCTCTTTTCATAGTCAAACTGGAGCTTGCTACGGTACCACAGGATTGATCGAAGGAATCCACCTGTCCATATTCTGTTATCTGTTTGCTATCCAAAAAGATTTATATGAGATGTTACTTCCTGCTGAGTTCATTTGATTGTACTTATTTATCCATCCATCTAACTAAATGAGCCTGGATATGGCAGACTTATCTTTTCATAATTATAGTTAATAAAATCCATTGTATGCAATAAATAATTCACAAAACAGTGGGTTTTAGTTGTTGCTACAACTGGTAGAGTCTCTTGGAAGAAAATCTATCTTTGTAAACATAGCAAAGTAGGCAAAGACTTCCAGGGAAACAAGATATTTCCCTGTATTTCATTTCCTTAACATGAAGATCAATTTTAGCCATTTATAACCAGCATAGTCCCATGTGGGGAGAAATTAGCCAGCCCACCCACAGATGGATTTCTATTGACAAGTCTCATTTGATTGCTGTAGAAGTGTACACTACAGGCTAACTCCTGTCTGTCAAGAATAGAAAATTAACAATTCAGGTGAAGTTACAAAAACAGAAGACAGAAAAATTGTATCTGACACTATCCTCATGTAACACAGTGCATCTTTGTAGACATTAATGTGAGTTTCCTCTGGTATCAATGTACTATTTTTAACTTAGAATATTCAATCTTTTCCCCATGTGAGACATATTATCAGTTTTGAGAAATAAATCTGCTCTAATTTAAAAGAGAACGCTGGAAATATTCTAGAAAGGGGAAAATGTGAGCTCTTTGTAAAGCATATATAAATTTTATTTATAGATTTCCCAGTCGATATTTCCAAAAAATCCTTTTTTTTTTTTTTTTTTTTTGGTACTGGAGATTGAACTCTGGCCCTTGCACTTGTGAGGCAGAGGGTGGAACCACTGAGCTAAATCCCCAGCCAAGATCCTTAATTTTTTTAAAAAATTTCAAGTTACGCAGTTCCTGGGAGCTGGGCACCTATTTTCATTGGGCTTTCTACAGTACAACAATCCCTGAGATGTCATTTATAACTTTGTATAGGATAAAACTGTCCTGACTTTGCTGTTCTGCAGTTATGTCACATTACTTTCAGCGATACTACTGTTATGTAAAGCCATTAATTGCTAAAGAGGTTAAACAGTTACCTAGGTGACCACTGTGTAGCATGCCAGCCCACATATGACGTATTTATGTTTACATACGTGTATATGCACTAAGGCACAGTAGTGCTTCTCTACACAGCTCCGATCATTAAAGCTTTGTTCTGTTTCTCTCAAACCAGTTTCATTCCCAACATCTCTGAGAGATATGAGACACTCAACTCCCCTCAGTAAAAAAAGTAGTCCTGATAGGAACTGGGAGACAGTTCCTACTCACTGGGTCCTGCCATTCTGGAAGCCTTCTAGGCAATCTTGATAATCCAACACACACACGCTTTGTCGGGGAAAGAAGGGTGTGCGCCCTATGCCAACCTCAGTGCTGAGGATCACCGATGCAGAGGAACATCAGATCCTGTGGGCCTAAGCCTCACAGTATTGCCTCGTCCTGGTGTATCTGGCTCCAGCCCCTCATCCAATTCTCCTCTGAAGTTAAAAGGATCGACTTTTTCATTTACATCTAAGCTTTGAGAAAAAGAGAAACAAAGGTAGGGCAACACCACTGCCCTCCAGATCAGACAAGAAAGTCCTCCTGAGCTCCAGGCAGTGACCTTGTAGGAGCTAAATGAACCGCCCCCCAAAAAGGCCAGAATTTCCTTTACAAAGACAAATCATTTCATCCCATTTGATTGCTGGGCAAGTAAAAACCTCCTCTGATTTAAACACAGACAGACATCCACTGTATCATGTTCTGATTAGAACACAGAAGAACACAGGACAGCTGCAGACAACACAACACTGAAGACAGGTCATTTGAGGTGCCCAGAAGATGGTGTCCCCTTGACAATTTAGTTCAGACAGAGCCTTCAGGTAGAGGCAGGGCTTTTCCAGAGTTGTCCAAAAGAAAGAACTGAGACATTTGGAGGTTACTTCCATTTTTACCCCAAACATTGTCTATAAAATTATAAAAAGATCCCAGCCACATTCTTATAATTCTAATTCATGTTTATTGCTGAGAAAGGCAGGAATCATGAATCAAGACCTTGTTTATACATCTGTGATCAAGGTTAATTGCTTGTATGTTTTCAAACTAAGAGGCTCTACCTTAACTCCTCTAATCTAGGAATAAATGGCGTCATGTGGATTTCCACTCGTCTTTTTAGATTCTTTGGGTCTTATGCCATTTCGAAGAGGTCATAAACTTTCCGAAAATTTATTTTCATTTAAGTCATAGCATTCAGTTTAAAAAAAGATTAATATTTCTCAAAATGGAACTGTATCCCAATCCCCAATGCATTAATTTGCTTATCATTCCTTTGATGACTATTCTAATATTCTTGTCAGTCCTAGCATATGGATATAGATAGAAGTCATCCAACATAAAGTGGGCCATTTTCTGTCCCAAGAGCAACTATCATTATATCATAATTAGAATCACTGCGGAGTGCTAGTTATGGGTCACATATAAATCATCAAAGTAAATGAATGCAGCACAACAATAAGTTGCAATTACGTGATGTACATCTATATGGCTCCAAGTTCAGCTGAAAGCTGACTTTAGCACCTATAATCTCTCATGGTCTGACTTTTGAATATCAACTTTTCAAATCCAGCAGCTTGGTTAATAAACAGATTTGTTTCCAGCAAATTAAATGCATACTCCCTGGCACTGTATTGTGGATGTTAGTTATGCCTTCTACCATCAGCAGCGCCCCCTCCTGGCTAATGGTGACCCACAGCCTGGTCAGTCAAGGGCAGGGACCCTGTTGTGCTAGCTAGCAGCTCAGGAATTGACCTGAACCACAGACTCTGTCCAACAGCTTCTTCCTTGGTTAGATGGAGTCCCTCCAGAATGATTCAGGAGAGTGAGAGAATTGGCCAGTCAGTGAGGGAAGAACAGAGAAGAGAGAAGCCAGATGCAGCCTGGATAAAACAAAATTTCCTCTCCTGCTTTCAGTGGGCTTGAAGTTTCTTTAGCAGCCTAAAGAAACAGAGGATACCTGTACTTTCTCATTAAATATACCCAACAATCTACATCATATTATTATTTTTCCAGCTTACAGATACACTGATTCTATGGCAAAAATTAATATGAACAAATTTTCAAAACCTCAGATAAGTACCTTACTCCTCCATTCTACTCCTCAAAGCCTCATCTCCCTTTTGCTGGACACCACACTACCAGGAGAAGGAATCATGGAAATTATTATGGGTTTGATGAGAAAAGCAATTTGTGTAAATGGGAAGGTTCATAGGAAAGAGAAGATCCTTATGAATTTTTTTTCCTACAGAAAAGTGGGTGTTTCTGAGCCACACTCACTGAGTTAACTGAAAAGAGATACTCTGGAGCAAGTAAGAAGGGGGATCAAATCAGAAAAGGGGAAATGACTGAGCTGTACAGCACTCCAGAGCAGCAAGGACCATGTGTTACAGAATAAGCACTGCGAAGAGGAGTTCTATCTCCCTAGAGATGGGAAGGCCCTGGAGAATCCTGATTCTGCATTTTAGCTCCTGGGAGGAGTCACTTAGCCTACCGGAAATACTGACAACTGCCTAGGCTCCCTTGAAGGTTTCTGGAGATGGAGCAGAAGGTGCCTAAAGGCTAAAGCTGCCTGTCTTAATCTTGCGTCCTCACTGCCAGAAGAATCTTCCTAATGTCCCACTCAGATGTCCACCATACTCCTTGGTTCCTGTTTGTTCCTCTCCAGTCCACCTTAGATACACAGAACTTCTGCTAAGTGGCCTCCTCATTGGAGGAAATTTTATCCTCTGAAAATAGTCATTAAGCTGCCCCTTAGTGCTCTCCCCTCCAAGCCAGAGGATTTATACAGAGGCTGTGCAGCGGCATGATGCAGAGGGGGTTCCTGGGAGAGATGTGGGACCAAAGTAGATGGGCCCCCAAAACATCTTTCAAATCAGAAAGCCTTTGATTCTGCTCCTTTCATCCTTTTCTGTGAAGTTTTCCATCGCTTTGTTCGTTTTTGTCACTATATCTGTCATCTGTCCAACTTTAAATCTAACATGCATAGGAATAGTTTTTCACAATAAAAAAGGAAGCCTCATTAATTCAGATTAAGTTAGAAAACTCAAGTCCCACTGAGTAAAAAATTGGAAAGTGTTTTTGATTTTTAAAATTATGTCTATTACAAAAGACTACATAATGGGTAATAATCAATAAGGTGAGAAAGTGAAAATGGTGAGGTAATGATAACTTTATTTTATAGCACTTTATACTTTTCATAGCATTTTTTATTTCATATTGCCAATGTTGTTCAATGCACAAATGCAGTCTATAGGTAACAGATCCTTAAACCTACTCAAAATGTCTTGATTTATCCTGCTAAATGTGAACTGTTAACTCAAAAAGAATTGTATATAATTATTCCAAGTCTGCATCAGAGCAGTCTGGATGAGGTTCTGCTCTGTTGTAGTTACGATGAGCCTGACAATTTCATGGCCACCTTATCTCCCAGAGCATCACTCCTCTCCACGCATGAGTGATAAATACCCCTCCTCCACACAGGAACTTCTGTCACAGCAGAGCACCCACCTGAAGTCTGACCAATCAATTATCTCATGTGCACCTCAAGTACCAAGGAGATGTCTTGTGTGATACATGTGCTGAGTGTTCATTGTTCTCTAAAAATGCTTATTTTGATTTAAAAATCAGTTTCAGTAAGGAGGTTATCCCAAGATGGCAAGGACCCAATATGGCACAGATCTTACCACCTGGCTTGGGGAGGGATTCACAATTAATCCAATTAATGATAAATAATGAAGCTACGGCAGCATGTGCCATACCCAGGCACAAAACCCCTGTTTTAAGAAAGCTGATGATACAGAAAGGGTCTATCCGCCGCATCTTCAGCTTCACTTTCTTCTTTAAAGCTATACCTGGAGTCACAAGAATTTATTGTCTTTCACAATGATCAGAAACACAATGTCTTTACCTACCTTAAAAAGTCTTAAAATGTTAGCAACCATGATGGACACAGAGCTTGCTGCAGCACCGATGACTCCAGAAATCTTGTCAGGCTTGGTGAAAATGGGTGGATCTCCATTCGCACACTTCACATCTGAAGCGTCTTTCTCTATTAATGCCTGCACGAAGGTTAGTGACTGCTCCAAAGCGTAGGTGTCCCTAGAGCATGTGTCAAGGATCCGGACACCCAGGGTGATATTGGAGAGTAGATCTGGGTCCTTGTTAATCTGGTCGATTGCATAAAGCATGGCCTCGAGTCTGTGGATGCCCTTCTCCTTCTTCAGCTCCCCACAAGGCACTCCTCTTTCTCCCTTTGCATGGACAGGGAAGAGACCCCCCAAAATGATGTCCCCATCCACCCGTATGGAGTGGGCATACTCCTGGCTGTGAGTCCTTTGCATCATTGTGAGGATCCAGTAGAACTTGGCAGTCAAGAGGAAGAAACAAGGGCAAGAGGCTGATCTCTTTCCCTCACATACCATTTTCTCCACGGGTGGTGCTGCAATCCAAGACCCAAAGTTTATTGTTGACACAGAGGAAGGGGCACCACCTGAGGCTGCACCTTCTGGAGGCTACCATCAGGGCCCATGAAGGAAAGGCTCTGTGGGTTTCAGTAAGTGTTCTTGATTTGAATGTCACAGTGAATTTCCATCGGACCCTTCCGGTTCAATTTTATTCCCGTGAAAAATCAACTTGCCTGGAATGATTCAAAAATTAGAATATCTGAGGTTCTGATGTTGAGATGAGGTCAACAATTCATGTCCTTGAAGTCAGCCCTGCAGCAGAATTATTCCTGAGGGGAGAGGTTGGAAAAAAGGGGTTCAGTTCAGTGGAGCTATGTTTTTCATATATTTAAGCCAGTTTACACCAACCCCTTTTTAAAAAATATTTCTGCTATTCATTAAGAGACTAATTCATTCTGTCCCCCTGTGATTCTGAACACCTGGCCGCACCGCATCTAAATGAGGAGATTGATGACACTTTTAGAGCAAGGGAAACAGAAAAAAAAAAAGTATCGGAAACTAGGTTGATTCTTCCAAGCCAGAAAGCATTTTTATTTATCATTTTGTTTCAACAAATCTTATCCCCTTGAAGTGAAATCCCTGTGGTGGATGGCATTATTTCTTTTCAGATGTTTTCACTTTTTATAGCTCTCTAAATTTAGCATTTAAATTTTGTCCAAAAAATCACAATGAAAGGTTACTTTCTGTGATGTATTCAACAAGGCAGTCATCTGTTAATGACATTTTTTAGTATCCCAGATTTCCCATTGGGAAAAATGATTATCAATCATAAAAGAAAGAGAAACAAACAAACAAATCCACCCAAAGATCTCAAAATGTGTAAGTTTTGTACATCATGAGAAAAGTTTATATAGAATGTCAGCTATTTTGTAGATATCTTATTGTTCTCTGATAACAATACAAAGACTTAAAAATTAAACACATAGGATTATATGTGTGGATCTTCCTATTGCCATTGTCAGAGATCCCAATCAATTTGTTGGTGTGGAAGCAGTGAGCCTGCTTTCAGTTTTGAAGTAAATATGCCTTGATCCCAAAACCACAAGGAGCACATGAGAGCTGGAGATCAATTGAAAAGCTTCTTAATTTTGTCTGACTCAGTAGGGAAAACAGTTATTTCATCAAGACCAGAAATAACCTACAGTGAAAAAAGTCTACAGGCAAAGCTACAGAAAAGTTCACTCTTTAAAGAATTCCATGAAATTCTTTCAAAACACTTTTAAAGAGGTTTAACTGAAAATGAGAACTAACTTAACACAGGGAATCTGGGATTTGAAACATACATATAATTAAGAGAATAAACAGTACCAATTTATTTTGACAGGATGATTAATCTAATGCTCATTTCTATCCTATTTATATATGAGTTTGAAACCTAAACTTTGGACCATTTCCCTCTACCCTAGCCAACCAACATCTGGTTCTATTGCCATTCATTTGTTCAAGTTCCAGTTCATAAAATTTTCTTTCCATCCTTCCTGTCCTGAAAGAAAAGATGGTGCTTCCCTAGGGGGCTTCTGAACATATGCCCAAATGCCTTTAGAGAAAGCTTAAATTTTTTTTCACTTTCAGTTTTGCAAATGGAGTGATGGTAGCCCACCGCACTGTCCGCTGTATTTTTTTATTCTACACCTGGAAGCCTGGCCAACCACTGACCTTCTTCAGAGACAGTTCTGTGCTGCCTATGCAAGTATTCCCTGCCTCCTGGCAAATATAAATCTTGAATTTCCTCTTAACTCTTTGCAAACACTTAGTCCTTTCCTGATTTTTCTCAACATTCAGTTCTCCTAGAAACTGCTTCTCTCTGGGAAAATCAAATTCCATAGCAGCCTGACCTCAAGCATTTCACAAAAGGAAATTTGACTTTCTGGATGAGATCACCTAAGTGATGGACCATAAATTATCCATCAGTGAAGGATTGTGTTTTAGCTTCACAGGGAATACCAATTACATAATAATAAACCTCATGAACTCTGACCACTAATTTAGAATCTGAGACCAACTCCGATGGCTGGGTTGACCCCAAACATATCCTTTCTAAAAGAGTCCAGAATAAATAGATAAATAAGGTACAGAAGCAATGTTTAAGGGACAATAGATAAAGGCTGCTTTCCAGAGATTGCCTTTCTACATTGCACCAAGCCACCACCCAAGTACTTAAACACTTAATAGAATAAACAGCTTTCAATTAGACATGAACAAATAAACAGTCCATCTGCTAATCACAAAGCATCCTCACCTACTCTCTTGGCATTAAATTAATTCCACTTGCTATGCAGTTCTGGAAGTATTTTTAAAAATGAGGTTTCTTTTTAAACTATTGGTGTTTGCAATAATGCTTAGTCTCTTTATCATCTCATAGGTCCATCTGGGGCTTTGTTTAAGGAAAGGTCAGGGGATGAGTAGCAGTGAGACAGTAATTGTTTGTTTTAGTGAAAAAATGCACTGAAATGGAGAACAGAAGGCTCCATTTGGGTTATAATTTATTGGACAAAAAATATTTTGTTTGAGTTTCCTCCTCTGCAACATAAAATTAATTGCATACCTCTCTTAATACTTGATTTTTCTTGTCTGTAAGGGGTGACGAAACCTGCCACTCAGCACAAATAAAAAACAGTACCTGAACTAGGGTACGTGTTCAGTACAACAAGAGCTCCATTGCTAATATGGACTATAACTCTCTACTAAAGCAAAGCAACTTTTTGCATATTTGCCCAGATAGTGAGGGTTTTTATTTTTTTAGTGAATTTTGTTTGTCACTTTAAAAATAAAATCATAGCTGCTTTTACAATATTTAAATATTGCAGACTTTCCCATTTCAAAGTCAGATACATTGCCATAAAAGTCACACAGACTTCTGATGGCTGAAAGGTTTAGTTTCCCTTTTAAATCCTGAGGGAAAATATATGTAAACATTTCTAGAAAACCACAGAACTTAGGTGTCATTGTATAATCTTACCCTGCCTGCTCTTGCTCTTATAGAATTCTTGTAAGCTTTAATCCAAACTCATCCTAGTCAGAATCAATGAGTTTTAAAGAAATAATGACCTCTCTGAGCTATAGATCCAAATAGCTCTACTTCATGTTCTGTGTTTGATTTAAAGTAAAATAGCTTTTCTCCAGAACTGAACTTCCCCTGGGGCTGGTAGAAACTTTGCCTGTGCTGATAGACTTCAAGGAGATGTGAGGTCTGCACTCCTGAAAATGACATTTGAAGGGAGCATTACTCCTAGGCATTACCACTGGGCAACCCTGCAGGCAGACTTAACAGGAACCTTCCTGGCTCTTCCTGTTCACCCCACCACCACTATCCTACATAGATGGTATGATACTAACCCTCCTGCTGACCATCCTGTGCACCTAGGTCTCCCGGGAAGCGGTCCCCTAGACAGAACTAGATTCTGTGCCTCTCAACAGTGTTCAGCTATGTCCTAAAAGTCCAGTAAGGACAGCTCCTCATAAGCTAGAGTCCTGAATTCTGCTTCTTTTTATTTTCTACAGATTTTCTCTGTATCAAAGTTCCAAGTACCTAACACATAGGATCTCCATGATTTCCATAGATTGATCATTAGTGTATAAGTGAGAAAATAAGGTTCAGAGAGATCCAGTACAGCCCCAAGCCCTAAGCTAGCAAGTGACAGCACACTAAAAATCCTTGCCCCCTCCCCCTGCCCCACCGAGAGGGGTCCTGATTAGAGAATGTCCCCAGTGCTGAGGGCTGGCTGTGGCAGCACAAGTGAGGATGCACAGGTTTTAGGATGATATCGTCTTCAATTCTTAGCTTTATAAGAACAATAATGTACTCATCAGAAAGGGATCATCTGGAGACATTTCCAAAAGGGTGATTTCTGAATCTCCCCAGTTGCTGGAAATATCCAATGCAGTTTATCCAAACACTTCTACTTCCAGTCCAATTTCCTGGCCAGCCTGACGCCTAGAGAAAAAAGCTCACCAACACACCTAGGGTCTATCAGGGTCAGCCCTCATGTCTACCTCCAGCATATGCCAAGTGCAATTAAGCTATGTCATGGTAAAATCCTTGCTGAGAAAGAGCATTAGCCAAGAATTATAATTTTTCCCATTAAAAAGGCCAAAGCAGTATTCTGATGGGATACCACCTATTCATTCAGCTCTTTAACAAAAAAGTTATGCAGAATATTGTCATCAACTCATAAAATTGCTAACCCAGAAGTTTCCCTTGAAACTGTTCACACTTGCAGCTCTTTCTGGTTGTTTGGAAAAGCATCATATTTCTGTACCATCTCTCAGGCTGGTACATGTGTGAATCCTTGCTGGGGGTAGAGCAGAGAGGGGGCAGACAGAGCTCTCTCCTGGCAACAGAGTCTGGAATTGGATCCATGTGTGGCAGCCATTGGCTGGTGACACTGAACAAGTCACTTCCTCTGTGTGCTTCTATTTTGTCATCTGTGAAATGAGTGAGATAGACCACGCACACTTGTAAGGTGTCTTCCAGCTTCCGGTTCTGAGATTCTATTATTTAATAATAAGAGACTGTGAAGTTATGATCAAACATCAGAGAAAGGCTTTGCCAAATGAACACAATAACTGATTTTGTCTGCAGCTGAGTGATTTTCCAATGAGTGAGAGAGAGCTTTGAAAGCTCTTCTGTAAGAGCAGAGCCCCATATTTTTAAAGATCTGATCCAGGAGAAGCTCAACTTACTAAACAGTTCAGTTAGGTGATTCTTTGCATTTCAAAAGAATTTGCCAGAGATTTCCTTTAAATAGCTAAATCTCATGCATTTATAATATAATCTAAGTTACTAGAATTTGATTTGCACTCTCATTTCTCCAACAACAAAGTTATTTCATAAAAAGACCATATTTAAAGAAATAAGGAGCCACTTTTACAGTATGTGGCAGAAAAGAAAAAAAGGTGAAACCCCACACTTATTGAATGCCTCTGGTATTCCTGTAGTTTCACACACATTATCTCATTTCCTTCCTAAAACTTCACCTATAAAGCTGGTATCACCGACCCCATTCCAGGTGTGAGGCTTGAAAACAGATCAATTATAAGACTGCATCTAAATTCTAGGCCAAGATCTAATGCAGCCCTGTTAATGCATTCTTTCCCTTACTCCATGCCCCTTGGGTGCAGACACTGAGGGATATGGTGCTAACACTTACTTGATTTTCTGGGACATCCCAGGGTCCTAGGAAACCCAGATTTTGGTCTTACTCCTCCAGCACTCACTACACAGCATTGGGCAACTCATTTAACCTAGACTCAGTTTCTTTGTTCCTAAAATGGGGAATGATTTCTGCCTGCCTTCTGGGTTTAAATCAAGTAATACAGTGTGTAAAAGTACTTTAAGAATGTAATAAAGATATTAATTAGCCCTAGGACTAAGAAAAAATATTGTACTTGTGGACTTAGAAGATCTAAGAAAACCACTTGCCCATCACACATATGGCTAGTCAGACCTTAACAGCAGTCATGTGTTCAAGTGGGGAATGATTTCTGCCTGCCTTCTGGGTTTAAATCAAGTAATACAGTGTGTAAAAGTACTTTAAGAATGTAATAAAGATATTAATTAGCCCTAGGACTAAGAAAAAATATTGTACTTGTGGACTTAGAAGATCTAAGAAAACCACTTGCCCATCACACATATGGCTAGTCAGACCTTAACAGCAGTCATGTGTTCAAGAATCAACCTCAATGTGTAAAAGTACTTTAAGAATGTAATAAAGATATTAATTAGCCCTAGGACTAAAAAAAATATTGTACTTGTGGACTTAGAAGATCTGAGAAAACCACTTGCCCATCACACATATGGCTAGTCAGACCTTAACAGCAGTCATGTGTTCAAGAATCAACCTCGGACTGGCCACATGAAGAATACAGACCTGGAAGGAAAACTAAAAAAGAGACAGAAGTGGAAAGTATAATATCTGATCTGGGAAACTGAAAGTCATGGAGAGCTGAACCCTCGAATGGGCTAGTCTGAAAGAGGTGCTGACAAATTATTCTTCTCGAGTGAAAACAAGACAATAAGAAACCTTCCTAAATTGTAAGTCAATATACTGTAATTTGTCTATCTTTAAGGGTTATTTCTAGCAGATTTCTCTCTTTATGTATAAACATGACTGCAAAAGTAGGAAATTGGCAACATGTGTTCAGCAGCCTTCACACACTCCTCAGGGGCCTCTCGGGGACATCTTCCTACTTCTGCTCCCAGGCTGCCCTCCCCTCTGCCTTCAGAGGGCTGGACGTCCTCCCTCCCTCCCTCAGTGCTGATGTGTCCTATGGCTCACCTCAGAAATTTGTCTCATTACCTTAGTACAGCCCAGGAAGTGAGTGAATTCATCAGCAGGCATCAAAACCTGAATATGCATTGCTGTCTTCCCCCAAGTGGAACACCTGCATTTCACAATGATGCCTAGGACAGGCAATACTTCTCTATCAAAGAAATGGCATCGTTAATAGTCAAGAGTGGTGATGTAACAAGTGTGAGCTGGGAGCTATGAGTCAGGAAGCTTCTTTCAAAGGTGCCCCTCAAATCATTCCAACAATGATGCCCACCACTCATAAGCTGGGGCCTTGGACAAGATGATATAATGTTCAAGGCCATTCCCAGTTTGTGTGTGAGTTTGTCACAATGTGTCAAAGCACCAAGTAGAAATTAAAATCAAACAAAATATTTTTGAACAAATTAGAAGGAAGGAAGGGACAAATAGAGCCAAAATCTAAATAAGAGAGAACCCTTTTTTTGAACTGGAAACAATTATGATCTAGCTGGCTCTCTGCTCAGAGCTTCTCCTGGAACAATACGGAGTGACTGTCCCCACTCCATGTGTGCATTTGCTGATACCTAACCAGGTCCTGTCAACAGAACAGCAGCAATTTCCTGTGCGTTTACAAGCCAGCCTATTCAACAGGCATGGAGACGGGCCAGCCTCTTCGCTTGGGTCTAGTAAGAGATATCTATGCAGCATGTTCTTTTAAGACTGAGACAGAACAATGCCATCCTCTGGAACAGAAGAAGGTCTCCCATTGTTGGGCATTCTAACTACAGGGGAAATTCAGTGAGAAATAAACTTGGAAGAAGCAACGTCACTGCTGTCACAAGAGTATGTGTGCAGCGTTCTGCGCATCATGCCCTGAAGACAGCAGAACATTCCTACGTGAGGACTAACATGCGGTGGTGCCGCCAACATGAACGTCAGCTGGGTTACTTGCTGCATAAATATCAATTAAAGAACCCCCATGGCAGCTTCAACCTGCCCAGCCGAGTTTGAAAAGAGCTCATCTCTCCAGACCTCTAACTTTTTCTTGCACACAGTGGAGCTCAGCTCTTCCTTTTTCTGCACCTTTTGGATGTAGGTGCTTTTAGAATTATTCAAGCAGCCGTAACTTGCAAAGGGGGCATATTATGGCAGAACTTGCTAGTACAAACCAAATAAAACAAATTGAGCCTACATAACCGTGTAGAGCTGCGTTCTCAGCATCTTTTTTATTTATTCTAG
The DNA here is from genome assembly GCF_012274545.1 of Fukomys damarensis. Lineage (NCBI taxonomy): Eukaryota > Metazoa > Chordata > Mammalia > Rodentia > Bathyergidae > Fukomys > Fukomys damarensis. The sequence continues at coordinate 39,543,390 of NW_022900916.1, read as the reverse complement.
AATGGCAAAATGTCTCCTAGAGAATCTCCCCTCATCTGTTTCCACATCCCTTACTTAAAAGCAAAACTTACCTGCCTTGACTCTGAAATAGGAAAATTGTTATTAGGAAATCATTTTCCCTGATGAAGAAGGCTCTTTTCTTTTTTTTTTCAAAATTACCAAGCCATGTATTTTTAAGAACCAGAGAATGGATTTCACACAGCTGATTCTCTCCTACAGAGATCTTTCCAAGATATTATTCATAAGCAAGTGACCAAGGTAAACTAAAGTGGTTCTGTAGCCATTTGTAATTATTGAAAACAATTTCAAAACGGAAAATGAAAATTACAGACAAGTGCAATAAGCTGTTTATCCAAGAACTACCTGCTGGTGTCTCTTTCTCTTTTTCTTTCAAGCAAAATAAAAGCTATCACCAGAATGCATTTCTCCTGTTCGTAATTTTTCTTGTAAACGCCTCCAACCACAAACCCTGTCTTCCAGTTTTGTCAACAGGATTTGCATTCAGTCGTGGCATCCTCCGAGACCCTAGTGTACTCTTGGGTGTTCACTAGACTCCCACACCACCAGGTCTGTAGGAAAGGCTCACCCGCCCCCAGCCGGCAGATAAAGCATTCCCTCCCGGGGCAGACCCGCTTTATGAAGTGTTGGGCTTGGGGTCTATTTTCACCCCGACTGCCCTGGGCGCTCAGAGACCCTCTTCACCCACACTGCCCGATTGGGGCCCCCGAGGGAACAGTTGCTTGAGGAAGCGCGAAGGTGCAGTCCAGAGCAAAAGGGTGACTGGCGCGTTCCTCTGCATTTCAGTGGAGAGCGTGTTCGCTGGAGGACTTTTCATTGAGACTGTGTGTGTGTGTGTGTGTGTGTGTGTGTGTGTGTGTGTGTGTGTGTGTGTGTGATTTTGTTATATTTTCACCAACACCACCAACCTCAGGAGATTTGGGGGCTGTTTGGCTGAGCAGATGAGCCGGCTGAGGCGCGGCTGAGAGCCCTGTCTCAGTCCTCACCTCTGTCTCCGAGAGCAGCCACTCACCCCGCCCCGGGTGTGCTCTTTCCCACCACCTCTTTTTCTTCTCTGTGCCCG
>NW_022900916.1:39541054-39542109 GCF_012274545.1 Fukomys damarensis | reverse complement strand
ACTCCGTCGCCGGCGCTGCCTGCCGAAGCGGCGTCGGGAGCGTTGGCCTTCGCTGTGAAACTCAAGATCCCCCGGACCTTTCCTCTTCCCCAACCCCCACCAGGACGAGGAACTCTGGCGTTTTCCTGAGAGCCCTAAGAGGGGGAGGGGAGGAAATCCCAGCCTCGCGGGGGAAGTCGGGGGACTCCAGGCACAGCGTGGACCCCACGCCGCCGGGCTTTCCCGGCGAACCCCCTCTTCCCTAGATACCGGTTAGATACCCAGCCAGCACAAGCTCTGGAAGGCGGGGGTTACCCCAACTCCTCCCGGAAGCGGCTAACTTCGGAAATCCCTCGCCTTAGATTAGCGTAAGGAAGGTACCTCGTCACCTCGGCGGGACGAGTCCGGATTCCGCTGGGGCAGGTCCAGGAGGTCACCCAGGGCGGGCAAATCCGAGGCACAGCGATTTAAATCCCAGCCCCTGGACCGGACAGCATCCTAGGCGCCCCAGTCCCCTTCCGCCACCCTTCTATCTCACATTCGCCGACTAAACTTTTGGGGGAGCCATCTCCAAGCCTTGGGAGTTCCGAGCCAAGCCTCCCTCTCCTCCGCACCTCTCCGCCCGAATGTAATCGCGGGAAGACTAGAGGGGCGGCTGCCTTGTTATTTGCAACGTAAAATCAACAGACACCCAATCAAGCTGCAGTGCCCGGCCAGCCCCTCGCCCCCCGGTGCCCACTCTCCTCTCCCCACTCCCGCTTCCCCCGCCAGGTCGCTCCCAGACTCCAGGTGTGCCTCCTCGCGCCCAGGAAAAGCAGTCGCTGAAGTGATCGGAGAAGGGACGGCGCGCCTAGCTCTCGGCTAAATGGGAGGAAAGAGAAAGGGTGATCGAGTGGGGAGAATTCGCTTTCAGGCAGCTCGGCGTTTGGGGAGAGCTGTGGGTCTGGGGATCCCTCCCTCCTGTTCAGCACTCGCTTTTCTCTTACCCTGCTCCCGCCGAGGGCGCGGTGAGGGAGGCAGCCGGGAGCCCGCAAGTCCATGTCCACGCCACCGCCGGGCGAGGCGAGCACCGAGGC
>NW_022900916.1:39488679-39539915 GCF_012274545.1 Fukomys damarensis | reverse complement strand
CCCTGCGAGGCTCCAGGGACCCGCAGGCGAGGGGCAGGAAACTCTTCGGGAGCCGCCCGCCGGGAGAAAAACCTCGGAACTCCTTTCTCATCCAACGGATGGGAACCCTCCAGACTTCGAGTGCACAGTCCGGCGTCCCTCCCCGCGAGTCACCGACCCCGTACCCCTAATCGAGCACCTGAGAAAGGGGAGCCCCTCGCCGCGCCGCGCCGCGCCGCGCCTGGGGAGCTGCGGCCCACCGGCCAAGTATTGGTGAGAAAGTTCCATCTAGAGGCGGTCGTGCGCAACTGCAGCCGCCCCGGCAGCCCGAGGGAGGACCCGAGAAGCGGGGGGTCTGGGGGATCGTGCGCAACTGCAGCCGCCCCGGCAGCCCGAGGGAGGACCCGAGAAGCGGGGGTTCTGGGGGAAAAGGGGAAGAGGGGAGAAGAGAAGGGTGGAGAAGGGAGGGCAGACCCGAGCACGACAGGCTTTGTTACACCACTGGGAATCTCGATGGTGAATTTCACCTATCTTAGCAAGCACAGTGAATTTCAAAACTTTATGACAGGCCGGACGTGGTGGCGCACGCCTGTAATCCCAGCACTTGGGAGGCTGAGGCAGGAGGATCGATGCGCGTTCAAGACCAGCCTGGGCTATATAGTCTGAACTAGTGAGACTCTGTCTCAAAAAACAAACAAAACAAAAACTTTATGACAGGTAACTTGCATTAATTCCATTATACAGTTTCGTATATCTCTTAACCTGTTCAGGCTTCTTTCATTCTTGCATCAACTCTGAACTGACCAACATTATTCATCCCACGGTACAGATGAAGAAGAAAACCTGGGTTTGAGTCACATCTGAAAAGTGCTAGAGCCAGAAATGAACACTTGCTTCTGGGCATTGTTGCTTCTCCCAAGTTTGGCATCAGTGAGAGAGGTTTCAAGTGAAAGACAGCCGTCTCTTGAATTCCTAAAGCCACCCTTACCCTATGTGACTTGCACAAATCTACAGGTTTCCAGGCCAGAAGCTTCCACCTTCACTCGTTCCGTCTCCCATCTCTGCAGCACAGGATGCCTGACTGTAGAATCGTTCCTTTATGACTACAGCCACCTGGGTGGAAGGAGGATGACTTGGAGAGATAAAATAGGTTGAGTCCTTTGTCCCCACAAGCTTCTGCACAGGGAACCTCAGCTCATGGGGGATGTACAGTGCAGTCCTAAAGGGGGTTGAGCAGGGTCCAATGTAGCTTGGGGCAGGGGAAGAGGGAAGAATTTCAAATTGATGTAATGCTGTGGTTCAGTGGGCTCCTGGCTTGAATGTCTGCTGTGAAGCTTGGGGCTAGAAAAGCATCCTTCTGCAGAAGCATGAGGTCAATCCCAGCTGCCTCGTCTCTGCAGCAACACAGCCAGCCCAACCTCCAGACCAGTGACGGTTGTCTGCCCAGTGTTAGCTGAAAGATCAGAACCCTGATGCTATAGTGGATGCATTTTCATAACGAGGACAGCGCCGCTGGCTACCCCTTTGGAGGCCTGACATGGCCAAGTGAGCTGCTCAGGAAAGAAGTGCCTAACGAGCTGCTTTTTTTCTCTCCCTATTGGTCATTACCTGCAGAGAACTGGTGTCTTACAGGCACACCACTGCCTTTTCTGGTGCAGCCCTTGGAGAGATGAGTGGAGCTGATCTTTCTCAGGGAAAGTATAATTCATATGCCTGGCTTTGCATCGTCCTTAACTCTTGATCCTCAGAATGGAACCATCACTCAAACCCCACATGGAATCTGATCAGTAAGGAATAGAGCCCTTCCTCATTGAGTGTATCCGATGACTTTAACCTGAACAAGTGACATAGGCTCATACACAGGTTGCAGTCTACCCAGATTGATAGCAACACTGGAAGAGAAACGGTCCAGGTGTGATGGGTGCCCATTAGTAACATTCTCGTGGAGAAAAGCACAAAGTCCTATTTATCAAAGCTAAATACTATGACTCTGCTTGCCTTTTGCTGCAGTCCAAGTCAGGATAGGGTTATCAAAGCCCAAGCAGTTCAATTCAGGGAAGCAGGTGAACCAGACACATCCACCCGGCCTGTCCTTGGCCTCCCACTTACTGCGGTATAAAATACATCTTCGCAAAGTGTCTGACTTCACCATCCATCCCTCCCCAAATATTTACATAAATCAAATATATTTCCTAGTAGTTAATTCTCCAAGAGGATTTGCCTACAATCTTCTCATTTGTGGTTGATTTAAAATGTGAGAAACTGCCCATGTGTTAGAAAATGAAAAAAAAAAAAGCCATATGTTTGAGGTCCATTTAACTCAAACTGTGATGTGTATTATACTCGTGGAGATTTATGCTACCATTTCTGCTTTGGGGTATTCATTAGCTCTATGAACCTCTGAAGGCCACATACCCAGGAGGAATACAGCCCTGCACAAAGTTCCCACATGGGGAAGACTGACAGGGGAAAGTGGGAATGGGTTTGTTTCTTTTGGAAGCTAAGACAATATTTTTCTTGCCAGATCATCTTCAAGTGACCATATGTATATTGCACAGGCTTCACTCAGCTCATTAAGATACCGGCTGCCAGAAACAAAATCAGGTATGTCAGGCTGACAGTGAGATTCATGAGAGCAGTGTGCTCTTCACCCCCATAGTTGTCTCACATCTGCATACAGGAGTCAAGGGGAAAAGTTCTCTGGTGCATGTAAGTGACCACATGCAAATTTCTTATCAGCTTCACATGGGCTCCCTCAGAAACAATCTGAGACAAGGATTCAAGGGTGAGGAGTTTAAGAGGTGAAGGAAACCCCAGTAATCAAGAGGGAAGGTGAGCTAATGAAAAGTGTGCACCAAGATAGACTCTTGGGTGGGCACCTGGAGCTTTAATTTCAATAGGTGATTCTGGAAGCCAGTGTAGAACACACCCTCGACAGTTGCCCCCAACTGGGAGTGATGGAGGGGTATCTACACAACACAGTTGTTACTTAGGAACTATTTCCAGATGGTGTTAGTCCTCCAGTAATTCCAGCCTACCACAGGAGTAGCAAAGCAGCATCCAGAAGCCAGGTAAATCCCTCTGGCAAAGAAAGCAGGCCTGGGCAGATTATTAGTAGGCAGGTGGTAAGGGCAAGAGAGTATAGACAGGCCGCAGCATCTACAATACCAGCTCCTCACAAATATGTGTCACATGTGATCCAAGACCAACTGCCTCATCATTATTAGGGTGCTGGTTGCAAGCACAGATTCCTGGGCCCTACTCTAGAGCTATGTGAGCAAGATTCATTGGAATGGGGCCTGGGAATATGCATGTTTTGTAAACATTCTGGGTGATTCTGATAATATTCACTAAAACTTGAAATCCACTACATTCAGGAAATCACTCTACTACTACTACAGGTTGTCAAAAACCCATACATTTAAATATGTAAAAACTCAATTGCACAGCTGGGCATGGTATCACATGTCTGTAAACCCAGCACTTGGGGCAGGAAGATTCACAGGAGTTCAAAGACAGCCTGAAATATGTAATGAGATCCTGTCTAAAAACAAAAAACAAAAACAAAACAAAACTCACTTTCAAAACCTAAGCAGGTAGATCTTAGAAATCAGGACCCCTGATGCTACCCAGATACGTCTAAAGCCACAAATGCCCTTTTTCTCTCTTTCGCAGTTTAGGCAGGATTTTAAACACTCTATCCAGTGTTTTCTGGGGAGAAAAAGAGCCCAAGTACCAGCTCTAACTTTGCCAATAACAAATCACAGCACCGGCAGGGCATGGTGGTGCACACCTGTAATCCCAGCACTCAGAACTCGGTAGGCTGAGGCAGGAGGATTGCTATGAGTTCGAGACCAGCCTGGAGTACATAGTGAGTTCCAGGTCAGTCTCAACTACATAGTGAAACCCTGTATCAACCCTCCCCCCACAAAAAAAACCAAATCACAGCACCTTGAACTTTTAACATTTCTGCACTACAATTCTTTGTATTTACGTATATGGCAAAGACAGACACCAGTCCAGCCAAGATTCACGTTCCCCTTTCAGGGACATGGAATCATTGCTGTAAGCAGCTGCCCACACATACACTCAGGAGCTCCATTTCTCCCACCTCCCTTGCATCTAAGTGAGGTCCCATACCTAGTTCTTACTGTACAGTGAGCAGAAGTGATGCATGTCACTTCTGGGCAAGGAAGTGAAAAAGGAGGTGTCTTCTTCCCTTTTGCCTCCCCCTGGCCAGAAGCAGAAAACTCGGTGGCCCCAGGATTGGTAGCTGCTGTAGGTTTACCTAAAGTGCTCCTCCAAATATCTCTGTGGAAAAGGCTTGCTCCCCAGACGACACTATAGGAAATTGATGGGAACTTTAAGAGATGGAGCCTACTGTGAGGTCTTTAGGTCACTGGGTTGTGTCCTCAAAGGGGATTATGATATCCTGGTCCTCCTTTTCTTCCTTCCTCCCTGTCACTTCTGAGCCATGAAGTGAGCGTTTGCTCCACTGCACTCCAGTGATATACTATCACAGACCCAAAAGCAACAAGTAACCAGTCATGGACTGGATTCTCCAAAACTCTGAGCCAAAATCAACATTTTTGTTATAAGCTGATTATCTCAGTATTTGCAATGGTGTCAGAAAGTTAATACCGCAGCACAAGATGGAAAGGCCCTGGCTCATCAATGTCCAAACTAAGGCATGCCTATCTGCCTGCCAGAAACACCCACCCTAAATTTTTAGGCAAGAGAAAAACATACTGTGTTGAATCATTGAAATTTGGGGATTCAATTGTCATAGCACCTGGTATTATTCATATTAATAAAATGGACATGGTAACATCTGGCTCCCCTAACCTGGGAGAGATGATCCTGCTGATCTAAGCCACTTGAGGTACAGCTACACACAGCCGCATGTCCTTCACTGGCAATCATTATGTACCCAAAAGCACAGAGACACCGCGTCTTCCTGAAGTCCCACTGGCATGGCCTGGCCTGGGAGAAGAACAAAATGATAACCCACCTTCCACCTATAAAACAATGTTTCAGTGAGATTCTTTTCAACCACCTAGGAAGGTAAAGCTATTTCTCATAAGCCCTGAAGCCACTCATTGTTAACTCTTCCTAGAGCATCTTGATCTTCTCTTCCCAAAGCCTTTTCAAACCTCTAGAGATCCCTTATCAAACCTACATGATTTAGCTGCAGTTGTTCATTCGTCTACATTTTCTCTATATTATTGTACATCTATCAGGCTGAGTGGAAATATCTTAGGGTATAGTTGTCTGTGATTTTATCTGGGTCCCTTAGCCAATTAGGTGATCATGAGTCTTGATTATCAACCTTAAGGAAAAATCAAATAGTTTATCTGGACTCATTATACAACTCATGCTCATTTAAATACTTTTGTTTGGCTGTTACTGGCTGGCCAATTGATTGATGACCAAACACGCCAGAATATTCTGCCACTGGAATTCCCATGAAACCAGTGATCTTTCCTGATGACAAGATTACTACAATAAGTTTTGGTTGTGCACTTAAAGTCAGTTTAGACAACATCAGCTAGTAGCTACTATTTACATTCTTCATATTTGTCATTTACAGTGCTTTTCCTACTGCAGCTTTCAGATATTTAGATGTAAAACCTAATGAATAATTTAAAATAATACAAGGCTTAAGTAATTTTTAAACTCAATAAAGTTACATCTAACAACTTTCACAAAGTGATTTATAAATATGATATATGAGCCGTTCACTAGTGTCACCTTTTAGCCTTAGGGAGAGCTAAATTGTGTGTGTCAGGCGGTGGTGACCCAGCAATAGTGTGTTGATGATGGTGGTATTTTGCTTTGATTCTTTTCAAGGTTAATAGTCAAATAACTCATGATTACATACTACATGTCTGTGAACTGAAGTAAATTCACTGCTGCTGTACTACAAGACAGTCCAATCCAGTCTGACAAACATGCAATAGGAGAAATAAAGAACCACTGGGTGATATGGGTCATATGAGGATACTCTGGAGGTCCTGGAAAGCTTCTGAGAAGATAGGGCTGAACTTGCCTGAGAAGAATGGACCCAGAAGAGATAGCATGTTCTGTGGAACCATAGATCCCCTTCTCGGGTAGCTCAAAAGAGTCTGCTTTTGAATGCTTAGAGGAGATCATACAAGAAGTGAAAAGAGGTTCTTTCCCTTGGCTCAAAGATATCGCTGGTCCCAGTGAACAGTTATTCAGGGAAGAGCCAAACACTATAATGTGGCACAAAATATGGCATAAGGTCAGCAAATCATGAACCCTACCTACAGCTACTGATATATAAAAAAGACGCTGCTAAAGGAAGCATTTCCTTAACATTATCTACTGCTGTGTGATGAATTATGCCCAGCTTCAGGATACGTATTTGTATCTTGTGGTTTCTATTGGTCAGGAGTCCAGGGAAGGCTTTGCTGGATCTCCTCTTCAGGTCCTCTCATAAGGCTGCAGTCAGGTATCGGCTGAGGTCTCTTATTTCAAGGTGAGTCTTGAAAGTTGGCCAGAGCAGGCTCTCCTTCCAAGCTCACTCTGTGGCTGTTGGCAGGAGTTAGCTTCTTTGGGGCTGTTGAACTGGCACCTTAGATCCTTGCTGGATGTTGGCCAGAGGTTACCATTAAGTTCTTGCCACCTTAGCAGCTCACAGCATGGTAAGAGGTTTCATCAGAATGAACACATGAGAAAGAAAATTTTAAAAATGCCAGCAACATGGAAGTCACAGGCTTCGGTGACCTCATCTTGGAAGTGGCATCCCATCGCATTTGCCATAGTCTATTCATTAGAAGTGAATCTGTAAGTCCAGCCTGCTCCCAGTGGCAAAGAGGAGATTACATGGAGCATGGACACCAGGAGGCAGGGGCCGTGGGGACCCATGAGAGAAATTTGCCACAGATGTGTCTCAGTTGGTGCCTGGAAGACTCTGCTACAAGAAGACTTACATACTTTTAAACATATCTACAGCTATATCAACACTCAAAGCAGCTTTATGCAAGGAATAGTATATACCATATATAAAGCATTTTAGTCAACAAAGAGTTACTGCATTCTTGGATTTTAGGGAAAAGAAGTGTGTGAGGTAGAGAAATAACATGAGGCAGAGAATCCACTACTTTTTAACAGCTTTAATTTTCCGTCTCTACTTCTGGATGATCACATGGTACTCCAAAGGATTTCTCTTGCCAGTATCTCCATCAATCTCTTTTCCCCCTTTTTTCTCTTCTTCCTATTTCCTTCTCATTTCTTGCATATCCAGAAACTTTAGTGGTAACTTCACCAGAGGGAAGAGTGAAAGAGTTAATAATCATATGGAAGTGTTATTGAACTTCTGAATTGTTCCCCGCTTCAGACTGGGGGGGGGCACAAATCAAAGAAGGAAGGAGGGAAAGGGGAATGGAAAGAAAACGAAGCTCTGGAAAACAGTCTACCCATCTATGTTTTCTGCTACCTTGACTAGAAGTGAGGGAGTCCCCAGCACCCTTCTCTATTAGAGAAGCAGAATCCAGGATAATTCCCAGGGGCAAGTTCTGGGTGTTTTTTGGGTAAGACAGTGTTGGCAGAGGCTAGGACGTGGGGTGGTGGGTGTACTGGAGGATGCAGGCTCACAGGGGTGTACAATAGCCACAGGAACAGTGAGACTTACAGACAAGAGAGGCCCAGCACTGTACCTGGATACAGGTCTAGATGCAGAGTTTTCAGATATGAAAATTTTCACAAGAGATAGAGAAGGAGTAATCTTTCCCAAGAACCTGTTATCAGGTCAAAATAGAGGGTTGAAACTGGCCCGTGGAAGGGCCCCATCCCGTATCCTGTACCTACTTGCTTCTCTCTCTTTCCTTGCCCAGCTTCTGTACCACTGTCTCCTGAATCCACCATTTTTCTACCCACTTCCCTTTCTTCCATCTTTCTCCCTGTCTTTCTATCCTCACTCATCAAGTGAACTTGTTATAGAAGGCTATTTATTATGTTTTGTTTCCAAAGTAGAATTTCCTGTTCCTTATTCTTAACAAAATAATCCTGATAAGTAGCCAATTTAAATAAATCTTTATGTTTTAACATCATTACGTTATTTTTAATTTGTGTGACCCTCAATAGATTTTACCCTCCTGTGATTCTTGACAGAAAAAAGTTTCCATGTCACTGCTAAGAATTATAACAATGGGATCGAATCTTTATGTATTGTGTTTGGCTGGTTAGTAAATTTACTAACCCTTGTTAGTAAATACTCCCTTCTTGAAAGATTCATTTTCCAAGATAAATTCAAGGTTTTTGATTGGAAACCAAAATAACCTGTCAAATTTGAACTCAATTTAAAAATCTCTGCAGATGAACTGTCAAAGATTGAATATTTATACAGTCAGTATGAAGAGAAGCTTCTGACATTAAACTGGTGTAAATAGTCTATATTGTAGTTATATAACTGTGTCCTGAAAAATGACAGTTATGAGCTTTATAGTTAGTGAGGAAAGAAAAGAGATCCCAAGCAACAGTTTGATTCAGAGTTTGGGGAGTAGAGAAATGCCTAGCCCATTAAGACCTCTTTCACCTCAATTCTGATACTGTTTCAGCAGCATGTGCAGGGCCTCCATTTGCTATGCTCTGAGGTATGATCCTGTCATTGTCACAGCTTTAGGAAGATGATGTCACAGCTTGACTAGGAAACTCCCAGAGACTCCTGCAGTTCACTAGATTATGCTCCACCTACCACAAGTAAGGGCCTGACTTTTCTCCATCACCAGGCAAGTCCAGAACATCCCCTGAAGTCAGAAACCACTTCAGTTGAAGCCACTGTCCTTCCCTCAAGGCCTTTAGGTAATTCACTGAGTTTGAGTCTAAATCAGGTTAGGGTTGTGTAAACCACCTTATAAGCAGACAGATGATACTGACTTGTTTTTGGGAACTACACTGAGCCCAACACCAGAATGGATAGGTGGCCATCTCATCGCCTGATAAGAACAGACATTTGCCTATATGGCTGCCTCTGAGGAATGTCTTCAGACTAATACATCTCTGAAAGTCAAAGTAAGGATTGGAGATTTTCTTTTATTAAAAGTTTAAAGTATTGGGAGAGGAAATTGGACTCTTGCCTCTTATGTTTTGCCTCTATTAATAAGAATCACAGCTCCCATTTGGGCTTTGAGACTAGGCAAAGTAAAAGAAAACAAAAAAAGGAAAAGGAAAGAGAAAGGAAGAAATGTCAGGAAATGAGTAAGGAAATATAAGCCAGTTTTAGTGGCGTATGCCAGTAATCCCAGCACTGAAGAGGCTGAGGCAGGAGGATCACCAGAAGTTCAAAGCCAGCCTGAGCTATACAGTGAGTTCAAGGCCACACTGAACTACAGAGCAAGACCCTGTTTTTTCTTTAAAAAAAACAAGGAAACATTATTAAACTCACCAAAAAACAGAAGAATTATTTGTAAAGAACTCAATTTTGCTTAGATGTAGAATAGTCAAGTTAAAAAAAAAAGGGAGGGTTGTTGTCCAAATCCTCCATATCCTATTAAGAAAACTGATATCCAGAGCTTGGAAGTGACTTGCCTAGAATACTCCAGAGTTAGAGGAAAGGATGGGAGTAGAAGACTGGCCAATCCTTTGCATACCACCACAGAACTCTTAGGAGTCTGGACCTTTGGACTTGGCCTTTTTCTGAATTATGGCAATGGGTCAAATCTTACACAGAGAAAGGAATTATATATACAGGTTGAGCATCCCTCATCCAAAAATCTGATACCCAATTCCTCCATTTCTGCTTGGTAGAAAGTTTTAAGTCCAGCACAGTGGCATAAGTGGAAAATTCTATACCATGAAATACTATTTCATGTACAAATTTTTTAAAAACATTATATCTTACCTTTCGGCTATGTGTAAGGTGTATATTAAATATAAATGAATTTTGTGTTAGATGTGAGGTAATCACATTATGTATCTGTAAATATTCCAAAATTTTAAAAATTCTGATCCCCAAGCAGCTAAAAAATATATATACATATATGTGTATATTATTAATATATTGATATATACTATAATGTGTTATATTAATATGTTTATATTATTAATATATTGGGTTTACATTATTAGGTATGTCACACCAAATACATGCTGAAGGCAGCCATATATGTTTATTGGATAGACAAAGAAATATGATGATTTTCTATTTTGCCTTCAATTAGGGTTAAGCTACCTGGCTTCTCAAGGATAGCTTCTAAGTGAGCAATTATTATACAACCTCTGGGAAATGCTTAGGATAGTGCCCATTTGTAGCAACAAAATAAAGCCTTCTGAATTTCTAGTGCTTGTTTTCCTGACCTGCCCACTCCTGCTTCCCAGTCAGCACCCTGGTGGTTATTGAAAGCAATAGAAATTTCTGTAATGTCTTCTTTTCCTTCTATTCCTTTCACTCTATCTCCTTAATCTATCAACCAACAAATAAGCAACCAGTCTCCTTTCAAAAAATAAAATCCAGCAATAAAACCAAATAATTCCATAACAAACACATTCAGAAAAGGCTACATATTCATTGTTATGGCACCATTGGGGCCATAGAGCTTTACAGAGATAGGGCCCTAATGGGAGGTGTTTAGGTCTTTGGGGGGAGGGCTGTACTGAAGTAGACTGTGAGAGTGAGAACCCATCCATTTTTCTCTGTTCCTGGCCATGTGATGAGCAATTTTGCTTCACCACATGCTCCTTCATGATGAGCTGCCTGACCACAGACCAAAAACAATAAGGCAAGCAATCATGAACTGGAAACTCCAAAACTCTGATACAAATAAACCTTTTCTCTTTATGAGTTAATTGCCTCAGATATTTTTGTTATAGTGACAGAACGCTAACACATCTATCAGCCATTTTCCTCATTCCATTGCTTAAGAAAGTTTCCTTGTTCCACACCTTAGGTGTCCAAATGCCTCCACATTCTCTTTCCCAACCAAAATTTTTGCTTAAGAAATAGTAAAACATCATACTCAAAGACTGAAATGAAGGCCAGGCTTGGTGGCACATGCCTGTAATCCCAGCACTTAGGAGGCTGAGGCAGGATGATTGCCATGAGTTTGAGGCTAGCCTGGGATACAGAGTGAGTTAAAGGTTAACATGAACTACACAGTGAGACCCTGTCTGGGAAAAAAAAAAAGATGTGAAATGACCATCACCAAGTAAAAATAAAAATCTCCTGAGGGAAGAATTGCCTTTCAGCAAAGCTCTGTAAAAATATACACCCAATTCCCATAGCACGATATACTCTTTAAATTTTTGTTGAATTAAATTGAAATATGATTCTGTGATACAATTAAAGGTTTCCAAATCAACACTGTCTTCATTGGAACACTACTTTCAGAATGATAACTTTCTGCTGAAAATAATTCATTTAGGCAGGTGTTAGAGTCTTGCATGAACAGATAGACATTTGAAAAACTTTGGAGTTTCAGTTAGAAGGAAAACTATACAGTAAAGGAGACCCAAAGGAAGAATAAAGGGACTAGGGCAAAAAGTAACCTGGGAAAAGAGAGCTATGATGGTAAGAAGGCCCTGGTACATCACATCAGGGTGTCAGAAGATCTTCTGAAACTTAGAAATAATGCAAAAACAGATGACCAGGAACCTTCTCCGTGCAGTGCTGGGCTTGGCCTTTCATTGTCTGAATCAGTTTACAACAGTCAGAAGAGAGGTTAACTTGTAGAATTTTCTTTGGTAGAACAGAAGCCGAGAGGTTACACTTAGGGCTCTGTTAAATATTACCCACTTTTGTATGTACTCCCTCATTCTTATTCTAGCCTTGCCTATAAATGCCTAGCCATACTCTTTGAGCCACTTTCCACATCTTGTTGGTTCCTTCATTAATTAGTGAGTTGAATACATTTTGGACAAATGTTCATTTTGTATTTGCATGAATCATAATTTTCTCTTTACAAGGCTTATCAAGGATCTTCACAACACATCGTCAGGAAAGTGTAAGGTGGCTGAGGAACTCGAACTTCCTCCTATGGTTCTGCATTGTATCTGGCTTCTCTCCTGTAAAAGCCTTGTTGTTTTCATCCAGTTCTACCAAGGGAGTGATAATTAATTTTATATATAATTTTATAGACTTCTTCTTAATGACCAAAGTAAATGTTTTTCATCCTTCCCACCATATTTATCTGCATTATATACTTCTTTACTATGTAATATTTTTAAATTTACTTTTGAAAAATTCAGTTGCTTCCAAAGCATAGGGACATGAGAAACCATTGCAGTTTTTTGCCAATCAAAAAAGAAGACATTTAATATTTTTCTTTCTGTTGGAAGGCAATTAAACTTTGAAATTCTATAACTACAATAAAAATATGGCTTCAAAAGGACCAATGTCTTTCTAAAACTAAAGGGGAAAACAATTTTATAACACAATTCCCGATGCTTGAAAATTTCGAGAAAATATGGCAATTAAAACTTTTGGTAATTCTAGTTACTCCCATTGTAGAATTGATTGATATCTACATGAGCAGACTCTTAACACCATTGTCCCTTTAGTAATAACAAAGAACAGGACTGATAATTTAGCGTAATCCACATGGACTGGTTAGCGCCATTAGCATGCTGCACTGGGGACAACAAAATGATGGTTGTCTCACAAGATTCTCTTGCCAGTTGAGCTGGTTAGGCGTCAACTCCACAGCTGAAAGGTGTTCACATATCTCTGGTTAGCCATAGGGGCCAGTGTGAATTAAGGGAAAAGTCCATGAATGGAAACAGAACAATTGGGGTTTAGGTCTGGATTCTACACTGATAGGCTGCATAGCCTGAGATAAGTTACAAACCACTCTGCTCCTCAAGATCATCCTTAAGAGGAAGGCGGGAAAAGACATGTTTGCATTCTTGCTAGCTGATTTAAAGTTTACTGATATAATTAAGGGTCAGAAAATAACCTGATAAAGGATAGCAGTAAAATAAACTATTAAATATTTTAAAATTGACATTATAATAAAAGTGTGGAGTAACTGACAGAGCAGAGTCAAAATCAACAGGATCATCAAAATAAATACAACCACAGCTCTGAAGAAAGAAGAGAAAATGCTAAATATAGATAATTAGGATTCATTTAGATAAAAATATTCCTAAACTAAAGAAAGCTAATGTAGTAAATAATACTAGCCTAAACCAAATAACATGTTAGCAGCACTCTACTGTTTTTGTATGCTCTCCAAGCACTCTCAGCAAGGCCACCAGTCCATCAAGAACAGATTACTCATTTGGCCAGCTTAGGAAGGAGTCCCTTCCTTTGCAACAGACTAAACGGGGATTCCATTTGTTGATAAAACAGCTTATGAATTCAACTTGATTTAATCAATCCTAAGACAGGTTAAGGTTCATTAAGTGACAAATTCAATTTCATGACCTTAAAAAATAAAATTGTTGCCATAGAAAGATGCTATTCCTTTGAAGATCTGTTTGCAAAAGGCAGCCAGCCACATCCATACCTGCAATGAGAGCACACCTATAGTGTCTTTTATCAAGATTTTGTGGGAAATGGGAAAATACTATTAGCAATTCATTGATCAGCCTTCCCTTTTATCGTGTCTTTGAGGCATATGTCTCAACTACATGGTGACAACAAGATTTCCAGAAAAAGAAGGGATCTTCTCTACAGCAAAAGGTATTGCTTTGATGTCCTCACCTCTTGGATCTCCTCATAAATGGTGGGAAGAGCGGCTTAGCTTTACAGATGCTTAAGACATTAACATTTTACCAAGTTCAGTAGTGAGAATAATTGTTATATTTCTTTTATAAGAAGGGTTGTGGAGCACTTGCATTTTAAGTCAAGGACTATTTCCAGAAGGCAGGCTACACCCAAGGACCATGCCTTTCAATCACTACCAGCATTTGTGGGTTCCAATCACAAAGCAGCCAAAGGCAAAGCCTCCTTAGAGGAAGCAATTAAGCAATTTGAATGTCTTAATATGGCATCCTTCTTTTCTTAGAGGAAAAAGTAAAACCATAAATATTGAATGTTTTGGCGACTTTTTACATCCCTAAATTTATGTTTTTTCACTTATAATTCATAAGCCCGGTTTCTGGCCGTCATCTCTGGGTCACCTGCTTTGAAGCTGCTAAAAATCTTGTTGAAAACTTAGATTTTGGGTCCATGGGCTTGAAAACTCAGCACAGCTGAAGTGGAGCCTGAGAATCTGCATTTTTTCATATACTGCTCCAGAAATTCTAAACACACTCAAGTTTGAGAGACACTATCTCAAGAGATGTTGGGTGAATAGGAACCTAAAAACAAAAGCCAAGTTCAACATCCTATTGCTACAGAACCTTTTAACCTAGAGCATCTATCTCATAATTCTCCCATCTTTTCTGGAGTAGTGTATTTTACATGCAAATGTAATAATTTAGAGTTCAGCTCTCTGGAGTCACCCCTTCTGTCTTAGTCCCTTCAAGCTGCTATAATAAAATACCCTAAACAGCATGGCTAATTAACTAAGGAATTTGTATCTCACAGTCTGAAGCCTGGGAAGTGCAAGATGGAGTTGCTTGTTGGTAAGGCCTTGCTGCTTCCCATCCAGTGCCTCCTAGCTGTGCCCCCAGACGAGTTTATGAAATCTCCAGGTTCTTTTATAAGGATACTAATTCCATTCTTTAGGAATCCACCCTCACTTCTTAACCATCTCCTAGTGGCTCCACCTCCTAATAATTGTCTTAAGGGGCAGAATTTTAATATATGAATTTTGAAAAGACATAAACACTCAGATCATAGCACACACTCTGATTCTCATGGCCCCATCTCAAAAATCATATGAAACATAATGTTCAAGCCTAGAATCACAAAAATATCCCCACAAGCTTCCCTTGGTTTGTATGAGGTTGCCTCTGTCATGGTATGACAAACCATAACTCACTCTACTTTTATCAGCCATTATCCCATTTCAGAGAGTGGGGCCTGGTGCTGGAGAAGGCACTCTGGCTTTGGAGATAGCCCTGTTGGAATCTTGCCCATCCTGTCACTGGCTCTTGGTAACTCCTTTTATATTCATTGTACATTTGTTTACTTACCTATTTTGTGATGCTGAGGATCAAATCCAAAGGCACTCTACCACTGAGCTACACCCCCAGCCCTTTTCACTTTTTATTTGGAGATAGGGTCTTCCTAAATTGTGCCGGCAGGACTTGAACTTGTGATCCCCCTGCCACCTCAGCCTCCCTTGGTTCTGCAATTATAAGTGTGTGCTACCATGCCTGGCTTGGGACTCCTTTTAATTTGAGCAAGATACTAATCTCCCTAAGGTCCAGTTTCCTATGTTTACATAATCATCTTTGCAGCAGTGTGTGTCTGTGCATGTGTGTTTGCGTGCCTGTGCATGTTGTGATGTGTGTGAATTTGGGTGCAAGTGCATGCTGTGGATGTAAGCACACCATGTTCTCTCACTCTCAAGCTAACCCTTGGATGCTACGACCACTCTGCTTGGACCTCTGCCACGTCTCCCCTTACTCTGACAGCTAGGTGAAAACCTATGTCCCTAGTTGTGTAGAAGGGTCTTGAAGAAATCACAAACCTATACCTCTAGCCATCTGTTATTCCACCTGTGCAAGAAATGAAAATTCAGCTTCTGCTACACACAGCTCAGGCCACTTGACATTCTATTGAAAGATTTTATAAATTATGCATTTTCTCAATTCTGCATAGTTAAATGAGAGATGATACAATGTTAGATTTTGTGCATGGAAGAAATGGGTTAGCATTTAAGAGTAACCACATAATCTTCAAAACTTTGGGAAGCAGCTAAGAAGGACAAAAGGGCATTCTTTTTTTTTTTTTTCCACAGAAGCTCTGTCACCTAACACCATGTGTTTCAAAGGAATTTTACTACCAGAACTTTGTTATATACTGTAGGGATCCTCCCAGTAAAGGCATTAACTTCTCATGCTTTTCTTGATTCCTAATATCTTTAGTTAAAGTTAATTTTTCTTTGCAGGATGTTGTGCTTGCTAATATTGCCAGAATAAAATGCAATGATGCAATAAGGTAAAATCTATCCCATGGAACAGATAATCATGAGGCTGTTGAATGGAGACCTTGAGCTCTCCACCCTCTGTTTGTTGTCCCAAAGTGGCCAAATTATAAGTTTAACACCTCCTGTAACTATTAAACCTTCATATCCAAAAAGGGAAATTCTGTACTATATTAACATGTTTATCTGATAAGAGTCGAGTGCAATAAAATACTACCTTATACTAATAACTTTTTTAATTCAACTGGAGAATTGAATTAGGTCAAATAAACTCTGATTGAACATACAAACTAATAAACTTCCTTCTCTATCTCCCTGCTAATGTCATGAAATTTGAACAATGGCAGTCACTATTGTCAAATTATTCTTCTAAAGATGTTTGCATCAATATTCAAAGTGAATCGATATCCTCTGGGCTGGAAAATAAGGGAGATCAAATGTGTTCCTTTGCTGATGTAGTTGATGAGAGCATGGACCCTGGAACCTTCCGATTGGACTTGAAGCCCAGCTCTGACCTATAGCTGTGTGAACCAGGGCAAGATGTTAACCTCTCTGTGACTCTTTTCTTTATCAGTGAGTGGGAAAAGCCATAAAGATGATAAAAAGATAAAGTGAATTCAGGTGTGACAGCACTTGGAACAATAACTGATACAGGACAGGTTACTAAATACATGAGAAAATATTTTAAATTAAAGTACTTCCTTAATGACTAATGTAAAGAAAAACATTGGGGCGGGCATAGAAGAACAAGAAAAATCACTACCTCTAGCATTATTGTGCTAGTTACTTTCACAGTCTACCTTCTTACATTCACTCTCCCTCAAATCCTCAAACGCCTCACCCTTTGGAAAGGTAGCACCCATAAAGGTAATTCTGAGGTGAGGCCGAAACTTTCATTTCTTCTCTTCGTTTTTGTTCATTCTCTCTATTTAGGAAGACTATCATGGGCTTGTCTCTGTGAGAGGAGACCTGTTATATGCAGTTCAGGGTTATCTGTGGTTTCATGGAGCAGTAGCCCCTGAAGCTTGGAAGAACACTATCCAGAGTCGTTTTCTAGAGCCGGAGTTCTCTGACACCCCGATGAAATGCTAACCCTGCTATCGCACAGGGGTGTGGGTCAGTGCCGAAGGGGAACAGAATGCATGAATACGGATACATCCCCATGAACACACCCAGCAACCACTCACTCAGAAGCCATCTGTCCTTACCCCCCAGTCTTCTTGGAGTGGTCTAATCCAACTCACACACCTCCAAAAAGTCTGTGCTTAGTTTAGTGCCTAGAACTGTGGCTAGCACATGATAGACGCCCAACAAATAGTTACAGACAGATGAGTGAATGATTTGCTGTTTCACAAAGCTTAACAGTATCTAACCAAAAAAGATACAACCAACCTCCAGCACCAAAAATAGGCGAAACTTATCACTTTCGTTTGAGAGGAGGGAAGAATTAACATACATACATGGTTCAAAATTAAAGTAATACTGTAAAAGAAGACTGTACAGTAGAAAATCTATTTATTTATCCCACACCTCAAAGATTTTGCTCTTCTATCAGAAGAAATGTGTTAGCAATTTTTTGTGTATCTTCCAGAGATACTTTGTATTTGCCAACCAATACAGGGGTCTTGTACCTTCTTTGTGTCTTGCCTATTTTTAAAGCACAGTTTAACTGAATTACAGAACTATTACATCAATGAATAGTTATTTGAATTCTTATAAATTGATAGTGCCCCAAGTGTTGTAATAAATACCATTTATAAAAATTTATTTTGCAACACATCTTTCAGAAAACGCTTTGTGGCATAAAGCCAATAAATGTGAAATCTATAGATAAGTTCATGAGTGATAATCTTTCTATGGCCTGGGATACAGTAAAGAAAGGCTCAGGGAGAAATCCTACATTGAGCAGTGTTGTATTTTTATATTTAACATCACTGTGAAAATGAAACTTTTAAATGCAGAGGGATTCTACAACCAATTTTTATCCTTTTATTCCTACAATCACTTTTATCCTTCAGTGCATTTTTGGAACTACTCACATGGGTTAAAAATCTTAATATTGTGTGCCATATTTAATTATGATGTCTGAGCCTCTAATGCTAATATTCATAATTTCTACCTACTTATCTATATGAAAGCATGGCTTCTCCCTTTCTCCTTCCCAGAACATTTTTCTGTATTTGTCCTCTCTCTCTCCTTCTAGAGATTTTTTTAAAAACTCTTCTAGAGATGATAAACAAATATCTACCCAATACAAGTCTCCATTTGCTTATCTTATCCCTCTTTCAGATTTCCATTTCTTTAAAAATCTCCTTCAGGATCAATCACACTTAAAGGTGATGAATCACAGAACAGGTTAGGACCAGTACTATGTCTTAGCAATGGGAATCTTTTCTAAGTTAATTGACTTGAAGTCAATTAACCATGAAGCATTATATGTAAATGGATAAAACTGCAGAGTATGAAATAAAGATAATTTTGCAATTTATACCATTTGCCATACTTAACTTACAAATTTCACATTTGAGTAAAAGAAATTGAAACAGAAAGCTATTATATAAGGAAAATACTTAATAGAAATTAATTATCAATATTTCTCTTAAAAGAAAAATTGCCTTGACAAAAGTGTGCCAATAAGTGATACGTGACTATATTAAAATGCATTTAAATATAAATGTGTGGGGCTGGGGATTTAGCTCAGTGGTTTTGCCACCTGCCTCCCAAGCACAAGGACCTGAGTTAGATCCCTGGTACCAAAAACAAAGCAAAACAAAATATAAATGTGTGTGTGTTACAAAGGGTGTTACCCAACGTATAGTCAACTAAATAGAGTAGTATATTTTACATTTTATCTCCTACAAAAAGTAGACTCTTTCAGCCAAACTTGATAAAAGAACATGAAAATATAGCTGTAGAGTTTTTTTAATGTACTGATTATTAACCAGTCATTATGGCACACGCTTGTAATCCCAGCACTTTGGAAGGCAAGAAGATCATGAGTTCAACCCTAGTCCTGGAAATTTAGCAACTTAGCAAGACTTCGTCTCAAAATTTAAAAAAAATATGTTTAAAAAGGAGCTGGAATGTAGCTCAGTGCAAAGGCCCCGGATTCAATTCCCAGCAACAAAAATAAAAAGTATTCCATATTATAGTTTTATATTACAGAAATAGATACAGATATCCAGCAACATTAACGTGTGTATACACAGCCCATTAGTTTTCTTTTTCATAATAAAAAGAACAGAAAGTGACGTTTTCATGGCTAGAAGAAACATGCAGATTACACAGTGGTCTTCAAATGGCAGTTCACTTCTGGGCAGGGGGATAGAATCTCAAAACAAGGGAAACTGTGGGCAAGGAATTTGATGGGATCCTACACATTGGCATATGGGAGACAGAATATCGACGCTCCTGAGACTAAGAGAAGGACCATTTTCTGTCTGGACTCTGGCCCCAAAACAGTTCTAGCAGCCAAGATCTTTGACCCTCACTTTGTGCCAGGCCCTGGACTGTCATCCCCTGACCTTCAGATGTCCACGCTATTTATGTCTGTATTATATGAATGAAGAACTGGATGCTTTGAGGGCTCAAATAACCTATACAACATCACACAGATGGCAAACTAAAAGCCAAGATTTGAAACAGGACATCCGTGAGCTTATCCATCTTTCTCTACTGTATTTTTCTGTATTCTACTAACTACATTGGAAAAAATTTATTTTTGCCTCTCATTAAAGCAATCTCAAGGGTAACCCACTTTCCGGTCCCCCTTCTGTCTCTCTTAGAAAGAAACTATGTTTCTCTCAATAAAATTTTCCTACTCTTAACCTGCATTGTTCCTAGAATTCATTCTTTGATTTTAGAGAACATGAACTTGCGCTTTAGATATCTAATAGGGTCTTGCTAAGTTGCCCGGCTGGTCTTGAACTTATGATCCTCCTGCTTCACCCTGTCAGCATGCTGGAACCACTGAATGGTTTCATCGTCATCTTAAAAGAAAACAGAACCCAAAAAAAGAAAAATGAAAGAGGAAGAGTCTTCAGTGAAAAATGGATGAGTGCTTTTATTGGGAGAAATAAGGCACCCTGCTTAATTTTTCTAAATCAGTTTGTCTCACCAGACTAGAGCCGGATGAACTGAGGAAATGGGGAAATCTACTGAAAAATATTTAAGAGTGAAGCTGCTAATTTCAAACTTTATTCTTTGGCTATAGATGAAAGTGCTGATGTGACAGATGTAGTTTAACTTGCTGTTTTTAATTAGCAGTTTTACAGATTATGAATATAGTATCACTGAAGAAATGGTTTCTTTGATGCTATTAAAATACAGCTAAATCTCTTCACTCATATGAAGCAGCAAAAATCACAGTGATTTTCTTCAAACTTTGTTAACATATCTGGTATAGCCATAGTGGTATCCTGTGATGGTTGGTAAAGAAGAGGGATTTAACTGAGTGTGGTGGTGCACACTACAATCCCAGAGCTCGGGAGGCTGAGGCAGGAGGATCATTGCAAGTTCAAGGCTAACCTGGGCTACATAATGAGTTTAAGGCCAGCCTGAACTACAGAGTGAAACCTTACCTAAAAAAAGAAAAAAAAAAGTGGGGTTTATAAATTAAAAAGCGATGATGCTGTTATCACTGGAAAGTTATGTTTAATAAAATAATTCTGCATTATACATTAAGGAAATTCCTGTGATAAATTCTTAAAAATGGATGTTATGGGAGCTAGGCATTGTGGTGCATACCTATAATCCCAGTACTCAGGAGGGAGTACTGAGGCAGGAGAATCACCATGAGTTCAAATAGTGAGCTCAACACTAGCCTGAACTGTGTAGGGAGACCTTTCTCAAAAAAACAACAGCAATGAAGGGAGGGCAGGGACAAGGGGAAAAAATGAGAACCAAGACCTGTTATATAAAGGTACGAGATCCCAATAATGAATGTAACTGTACTGTATACCTAAAATGTACCAATAAACTCAATGAGGAAAAAAACAACAATAAAAGGATTTTATGCAAATCATCATCAAAGTGATGAATTTCATGAGGTCCTAGGGATCAAATCATTGCCAATTCCACAGGTTCCTTAAGAGTAAGGATAATGACTCTAGAGACATCATGTACTTTTCTAAAGTGAGGTGGCCAAGTTGGAGTAAAATGCTAAAAAGATTTTGTGAATTGTGAAATGATACCATCATTTATGGAATCAAGAAACCTGAAGATGAAAAATTCCTCACCAGTTTTGCATTTGTTTGATTTGTCTACATATTTAAATGGGGTAAATATGTCATCAAGGTGACAGTCAACTTACTTGTGCTATATTTCAATGCAGTATCTCCTACTGTGTACAATACCATGTACAATACAGTGCACAGAAGGGAGGGAGGAATTGGGAAAAGGGTGAGATGTGCCACATACAGATACAAATTCCCAATGATAAGTATTATCATTATGTATGCCTAAAATGTTCCAATAAATGTTTTGCTATAAAAAATAAAACAATCCCATTAGCATCCCTGTTATAGTTAATAATAATTAAACTGTATCATTTTTTAAGACTTGTACTCCAAAATCATTTGGGTTTCAGTATATACCAGAAGTCACAGATTAGGAATAGTCATGTTTTTTTCTATGATAACCTACATAATGAAAGCTCTTTTGTCTATTAGGAATAATAACACTAGAAGCTAGTCAACATTGAGCTTTATATGCTAGGTATTGTTCTAACACCCTTAAGTTTATTAATTAAAGTTGGTTTTATTTTCATAACAACCCTATGAAATAGAGACTATTATGTTCAAACTGTAGATAAGAACACCAAAAATGTGGGTTTTGGAATATATGGAAATCAAATGGCTACATCAAAGCAAATACTTAATAAAATATCACCATCTATAACATTATATAGAACTTATTAATTATTAATTCTAATATACTTGGAATCTTTATTATATCTGAAAACTTTTAGTATATATTTTTCTGATTTGCAAGAATTTATGCAAAAATATCTACTGTGCTTGTTAAAACATCATCACCATTCATCAAATAAAATGAATAGTCACAGCCAAAATACTCAAAAATAAAATCATTTAAAACTCTGAAAAATTTTTCCACAAGAAAAAAAGATATATATAAAATACAGTATATATGAGAAATCTCACATATAAATATATAAAATCTCACATGAGACAGAGAGAGAGAGAGGGAGAGAGAGGAGATTGAAGGTTTCTAAGAAAGGTAAAGACGGATTTATGAAGGGGCAGAAACACCTATCATTGGTGCACAGAGCACTTTACAGAGCCTTGGGATGCTAACGACTCTGCATTCACCTTGTTCACGTTCACTCTAAGTTTAAGATGTACTAAAGAACAGTTAAGTACGGTGATCCTGCTCTGTTCCCTGCTGGCTGCATGTTCCTGAGCAGAGCCCTTAGAGGCCCTGTTCCTCATCATCATATAAGAATGTTGTACGGATTAAATAAGTCTTTGTATTAGAAAATGCTTTGCTCACTGTACAATTCTATAGAAGATGAAATATAATAGTTAATTCCAGTCATTTAATTTTTCTTTTGTTGATGGAAGCACACTTAAAATTCTAAGGTATTTTTAAAGAAATTAGTTTTATTATTAAGTAAATTTAATAATCTAATATTGTCAAGTAGCTCTCTGTGCTTTGGAGACTTCTTTACTTACTGTAAATGAGCATTGTTTATATGCCAGAGAAGTTTATTTCTGTAAATAGCTCCACATACTCTCCAGAACATTATTTAGACCTACCAGAGCTCATCAAAGTGCTTTCAACACCCGGCAGCCACAACCTCTGAGCACATTGCTGCCAGAGGCCTATGAGTCAAGAGTGCAGTCTGTTTTCTCAAAAGCTCAAGTGCCTGAAGCCTGCTGGGCTGCCCAGGACCATATAAGCCTCAGAGACTGTCCCCTGATTCAAAACCTAGGCTTAAACACAATAAGACACACACCTTTTCTGCTATCCAGACTGTTCTTCGAACTTCAAAAATGTAAGGGGACCTAGGCAAGAGGAGCCTATCTTAGCACAGAGGTCATCAGAAATAGAGAAAGAGAGAGACAGAGAGAGACTCAGTTCTCACCAACTACACGCCAATTAGTCTCAGCAACATCGTCACCTGACTGAGTGTAATCTCACATCCTGGGCACAGCCAAATCTTCACTCCCACTTCTCTTAATTACACTATCTCCCATCTCCAGTTTCTGTGTGCGTGTGCTCTTATGCATTGTGCACAGCATTTGTGTATCTTACCTGGGAGAGACTGAGGTGGAGGTGGGGAAGAGGAGGAGGATTGAAATGAGAAAAGAAAGGAGCAAGGGGCAAGGTAGCTACAGCATCTCTTGCCTTCCACTCCTGCCCTGCCTACTCTGAGGGAGGAAACTCCAGAACCGGACTGATGAGTTCAAGACAGTGTTGTCACGGCTCTAGGCAAGCAGAGCTGCTTGGAGACTCACAGGACAAAGTGCAGGGCCATGGGGACATTCCTCTAGTCCCTCTAAGAAGTCAGGGACACCAGGATAGCAAAAGCATTGGAAACATGGAGTCGGCCTGGATGTGGTACCAGAATTCTAGCTCTGGGTATGGTAACAGCAAGGTCAAGTGACGTAACACGTAAGAGTTAGAGTAGAGATGACCGAATGGCAGATGCTGTGGCTACCACAGCCAGGTTGGTGTGGAGACATTGGGTAAAACACAGATGACTGCAAGAGGCCACCAGGGTCAGACCCTGACAGTCAGAGACATTCAGACTCAAGCCACAATAGTTTATTCCCTAAGGACAAATGTGACACCTTGATTACACTGCCTGTGTTACCCTCCTCGCTAATCTGCTTATGTATCTTACTGTCCCAACCTACACCAACAGCTCCCTGCCCACATAGAAACGGAGGAAAGCAGCCTCCAGTTCCCACTGGAAATTCACTTACAGGCTCTACAAAAACCCCTTCTCATTTGTGACAGAAAAATCAGTTCAGAGTTTGGTTCTTTATCAGAAATTTAAAAAGGAAAACAAGTTAAAGTTTGTCTGCTGAAGGAGGAAGGACAGGAACTGGACACAAAAACTAACTCATCCAACTCTAGCACCAAAAGAGAGCTCTGAGGGCCAGGGATTTAGCTCAGTGGTGTGGCTACCTGCCTCACAAGTATAAGGTCCCGAGTTTGATCCCTGGTACCAAAAAAAGACAAAAACAGAGAGAGCTCTAGAATAGGTCTATGTCACCTGAGCCTGTCATATACCATGCCTTTATTTCTATCTCCAAAGACCTCTGAACCTATATACAGTAGCTTCCCTCATGCATGGTACTGATTTCAGTTACCTGCAGATAACTAAGATCTGAAAATATTAAATGGCATTTCCAGAAATCAACTCATTAGTTTTAAATTGTGTGCTGTTCCAAGTAGTGAATTGAAATCGCATGCTGTCTTCCTGCTCCATCCCACCTGGGATGCAGATTATCCCTTTGTTCAGTGTATCTCTTTAAATTCCATCCATCCATTAGTCACTTTATAGCCTTCTTGTTTATCAGATCCCCTGTTGCGGTTTTGCAGTGCTGGTGTTCAAATAATCTTTACGTTACAGCCTAATGTTGCATCACAATGTCTACATCATGTAGGCGTCCTGTCATCTCACATCTTCACGGGAAGGATGAGTACAGTACAGTAAGATGGTTCAAGGGAAGGAAATCACATTCACATAACATTTTTATAGTACACGGTTATAACTTCCATGTTATTATTAGTTATTGTTATTCACTTACTGGGCCTAATTTATCAAGTAAACTTCATCATGGATGTGACTATATGGGAAAAGACATAGTATACATAGGGTTTGCTACTGTTCTCAGTTTCAGACAACCACAGTGGGGGGACACTTAGAACTTATGCCCTCTGAATAAGGAGGGGGTTTCTCAAGCATGAAGTACCTATTTCCATCTTCCCAGAACTAACATTGTTATAAATCACCATTTCTATATTTAAATATTTCATGTCTTATGATTTTCAAACACAAATGTTGCTGCTTTTAGCTTTTCACAAATTTAGAAAAACATGAATATACACCTAAAATCTGTGTCTGTCTCAAGATACAATATTCTCTCACAAAATCTTGCCTGTCAAAGTACTTGCAATTTTTTCAGTTTTTTTTTTCAGTTTCAGTTGTATGGCAGGAAATGAGAGGAAATGGCACTTAGTATTAAAATGTCAACTTTTCATGGAACAAAATCGGAAAATGGAAAGGCCATCGTGTAAGAAAAGATAATATTGTCTCTGTGCCACCTACATGGATTATATTGATGGCTTTTCTTTTCTTTTCTTTTTGAAATAGGAAGTAATGAAAAGACCAAGTGAACTTAGGCAAGAAAATAATGGGTCTTTATCTTATTTTAACTCCCAAGCTCCCATTTATAAACTATTTTAGAATATAATGGAAAGAAGTGAAAGGGAGAGATGTAGAGGATGAATAAATTGTTCTCCAAGAATCTTGTGAGACACTAAAAATGAAGAGAAAAGACTCAGACCCTTACAATTACACGGACCCCATGTTTCTGCCCATCTAGAATATTATTTCTCTGTCTACTGATGACAACAACACAAGGTGTTATTTAGTGGACTGTTGCCTGCCACTTGGAGTTCTTTTTAACAGAGTTCTTTGTGATTTGATGTATTTTAATTGAAACTTGCACCTCTATTCCAAAATCTAAACCAGCCTCAAAAAAGGCACTGCTTAAAACCTCAAATAATATAAATGGTACTCCAATCAGTCAGTCTAAGTCTCTAAATCTTGGTCCACTTGATTCAGTTACAGAGCTACATGTAGTAGATCATGTGCTGATGTTTTGGTGGATATTAAGTTTAGAATACTTAATCAAAAAAAGAATGACTATTTTATCTTAGAAGTGACATGTTAGATCCTGTACCAGACAGGTTGATTCTGCACAGGGAAATCCAGAATGTTAAAGCCCTGTTCATGAGGAACTCCTAGCTGCATAGACAATTCAATTAAGCATGTGATTATTTTTGCCCTTCATCTATGCTAACCTGCAGGAGCAAAGGATAGAGTTAATCATACTCTGTAGTTCATGGTATGTATTTTTTTAGCCCTAAGAAAGTCTCTTTTAGTTCATTTTTAAAATTTTGTTCCTGTCCATTTTCCTTTTTCCATGTTCCTCTACCTACACTGGTAATATTTCTAAAGCGCCTGATGTATTTTTCTTTTATTGGATGACCCCTACTCTGTACTCAAGTCTTCTTTTAATCATGGCACTCAGTCTCCAGAGGCTCCACCTCGTGCTCATATATGGTCAAGCCCCGATGTCCCACATTGTCACCTGGGTCACCTGACACGTTGTGCGCCCCTCACACACACACTGTTTAATCCCTGCTGGAATGATGTGGTTATGACTGAATGATCGATAACCCTCTTTCTGAGCTCAGACACGGATATATGTGGCAAGACTGATTTGGACACCTTCTAGGGAGGCCTCTGGTTTCCAGATTCTGTAATGGAACCTCTATATAACACATAGCAAAACAATAACTCTGATGATGATGTGTCAGATATGCTTCAACTCAGATGGGAGAATAAAAAGTATCTTCATAATGTCATGGAAATCTGCTGGAAGTGAATTTGGAAAACATGCCACAGTTAAATTTACTATCAATTTGAATGGCTTTGAAGACACCCATATTACTTCTGGGTATCAGCTTGGTCATAGAAGCATGACTATGGGGACTACAGCTGGTCTCTGGCACCATCCTCTCGGGCACTCTTCCCCTGCTCTCTGTTTCCCAGATGCTATGAGCTGAGCAGATTTCCTCCACCATCCCCTTCAACTATGAAGTTTCTCTCTTGGACCCAGCAGACCATGGACTGAAACCTCTGAAGCTGTGAGCCAAAGTAAACCACTCTTCCTTCTAATTTGTGGGTGTTAGATATTTTGTCCCAGTAAAAGGAAAGCCAACCAATACAATGCAAAAGACAGAAAATTTCTATTTGGGTCTGCTCTTGATCAAGAATGGCTCCCCCCCACCCCCAGATTTACCAGGCAATAATAACATTCAGGCACTGACTAGCAATCTAAAATACAAGCAATGTGTGTCCCCAACTCTTAAGAAACGTGATAAGAAAATGTAGTTAGATTAATATATCCAGATAAAATGAGCCATACACTGCCACAACAAAATGTTTAGATTTGTGACACGTTGGGGGCTGGTTGCTAGTCTTAATACAGTTCCCCTGCTGTAGATTGAAGAAGTTCTTACATATCCACAGAAATTCTAATCACCTATTGGATATGCTATTTTTTCAGTAGGATTTTCCATAGCAGGCACATTATAGAGGTGGCTTAGTATATTCGACCACTAGTAACTGTGTTCTTTATGAAAAAGTCTTCAAAATATGCAATGCCATGGAAATTCCTTGAAATTCTTCTTTTAAAAATTCCTTAAATTCATCCTAAATCTTCAGTCTGGTGGTGTCAAGCAGACAAAATATAAAGCAGCATATGGTTTTAAGCATCTCGCAGGTGTCATTTTAAAAGCTGTAGAAAGCTTTAGTTCAGTCCATATATTCACTTCCTTAAAATATAGGGTTGAACAGACAACCATATCTCTGCACTCAAAATGAATATGCTTGAGTATAAGTCTTCATTCATAGGTAGCACTCTTTAGAGTGAAGGGCTTCCCAATTATTCTGGTTACTTATCCCACGTGATAATCTTGTGAATGGCATTTTCTGGGTTGACAAACAAGAGAACTAAGATGCTGAAATTACGTTACGTGCTGAGGACCTACACTCTTGGGTCCTGAAGCTCCATGTGTTGTTATGAAGAGATGCTGAAATCTGTGAGATGTATTCAGAGATGTGGGAATTACCACTTCCTGTCCTAAGTGGATATTCATCTATTATGTGGTGAAATCTCTCCTTGCTGGCAATATGAAAGTAATGCTGGTCTCCATTTTATAATTTTTTCACTAAGCTACTTAAAGTACTTTGCAGGCAATAACTCACAAATTACTCTAACGTCTCTGAGATATGTGTCTGTGGCAGATATTATCTCTATTTTAGCAGTAAGGAAGAAATTGAAAAATAGAGCCACAGAATAACACGCCTCCCCTGCTCCCAGCAAGCAGGTTGATTTAGCAAAGAGTCAGGTGTGTAAGTTAAATGGAGAGCATTTTGATGGAAAATAGTTAAAATGTGCTTGCTTATGTAATAGCAACAAAACCAAGGAATAATGATGTAGTACATCCAAAACAGAGCTCTTTGCAGTGATGATTCTCAATAACTATTAAATGACTGCAGCAACAAGAATCTAGTTGTTCTTAGGAGCCCATCTCAGACCCACTTTGGCCATTTAAACTTCTTTTCAAGGACAGAAAAAATTTATTGAGGTACTTCATTTACTTGCATTCAGAAAATGGAAGCCTTACATCAGAAAATGTTGCTCTGAAAAATTTTTGAAAACTTATAGAAAAAACAAGGAAAAAGGGAGCATATCTAGTTCCTGCAACACTTAATTAACCAGATAGATACCTTCTATCTGCGTACATGTGTGTGTGCATGTGTGTATATGTGTGTGTGTTGTGTGTTTGTTCATTTCATTCTTCAGGTCTCTCGGGGATGCAGATGCAAAATAGAGCATTTGGGAGCAACTCACAGATTCATAAGACTCTCTAGGGAATGCAAGGTCTATAAACCGACACATTAGCTTCACCCATAGATAGTGTGTAAAGTACTTGTACAGCCACAATATGGTCCAAGGTGTTCCTAATCCAGAAATAATTCCGTATTAGCAACCAATATAGCATTGGCAGTAAAATTTCCTTCATCTCCCTTAACTGCTTCCAATCCATGGAAAAGTAAATGCAGTTGAGTAGAGATAGCTTTTCAAGGAGCAGTGTCTGTACTAGAAATGTGAAGAGAAGGACTGAAAACCCAATACCAAGTGTTTGCCATTTTTAAAATGTAATAGAGTCTTCCTATGGTGGCTTTCTGTGATGAATTTATACTGTTTCAGTAGAAATGCATACTGAATACAGTTTTTAACAATTCAAAATCAGGAATATAAAAATACAGTCTTTATATTTTCTGTAATTGAGCATAACTTCTCTCTCAAGCTTTTAGTCTTTTCTGTAGCAGGAAAGTTAATCTCTCCAATTTCAATTAACTCAAATTAGTGGTTCTTTAGTCATTTCAAGGAAAAAATAAGATAAATTCCATTTCCTGGCTTTGCTTTCCTTCTCCTGTGACAGCAGCAGAGTTCTGTGGCTGTGTGTATGTCCTGCTGTGGGGAGCTTCCCTCCGGTATCAAACCATGCCTCCACCTGTTGGTCCTTGGAAGTCGTTATCTCCACAGCATCCCCTGCTGTTTTGGTTTGTGTGTTCCCTGAATTTATGTGTTGGTAATTTAATCCTCAAAGTTATATGTTGATGATGTTTAGAGAGGTAATTAGGATTAGGAGCTTCTGGATGTTATTAGGACTTGATAAGTCCCATCAGTGTGGGGCCAATGATAATATTCATGGTTTTTTAAGAGGAGGAGGATATACCCAAGCTAGTGCACTTGCTCTGATTCACCATGTGATGCCTTCCACCATGTTATGATGCAGCTAGAAGCCCTTCACCACATACCAGCACATGCTCTTAGATGTCCCAGCTCCCAGAACCATGAGGTAAATAAACCTCTATTCTTTTAAATCATTCAGCAGTGGTATTCAGTTATAATAGCAAAAAACAGATTAAGACACTTGCCCATGTGCGGGAGTCCACCTTGGCCTCTGATTTTTTCATGCTGCTTTTGATGTCAATGAACCCTTGTCCTAGCTTCTCTCAGACACATCCACAGCCTCCACCGGGGCACTGAAGATTTTCTAGGCTCTCCTCTGAGCTGCAGGAGACTTAGCATTGCCAGAGCACTTAGTGGCAGGGCCCAGTTCCCCTGTCTATTTTTGCTACTGTTTCAGTGTTTGCATGAGAATTGTTGTACTCTCAAGCTTCACTCACTTTAGTGAGCTTTCCCATTGTTGTGACAAAATACCCAACACCTGCTACTTAAAGGATGATAGTTTCATTTTGGCTCATGGTTTTGGAAGGTTTAGCTCACAAATGGTCAACTGCCTTTAAGGTAGAAATAGCATGGCGGAAGAGAATGACAGAGAAAAGCTGCTCCACCCATGGCAGCCCAGATGCAGAGAAAGAAGGGAGGAACAGTGCCAAGAATACACCTTTCCATTGACCCAATTCTAGGAAGGTCCCAGTTCTTAATGCCATATTCAGCTATGAACCCATCAGTGGATTAGTCCACAGATAAGTATAGTTTCCCCATGATCCAATTGCTTTCCAAAAGCACTGCCTATGCACATAAGAGACTTTTAAGGGACATTTTAGAACTAGACTATCACACAGGGCTTGGTCACTGCTAAACAAGGACTGTAAAGCCAGACTGCCTGAGTATAAACACTGGCACTGCCAGTGTTTACTGTATGATTTTGAGCCAATCACTTGACTCCTCTGTCTTGTTTCTTCATTTGCAAAATGAGATCTATTGCGAAGACTATTGAAAAGAAAAATGGATCAAAGTATATAAATATTTAGCATAATGCTTGGCACATAGTAATACTATCTGGGTGAACTACTATTATTGCTATTAATCCATAATGGAAACTAAGGATAGAGCCCTCTTCTCCTAGACCCATATCATCATCTACCTCTCAGCCTTTTAGTATAAGAATAGCTGTTGGTTCATGCTGTATTTCCAATCTAATGTCTATTGTATTAACATTGTGTTCTGAATCCTTCAGTCTCTTAACCATTTGGAACTCAAAATAACTTTTTTCTTTAAAAAACTGAACTCCAATTTAAATTGAATTGAACTAAAATATCCTAAGGACTAGCCCTGTCTTCCATGCTATTACAGCTGGCATTGACTGCAGCTGGCAGTTTCTCAGGAAACATTTTCTCTTCACTGGCCTGCTAATCTGATCAGTTCTGGGGAGAAGGATATAAAATGGCAACGCTGGCCACAACTGTCCCGTGCTTCGGCTATTAGCAGAAATCTAATGGCAGTTAAATACCAGCCACAGCAGTATCCCACTAATGTCTTGAGGTAACTCGTAGAAAAATGAAAAAAAAATACACCAAAACAAGCTGTAACATAGCCCCCTGCAATAATACAAAAACAATTAGCACCACAAAGACTTAGCTATCATCACTATTACAGCAAAGACAGCAATGTTTTTAATGAAAAGTTAGTAACAACATTGTTATGACAAGAGCTAGTTCTGTTCTGAGCACAAATAGAATCCACACCTTAGGAGAGAGTGGTTCGCTAGTTGGAGAAATTTATTTAAATCACGGATTTTTCCATCAGGATTTTCTTTTTTTTCTTTTAGCTCTTAATATGTTTTTGGTTACTGATCCAGATCCTCTGACATGAAAGTACCTCCTCTGAGTATACTCAGAGATCTACTGCCTCTTCCAAGGCACTAGGGCAATATCTCATAAGTTATGACCCTAGTTTTAGGAGGACGTTATTCATACAGTCCCCAAAAGCATCTATTTGACTCCATGAGCTTGAAAGTCACAGCTTAAAGTCTTCAAACACCAGGCACTTTAAATCACATGCACTTGCTTGAACTTGAAGTGGTCAAACTTTGTATAAGAAAAGGTAACGTCTCTTCCTCAAAAGTTCTGCTCTATCTCAATGCAACATTTTCCCACTCTCTGATCTGCTCCAAACTCATGTTTTAAATGTCAGCTTTTCAGGCTCTAATGAATCCAGTTTCAGCTCAGTAGTTACAATAGTCTTAATTATGATATACGAGAGGCAGGATCCATGAGAATGCCCCAGGCAGAGAGCTTTAAAATTTTTTCACATTCATTTATGTTATGTAAATGGAGCTGGTTCCATGCTTCTGTAAAACCTCAAAACTATTGATCACTTTCATTGACAACACTTTCATTCTTATAGTCTCAGACTGATATTAAATGTATAATTAAATCACTGCCCGATTGTTTGGTCTCAGATAATGCTAATAGCTCACACTTAACAGAGGGTCTATTATGGTCTACTCGCTGTGTTAAATTACTTAAGAGTTTATTCAATTTGCCATATAAACATAGCCACTTTATATAAATCTCTGGAAAGCCCAGGAACATATCTAAGGTCACAAAGCTCATGAGTAGTGCTGCTGGGACTAAACCCAGGTCCATCTGATCTACTTTTCAGCCTTAGTTCAGAACCAAATATGATTTTGACCTTCAATAGATGCTAAATTTTCTTCCTTACAAAGTTGCCCAGTAAAGCCTGTAATTCCAGCACTCTGGGGAGCTAAGGCAGGAGGATTGCAAATTTGACACCAGGCCGGATAATTTAGTGACTTAGTGAGATTTAGTCTCAAAATTAAAAAAGGATTGGGGATGTACCTCAGTGTGAAGGCCCTCCCTCAGTGTGAAGGTTCAATTTTCCATACTGGAAAAAAAAGAAAAATAAAAAGAAAGCCTTCCCTTCTTTTCTTCTTTTTCTCTTTTAGGATATCTCTTTGCCTCCTTTTACCTTACAAAATCCCTGGTTCCTTTTAATTTTTTTTTCACTGTGGTATGATTTTTTTAATTCTTTTGGAAACATGCACAGCAGAGGAATAGCTGGGTCAACCTCTAATCCTAGTTTTTTAGGTATCTCTATACTGATTTCCACAGTGGTTACCCCAGTCTGCACTCCCACCAACAATGGAGAAGGGTTCCTTTCTCCCCACAACCCCACCAGCATTTGTAATTGGTTGATATATTGATAGCAGGCATTCTTTCTGGGATAAGGTGGAATTTCAGTGTTGTTTTCATCTGCATCTCTCGAATGACCACTAATGTGGAACATTTTTTCGTATACTTATTTGCTGCTTTTACTTCTTTGAGAAATGACTGATCATTTCAGATGCCCATTTTTTGAATTGGGCCTTTGTATTTGGGGGGTCTGATTTTTTTTAGCTCTTTATATATTCTAGATATTAGTCCTTTGTCTGAAGAGTAGCTGATAAAAAAAATTTTCCCACATTGTAGGTTGTCTCTTAGCTCTGTTGATTTCTCTTGCACTGAAAAAATTTTTCAGTACAATGAGATCCAAGTTGTTGATTCTTTGTGCAAGTTCTTGTGCTGCTGAGGATCTGTTCATAAAGTCTTCTCCTATGCCAATGTCTTCAAGAGTTCTACCTAATTTACTTTCCAGTAAGTTTAGTGTTTCTGTTCTGATATTTAGATTTTTAATCCACTTAGATTTTTAGTTTAGTGCGTGGTGAAAGATAGAGATCTAGTTTTAATCTTTGACAATTTGAAATCCAATTTTTCCAACAGCATCTATTAAAGAGGCTATCTTTTCTCCAGTGAGGATAATTGGCTCCTTTGTCAAGGATGAGGTAGCTGAGTATGTCTGGTTTTGTTTTGGCATCTTCTAATTTAATCCATTGATCCTCAGGTCTGTTTCTTTGCCAACACCATGCTGTTTTTATCACAGTGGCTTTGCAGTATAATTTCAAGTTGGGGATTGTGATATCCCCTGCCATGTCTCTATTTCCTAGAATGGATTTTGCTACTCTAGGTCTCTTCTGGTTCCAAATGAATTTTTGAATTGTTTTCTAAACTTCTGTGAAATATACTGTTGGGATTTCAATCGAGATTACACTGAATCTATACAGAAGTTTTGGAAGTATGGCCATTTTCACTATGTTGACTCTTACTACCCAGGAGCAAGGGATATCTTTCCATCTTCTTATATCCTCCTTCTATCTCTTTTTTCAGAGTGCTATAGTTTTCAGTGTAGAGGTCTTTTGTTTCCTTCATTACACTGATTCCTAGATATTTCATTTTGGGGGATGTCATTGTGAAAGGAATTGTTTCCTTAATTTCTCTCTCAGTGAGTCTGTTATTTGTGTACAAGAAGGCTGTTTATTGTTTAGTGTTGACTTTGTATCCAGCTACTCTACTGAATCTGTCAATTAAATCTAGCAGTCTTTTGACAGAGTTTTTTTGGGAGAGTCTTCTGTGCAGAGAATCATATCATCAGCAAATAGTGGCAGTGTAACTTCTTCCTTTCCTATCTTTATTCCTTTTATTTCTTTCTCTTGGCTAATTGCTGTGGCTAATGTTTCTGGAACTATATTGAACAGGAGTGGTGATAGTGGAAATCCTTGTCTTGTTCCTAATTTTAGCATGAAGGTTTTTAATTTTTGACCATTTAAAATGATGTTGGCTGTTGGTTTTTCATAGATAGCCTTTATCAGATTGAGATAAAGACCATCTATTCCAATTTTCATGGTTTTTACCATGAATGGGTGTTGAATTTTGTCGAATGCTGTTTCTGCATCTATTGAGATGATCATATGATTTTTGTTCTTGACTCTGTTTATGTAGTGTATTATATTTATTGATTTACATATGTTGAACCATCCTTGCATCCCTGAAATAAATCTGACTCAGTCAGAGTGTTTGATCCTCTTGATGATCTTCTGTATTCTGTATGCTGGTATCTTATTGAGGATTTTTGCATCTTTGTTCATTAGGGTGACTGGCCTGTAGTTCTCTTTTTTGGTTGGGTCTTTCCCTGGTTTTGGAATCAAAGTAACACTTGCTTCCAAGAATGAATTTGGAAGTATTGCTTCCCTTTCAATTTCATTGAAGAGTTTAAAGAGTAGTGGCAATAATTCTTCTCTAAATGTTCTTGTAGAATTAATCAGTGAAGCCATCAGGCCCTGGTCTTTTCTTTGTTGGTAATATTTTAATTACATTTTCAATTTCACTGAATGTAATTGGGGTATTTAGACTTTTTATATCTTCTTTGTTCAACTTTGGAAGTTCATATGTATCTAGGAATCTGTTCATTTCTTCTGTGTTTTCCATTTTATTAGAGTACAGCTTTTCAAAGTAGGTATGGATGATCCTCTGGATTTCTGCTGGTTCTGTTGTGACCACCTTTTTCATTCCAATTTGCATAAATCTGAGCCTTTTCTTTCCTTTTTTAATAGGTTGGCTAAGGGTTTATCAATTTGATTTATTCTTTCAAAAAATCAACTCTTCCATTTATTGATTTTTTTGTACAGTTCTCAGTCTCCATTGCATTAATTTCTGCTCTGATCTTTATAATTTCCTCCCTTGTACAAGCTTTCAGTTTGTCTTTCTCTTCTTTTTCTAGAAGCTTAAGGTTAAGCATTAGGCTGTTTATTTGAGCTCACTCTGTTTTCCTAGTATGGGCATTTACAGCTATGAATTTCCCTCATAGAACTGCTTTCACTGTGTCCCACAGATTCCTGAATGTTGTGTTAACATCATCATTTAATGATGACAGTAGAAACTGTCTAATTTCTTCTTTATTTTCCTTGTGACCCAGTGGTTGTTCAATAGGGTGTTATTTAATTTCCGTGTGCTTGTGAAGTTCTTGCAGTTTCTTAGGCTATTGGTCTCCAGTTGAATTGCACTATGGTCTGATAATATATAGGGGATAACTTCAATTCCTTTCCATTTACTTAAGCATGTTTTTTCAGCTAGCATGTGGTCTGTTTGGAAAATGACCTGTGTGCAGCCAAAAAGAATGTATATTCTGGTTTTGTGGGGTGGAACACTATGTAGACATCTACTAACTAAGTCCATTTATTCTAAGACTTGGTTCAGTTCTATTATTTTGTTGTTGATTTTTGTCTACATGATCTCTCTATTTGTGTCAGTGGAGTATTGAGGTCCCCCACTACAACTGTACTAGTGGCTATTTCATTTTTCATATCGTTAATATTTGTTTTGTATAGTTAGGGGCATTAGTATTCAGTGCATATATATTTATAATTGTCATTTCTTCCTCTTGTATTGTCCCCTTCACATGGATGTAGTGTTCTTCTTTGTCTCTCTTAATTAGTTTTGGTTTAAAATCTATTCTGTCTGCAAATAAGATAGCTACCCCTGCTGAGCATGGTAGCACATGCCTGTAATCCCAGCACTTGGGAGGCTAAGGCAGGAGGGTCACTGAGTTCAAGACCAGCCTGGGCTACATAGTGAGTTCCAGGTAAGTCTCAACTATATAGTGAGACCCTGTCACAAAAAAAAAAAAAAAAAAAAAAAAAAAAAAAAAAAAAAAAAACTACCCCTGGTTTTTTCTGGGCTCCTGTGGCATGGAGAACTGTTTTCCATCCTTTTACTCTCGGTCTATGAATTTCTATGTGGATTAAGTGGGGTTTTTGTTAACAGCATATTGTTGGATTTTGCTTCTTAACCTGTTCTGCCAGCCTGTTTCTCTTGATTGGTGAACTGAGGCCATTAACATTGATGGTTATAACTGTTATGTATTGACTTTTCATTGTCATGTTATTTTCCTGTTGTTGGTTCTTTTATTTTTTTTTTAATTTTTCCCTCTCTCCCCTTAATTTCTTGCCTTGCCTGGTATATTTGCTCTGTTGGCCTTTATGGAGCTGTGCTTTTCATTTTTTTTTTTTCCAGTGTATTGTTTAGAAGCATTTGGAGTGCCAGTTTGGTGTTCATGAAATTTCTCAGGTGTTCTTTGTCATGGAAGTATCTTATTTCCCCATCAATTTTGAAAGATAGTTTTGCAGGATACATCAGTCTAGGTAGGAGGATGTTTTCTTTTAGGACTTGAAATACCTTACTCTAAGCTCTCCTTGACTTGAGTATATGTGTTGAAAAGTCTGCTGTGATTCTGACAGGCTTTCCTTTGCATGTGATTTGTTTCTTTTCTCTAACTGCTTGTAGTATTGTTCTTCTGTTGGGTTTCTAGGATCTTGATTATTATATGTCTAGGTGTAGATTTTTCTTGATCTTAGCTAGTTGGAGTCCTACAGGTCTCACTTATCTGTATATCAAATTCTTTGCCTCTATTTGAGAAGTTTTTCATCATTAATTCTGTCAACAGGTTTTTTTTGTTTGTTTGTTTGTTTTGTTTTGTTTTTGAGACAGGGTCTCACTATGTAGTTGAGACTGACCTGACACTCACTATGTAGCCCAGGCTGGTCTTGAACACACAGTGATCCTCCTGCCTCAGCCTCCTGAGTGCTGGGATTACAGGTGTATGCCACCACGCCCGGCTGTCAACAGTATTTTTATGTCATTTGAACTTTCTCCTGCTACTTCATGGATTCCTATTGTCTTATATTATTCTTCTTTGCGTCATCTAAGGTTGTTGGATTGATTTCTCATGGCCCCTTACTGTTTTTAAGAGATCTCTCTTTTCATGGTCACTGACCAGAATCCAATCTTCTATATCTGAAATTCTATCTTCACATTTGTTCCTGATGTGAAAGCTTTCTGTAGAGTTTTTAATCTCCTGGATATCTATTTGAATCTGTTTCATGGATTCCATTTCTTTCCTATGTTGGGTATTCAAGGTTTCCATTTCTTTCCTATACTAGGATTCATGGTTTCCATCATGATCCTGAGCTCATGTATGTTTTATCTTTTTCTATTCTAGAGTTTCTAATCATATCTTTCATTCTTCTCACCATCTCTGTGGTTATCTGGGAAGTTATTTTTCTTTTGAATTTTTCTAGAGCCTGGCTTATCTGATTTTTTACTTCCTGTGCTATTCGTTCATGATGTCCAGATGTTTGACTGTCAGACTTTTCCACCTCATTTCCCCCAGAGTTTACCTTTGTTGGGTGTGTTTGTGTCTTGTTTAAATGCCTTCTCATTTCTATTTTTGCCATTGGTCCTGTCCTTAGTTTAATTCCTGGGTTAATACTTTGATCTTCCAGATATAGCTGGTCTTTAGGTTTTTGAGTCTCTGATGTCTCCGAGGCAAGCTCATTTTCATTTTACCAGGGAGGACAACAACAATGGTGCTGTGGTGTGCCCTTATCACAGATTTTCTTCACTTTTCCAGTGGATTTCAGTTTTCATCTAGGAGCCTTAGAGAGGCCCTCTCTTGTGCGTGCAGGGTCGGGGTGGGGCATGAACACCGCTGTGTTGATGCTGCTCGGCTGGGCTCCTCTGGTTTGCTGGGTCGAAAGGGCCCACCAAAGGGTGTGAGCTGCTGCTGGGCTCCTCTTCCTTCACTATCTTGTGTTGACTGAACAGCCCATAAGTAACAGCAAAAATGAAGATTATTCTCAGGTTCTCCAAAGGTAAGGGCATATACAGGAACTCTTCTACCGTCAAATTGTGTGTAATACTCTCTTTTCATGCTTTTCATATTCCAAAGTGATAGCCATCAAAAAAACTACAGCAAGCTGATTTGTCCTGTTAATGTAACTTAGAGTAGAAGCAGCTATTTCCGATGGGCTTCCTAGCTAGAAACACAGGTGGCATCCTATTCTCCTGTCACTCTCTCTGATATGTGGTACTGCTGCTGGGGTACCAGTTATAAGTTCAAGGTCTGAGGCCTCTACCGCATTTTGACAGATAGGTCAGGACCACCAGCTGCTTCCTGTAATGGGTGACCCATCATGGCCTCAGCCTCTCAGGAGGACAGCAAGAGAGAACCATGCTTCTCCACTGTGTGCCTCTGGTCCCTTTGAAATGTCCAGTTTCTCAAGCTTCTTCATCTCAGAATGCTCCACAATAATATATTTTATCGGGTCTATAAGTCATTTGAAAAATTAGGGTAAGACTTTACAAAATATGAACACTTTTTGAAATGTAAATTCGGTTTGTTTTTAAACTAATACACATGAATATTCTTGAATAGAAATTGTTGTAAGCTTTGCTTCTTGATTCTTTTAAAAAAATATTCTTTAAAAATGGTAAAGACTCACAAAATAGTCTCTACGCAACTTGGAATTGAGACACCTAGTAAACAACAACTTAGTGAAGAAAAAAAGTAGATCTCTAAGAAAGAAGAGAGAGCTGACAGGAAAACTAGAAACTACAGAGAGGCTGGAGAAACGAATCACAATGCCGAGAAAAGAGTGAAGCAATCTAGAAAGCTGATCCCAGCTCCCAGGGATGGGTACCTGTCTCCATTAACAAAAGGTAAGACCAGAGAGGGTTGGCACATCCAGGGATAAATAATGGACCAGGCTAGCAACGTAAGCCCTAAGAAAAGCCACAGTTATTATAAACTGCAAAAACAGTGTGGGGTTTTACTCTGAAAGCAACTCCGGCATATCAGGATGGAGCTGGAGAAGTCCAGCATAGTGCCCCTATTTTTGATAGTGTTAAATCAGGGGACATTTGGGGAAGAGGTTTACTGTTTAAGATTGAGCTGCAGAACAACTACACTTCAGGGTTTCTGGGGTCACACTACCACAGTGACTGCATAGGAGTTAGCCGAAAGTGACAAAAGTGGAAACACAGAAGGATTCCTTTTCCCCACAGCCACACCAGCATTTGTTATGATTTGATTTCTTCATGATAACTTTTCCCTCTGGTGTAAGATGAAATCCCAGTGTTGTTTAATCTGCATTTCTTTAATGGACAGAGATGGTGAACATTTCTTCATGTATTTATTGGCAATTGGTACTTCTGAGAATTATCTATTCATTTCAGTTGTTCATTTTTGTTTGGGTGTTTTATTTCGGGAGCTTCAATTTTTTTGAGTTCTGTATTGTTGGTGGGAATGTAAACTAGTGCAATCTCTATAGAAGTCGGTAGGGAGATTTTTCAAAACACTAATACTAGAGATTCCATTCAGTCCAGCTATTCCCCTTCTAGACACCTTCCATAAAAAGTTAAAGACATCATATTATAGTGACCCATGTATAGATATGTTTAGAACAGCAGCATCTAAACTCAGAAGCAGCCATAAGTCCATCAACAGATGAATGAATAAAGAAAATGTGGTATTTATGTGCAATGAAGTACTACTCTGCTTTGAAGAAGAATAAATTTAAGGTATTTGTAAGAAAATGGATGCACTTTGAGACCATAAAATAAAATAAGGGCCAGTGATATAGCTCAGTGGCACTACACCTGCCTGGCAAGCTCAAGGTCCTGAGTTTAATCCCCGGAACTGGAAAAAATAATTCATAAATAAATATATCAGACATACAAGCTTACTTATCACATAGTTTCTTCTGCATAAAAACCCCAAAATATAAACAAAGAGCAAAATAAAAGATAATAGGAAACAGGGAGATAGATATTTCACAAAAGGGAAAGGACCAAGAAATGGAGAGATGAGAGGAGAGAGGAAGAGAAGAAGAAAAAGAAAGAATTAAAATGTTATGTACATATATCAACTCCCCATGATGAATGTAATCATTATGTACTGGAAGCATGTACTAATAAAAATAAAAAATTTTTAAATCTTTTTTTAATTGAAGCCCTGTTGTACCATCAATGAAAAATTTGAAACAAATTTAACAAAACTTTTTGTCATAAAAACTGATGTTTATACTAATATTTATATCTTAATAGCCCACACTTAAAATAATCTAATATCTAGTATCCTAAAAATTTAACATGGACTCTGTGGCTTTTCTTTGGGGGATTTTTTTGTTGTTTTTTTTTTTTTAAGACAGGGTCTCACTATGTAGTTGAGGCTGACCTGGAACTCACTATGTAGTCCAGCCTGGTCTCGA
This sequence comes from Fukomys damarensis, assembly GCF_012274545.1. Classification (NCBI taxonomy): domain Eukaryota; kingdom Metazoa; phylum Chordata; class Mammalia; order Rodentia; family Bathyergidae; genus Fukomys; species Fukomys damarensis. The sequence continues at coordinate 39,499,410 of NW_022900916.1, read as the reverse complement.
ACGCACAGCAATTCTCCTGCCTCAGTCTCCCAAGTGCTGGGATTACAGGTGTGCGCCACCACACCTGGCTTGGCTTTTCTTATTATATACTGTACTTTGATGAATTATTAACTAATTTTCATTTTCATCCAATTTTTCTTTCCCCTCTCGTTATGTTTGAGTGGCAGTTCATTTTTATTCCTTTAAAATGTAAAAATATTGTAAGTCAGTACAATATTTTACACAGAATATTGTTAAAACTTAGTTTATATTTTAGTCTATAAAGTACTTACAGTAATTAATCTCATCATCAGGCAAATTTAATATTTTTTAAAATTATTACATGGATAGCATGTAAACGATAGAGTTGCATCTGGCAATCTGTTATGGAAACAAGGCATGGACACCATATAATATAAGTGCAAAGTAAGGTTATTATAAGAAACTTACAAGCAAAGCAGCAGCAGATGTTATGAGCTCCATCTGCTTGCCCTCCTGCAGTGAGGCATCCTGGGTGGTGAACAGGCAGACACTCCACAGAAGCCTGTGCTGCTATTACATAGCAACAGAGGTACTAAAGGGGGCTGGGAGAGGTCCAGACACCTCTGAGATGATGGAGTCTTCGTGGTAGATAAGATGGCCTTATTGGGAGGGTGGGGGGGCATCTGCTGAGTTCAGTGTCTTCCCAATCCTTTAGAAGAGGGAAAGGAATAAGTCTCTGGGTTAGTATTTTCTCAGATCACAGCCAATATTTTTATCATGTCCTTGTTCCTGATAGAAACAATTTCAAATGCATGAGAAGGACAAAGAAGCCAATGTGGAGGGGTTCCAAATGGTCATACCTGAGACAATTTAAGTAACAATTTTTAAAAATGATTATAGTAGTATATTACAACTCCTAGGTTAAAAATAAGAATCTAAGGGCCTATAATAAATAAATAAATATCTTCCTTACAGTAGATTTCCAGCTAATAAATGTTGGATGAAGGAATGATAAAAATAGAAAATCATTTTGGCAGATACCACAGAAATCATTGTTTTAGGCAAGAATCATTGGTAATACTTACATTTCCAAGTGAAAGTTTAATGAGAGATAAGATAGTTTGATATTCCAAAGTATCTCTCCATAAGGTGCATGTTAATTACAAGGGAGAAAAGAGTTGGAGAAAGCCTAGCTGACATTTTAAAAAATTATTAAGGTTAACATGAGCAGTAACAGAATAAATTAATACCATGTGCATCTCAGTGAGACCTACTGAGTGCCACTTTTATAATATTCTTACCAAAAATTAATGCAAAACCTAAATTGAATTGAGAAATACTGCAAATTGAGTGACACTGCTCAAAATAACTATTCAATATTTTTCAAATTTTCCAAAGCCAATGAAAGACCAAAAGTTAAAATAAAAAAGAATTTTTTCTTAACCTTCACTCTTTTCATGTACTTCAGTATATGACAATATAGACAGGTGCTCTTCAAAAAAATGTGTCAACAATTATTAACTCATGGATGATTTTGTTTAATCTAATCCCATTCCCACTAGATTATTATGAAAGCGACCCCACACATTGTAGCATTTCATTTGTAACTATTTTCTTATGTTTTTTCTAAAGTTATAACCACAATACCACTATCACTTTAAAAAAGTTATTCCTTAATTGTCCCAAAATATTCAGTCAATGAAATAAATCCATAGATGACAATTAGTTGATACTGGCCATGGCCTTAGGGGTAGAGGAGGCAGTTCCCCCGCCCCAGGCACATTTTTGGGCCGGTGTTACTGGCAAAAAGAAAAATTATATTGCAATAATTTACTCCATTTAAACAAAGACAAAGATCCAGAGTACATCTAAATAGGAAAGTTACATCTGCCCACTCTTGAAATGTTGGCTCATTTTTTACTTAATGCATTCTTTGCAATATCTGTAACATCTTGTAAAGAATTCTTTTAAAAGTATTATTACTTATATGGTTATTGGTATTTCCTTTACTTAAATCAGTTAACTGTTACCATAATAAACTATCATAACATGGTTCTTTTGAAGTAATTGGTTTCCTATGTGCATCTGAACACAGCATGACGGCTTACACCAATTGTATTGAGTGGTTTCCATAGGCATCTCCACCACTGCAACCACTCAGTAAAATTCAGTGTAATGTGGGCAGCGACTGCTGCGTTCAACCACCGCATTGACCGATGAGACCGCCTGGAGTAGATAGCACTTCTACCCTGGTTGTGGTTCCTATAAACATATTTTGCTAGCTATAAGATGTTGCAAAAATTTTGCAGAGTAATTATATTAAACTGAATATTTAGTATAATAAATAAATCTATGCAAAAATGATCTTAATTTTTCTCTATAGGCAATTTTATTAGAGTTTTGGGTTTGTTTGGGTGTTTTGTTTTCGTTTTTTTTGCTTTGTTTTGTTTTGTTTTATTTGGTACCGGGGATTGAACTTGGGACCTTGCGCTTGTGAGGCAGGCAACAGAATCACTGAGCTAAATCCCTGGCCCTTAGGTCACTTTAATTTTCTACTTTAAGTAACACTGTAGATTATTATATTTGTATTTAATAAATAAATAATTGTACATAATTACCTACATTTTTCCTATGCATCATTTTAAATTTTCTATTTACGTAGCTTAATATATTCAGATATGTTGGAGGACAGCAAGCTGAAGGGCCACCTGGAGCAGCACAAACTGTAGCTATGCCAGTGGATATATTGGTCCTTAGTAGGCACCTAACAAAATCTCAACTCAGTTTTAACCAAGCTATCCACTTCCAGATGACCTATGGGGACAGGGCTGCAGAAAACAATGCAAAAGTATCAGTCATAATAAATATAAATATATTTATATTTATATAAATATATATATATCCACCAATAACCCCAAACAAGTATAGATACTATGTATTGCAAATATAACTAATAAAGCTTAAATTTAAAAATAAATGGATTAACCCACTGAACATTAACCCCCAAAATTAAGATTGTCCCTTTTTATTTGGGAAACTGAGACAAAGCATGAGTTTGTAGCCTAGTAAGAGTCATAGAGCAAACACAAGAACTAGCTTCTAGACCTCATGAATCTAACCTCCAGATTTCTTGTACATTTCTCAGACTAAAAGCATAAAAGAGTGCTTTTCAGAGTTGGCCCAGTGTTTGCTTCAGAATGAGGAGGCAAAGAGAGTGCTTGGTTTGAGTGATGGTTGAATGACTGTGTCAACTTGAGAACTTTGGATAAGAGAAGTTTAGCTAAATCAACTCAGCAATCCCACACTCTGAAGCATGGGAGACCAGGATGCCATACAGGGGAAATGAAGGATGTGCCTTTTGTTCCTTTAGAGGAGCTCTCATCTTCAGTCTTTATCTTGGATGGCATTGGCTGCAGACGCTTCAGCTTCCAGGGAGAATCCTTCAGCCTTTCATTGCAGACCCATCTGCCTCCTGATATAGACTCACACACGACACTGCAGTGAGCTCCAGACCTAAGGCTGAATCCTTTGGTCTCCAGTGTGCAGAGAGACCTTCTGGTCTCTTCCTCATCCTACTCGTTGGGTGGTCACTGTGAGCCAATCTTGCAAATTCTGATATATTTATATAGTGTTATACCAGTTACTCTTGTAAGTACTGACTGACACAGTATGACACTGAATCCTAGATCCCACCACAGTGTTAACACACCCAAATGCTGCGGCAGAGTTCAGGACTCCTTGTGTTCAACAAGTGCCCCCCTGTTATTCTTCTGTGCATTAAAACTGGGAACTTACCCACATAAACAGACAGTACTCCAGCTCCTCCAAGAAAAACCCAGTGATATCTGAGAGAAACAGATCAAGCATAAGCCCAATTTCATGGTCCTTAGCTTCCTTATCATTCCAATCTGTAAAAATGGGAATGAGAATCAGCAGATGAAGATGGCTGCTCAGAAACAAAGATTTTGCTGCAGTATCCTATTCCCATAAGATGACCAGCCATGGTTAATGCACTTGACTAGAAAAGCCCTGATAATTTGCTTTCTTAACTGATGCTTGTACTATATTTCTGGCCAGCATTACCAACTGTGATTGTCTTAAAAAAACAAAATAAATAGCTGAATGAATAAAAAACAGAATGAGGGACCCAGGATTTAGCTCAGTGGTGCTGACACCTGCTTCAAAAGCACCAAGTCCTGAGTTCAATCCTTGGTTCCAAGAGAGAGAGAGAGAGAGAGAGAGAGAGAGAGAGAGGGAGAAATAATATTTACAAACCAAACCAAGCATCAAAAAAGGTCATAATTTACCATTCACATTAACAAATATCTCATCATTATTACATTACTGATTGAATTGAAAACATTGATCACCTGGGTTTCTTTATTTATTGACTGTGTCATGGCAAAGAAATTGCAATGCAGAGAAACTACTAAAGGTATTCAGAAATGTGAAGCCAGCAATTATGTCACACTTCAGCATTTTGAAAACAAAATTACGTGGAAATTTTAATTTGCTCTTGAACAGTCAAGAAAAACATGGAGAAAAATTTAATGCCACAGAATAACTTCACCCTTTGTGTTTGGTTCAGTGCTTTTTTTTTTTTTTTTTTTTTTTTGAGACAGGGTCTCACTATGTAGTTGAGAATGACGTAGAACTCACTATGTAGCTCAGGCTGGTCTCAAACTCACAGTGATCCTCCTGCCTCAGCCTCCCAAGTGCTGGGATTACCGGCATGCACCACCACGCCCGGCTCAGTGATTATTTTTTTTAAAACCTTCTTTCATGTAAGTAGCAAACAGGGCCTCACTATCTTTTCATCTCATTAATTCAATTAAAACCATTATCTTTTAAAATACCATATACATAATATATCACAGGCTTTAGTCAGATGGACTACATTCAAATCCCATTTCCTCACTGACTTACCTTGATCCAATTACATAATTTCTCAATCCCTTCCGTCATCTATAAAATGACCATACTCATATCTACTTTTCAAAACTGTCGGGGATAATAAATGAGATAACAACTGTTGAGTTGAGTAGTCAGCACAGTAGCTCACAAATATAGGCACACCTATTGGTTCTCTTTTCTTATGTCTTCTTATTCAAGCAGCTATAGTTAACAAAATTCTTTTAAAGGCCAAATGAGGGTATCTCCTCAATAAGAGACTCCATTAACTTGAACTGAAGAATAGCATCATATAGAAGTTGCACCCTTTATACACTTGGTGTTCCTAAGTTCAAGAGAGGTTAACATTGACTGCTGGCTACTCTTCTAAAAATATATAGCTTTAAAGCCATATGATAATGATTTCAATAGATTCATAGAAGAAAAATTGTAGAAACAACAGCTAAAACATCATAAGGTTTTTGCTATTTCTTTTGTTTAAAAAGAACTTTCACTTCCTCGAAAGGCTATTACTACATACAGAAAATCTTAGTTGTACCACAGTGGGATTTTCTGTGGTTCTCTGTAATTATGTATAGGTGAAAATATAGCTCTGAAAACACCCCCTTCTGAGCTGGTGTGGCAGGAGTTTGGCCAGGGGATGCAGCTTAGCTGTGTGAATCAGCTGTGAGGTAGGAGGGGACTGATAAAGCAAAGAAAACAAAGATGAAACAGGTCCATGCTTTTCACAAACCTAGGCTGCAAGCCAAGTGGCAATTCCACTTGGATATGTCTGCAGAGGTACTGAAGAAAAGTGATTACACTACACTGCAGCATCATTCTTCCCTTTAAGAAAGAAATACCTGGGGCCGGGAATGCAGCGCAGTGGTGCCATGGCTGCGAAGAAGAGGAAGGGGAAGGGAAAGGGAAGAGGAGGAGGAAACACCTGACAATGCGGTTTGCAATAGATGAGAAATCAAAAGTCACAGCATTCTGCTGCCTGTGCCATCCTATTGGCACATTTGATGTGTGCATTAGTGAACCATGGAAGATGTAACAAGTTATTTGTGTATCTTGATGGCTATTTCTTCCTGAATCTCATATTGCTCACACTTGTGTGCAAAACTCAGCCTGCTTCTCAAGACCATCTCTTTCTCACAGAGCTATTTTCCAGAAGCCAGTGGTCATGTCTCAAGGCCTGATGTTTTAAAGAGAACTTAAGCTGTAATGGGATAATTGTGGTGACTCTCAAGTCTTGATTTAACTATCTTACTCTGTTTGAGCACTTGTGGGGCATAGCACACAGGACCCCCTTCCACCAGCCCACCAGCCCATGACACTTTATATTTGTGACTGGAAAGTGACTCCCACAGTCAGTTCAACAGGTGCAAAGAATCATGATGGTTTATCTACCCTGAGCCACGAGCTGTGGGTCCTCATCTGTTCTTCACCCTGTGTCTTTTGTCCATGCTGAAACATCGCATCCAGTGTGATCAAAGAATCAAATTCCTAACTTTGACTTCCAAATTAGACCCTTGAAAGCTCTGACTTTTCATTTTAAAAGCCAGCTATCTGTGAAATATAATGTTTAGGAAGAAGAGATTGAAGGAGTTGGATTTCAACATCTTAGCTTGAATACCAACAGCTAGGCTGAGGGGGATGTTCACATAGCTTTGAAACACGGAGAAAGAAAATGGAAAAAATGCATGAGGACATAACAGACAATTTTCTCCCACACAAAGGAGAGATTCTGGGCAGGAAAGAAGAGGAGGAGAGTTTCCCTACTGACCAGAGCATCTGGGCTACCGTTTACTGTTTGAACTTTGTGTGATTAGAAAAGGACAGATGACTTTGATTTTCTAGAAAATCATCAGAATGTACACATCAGTGATATCAATGGTGCAAATAGGACTCCCTTAGATGTGACACTGTTGTACAGCATGTAATCATTTCATGAAGGCCCTAGAGAACACACATTGTTCTCTGCCTGCTTCTGCAAATGAAAGCTGTTGAGGGAAAGGAGTTGAAATTTTCAGTATGATAGAAATCTGACAGCAGATGGGAGCTGGGCCCTGCTTGCCATCACAGATCTCTAGAGCAGATCAGTCTTAATGTACTCACCACCAGCATGGACAACAGGAGAAGAGACACTGGCAGAGGGAAGTTGGAGCTCTCATTCTTGAGATCTCTAAGAAATCCAGGGAAACTCGGAAAGCACCTAAGGATTTACTGTGGCAAACTGACCCCTAGCTGAGGCTGCAGATGGACCAGAAGAGACAAAGAGGAGGTTGCTGACTCTCAGAATAGTAAATCTCAGCAAGAGCCATGACTGGTTGGGAAAAACGTGGACAGGGAGGTGCTGAACTTGCAGGGAGCACTCGCTCTATATGGTCTGTGCCCAAGGCACAGGGGATGGTCCACATGAAGGCAGATGCCTGCAGAGCAGCAAGGCAGCCCAAACACCTTTGCAGTCTCCAGGATGACAAGAATCCCCTCCACAACCTCAGCCACATCCAAGAAGAAGAGGAGAGGAGGAAGGACTGTACTCAACAGCGAATGAGTAAATTTGGATGGGCAAGAATAACTTTTCCCTATTTATTTTGTTCCAGATTAAAGACTATTATATTTTTATTGGTCTCCTTTTCTTTTATACTGGTATGTTTGTGATACTTAATAAGTGCAGTCATCTTGGGGAATTGATATATATACATATCACATCCTAACCATTTTTCCTTCCCTTCCACTCCTGCTTTTCCCTCTCCTCCAATTTCGGAACCCCTTCCCTTCTCCACAAAGTCTGCCTCTTTGCTTATCATCTGCTTTATTTTGCTCTTTAAATTGCCTATATTTGGGGATTCTCATATAAGAGAAGCCACATGTTAAAAACTTATATTTTGCCCACTTGAATTCTGTTAACTATGTGAATGTCAGGCCTACTACAAATCACTTTTTTTTTTTTGTACCAGGGACCAAACTCAGGACCTTGTGCTTGTGAGGCAGGAGCAGCACCACTGAGCTAAATCCCCAGCCCCAACAAACCACTCTATGTATTTCTCAGGTGTTTCCTTATCCACACTTCTCATCTTTCAGCTGCAGGTAGGAATTTGGATTTCATAATCAACCTGAAGAGGAACGTTTAATTGGTAAAACTTTAGGCTTTCTTTTACTTTTTTGACTACAAAATGTCCCCACTCATTTTAGTCTCTCCTTTTGTCTTAGAATGACTAGTGGTAGTTTTTAGAAACAATATGGTTATTCAGGACATAGGCATCAGAGGGATTAGAAACTAAGTTGTGTTCCTGTTCTGTAGTGGACAACAGAGGACATTTCTCCCATGTGACAGTGAGGAAGTGGCGGTATGTGGGGTGGGGTATCAGTATCACAACAACCCACGTGCTTGAACACACCCCTAGAGATCCTAACAGCAGAAAGATGAAACTTTCCACTGAATGCCGTTCTCTAATGTGTGAGTGATTTAGATTAAGCATGGAGTCAACAGTCTGTATTTCTTAACTTAAGGAATAAAATATGAAAGTTTTCATTTTATAACTTTGTACTTAAACTCAATAACTTCAAAATTTAGATTCTGAAAATGACAATTTTAACTCCTTGCTCCACACAAGCTGTGGCTGTGGCTGGAACACAATCCATTATCTTTAATATCATCTTTATTCTTTACATAATCTATCATTGATATCATAATGGTCTATCGGATTTTCAGAATAACAACAATTGCTAACCATCTCTTGATACAGGCATTGCAAGTTTCACACTTATTTGTTAGGAACTACCCTAATGGCTATACATAGTAGCTCATTTAATTTTTGCAAAATTCTGACACGACTAACATTATTATTAGGATAGGGAATCTGAGCTACAGACAAGTTAAATAAGGTCACACATCTTATAAGTCAGTTTGAATCCCATTCTAAAACACACTAGTTTTATATTTAAGATTGCATTTAATGAGCTGAAACTAGAATTGTCTTCTGTCCTTACTATTTAGCATAATAGGCAGCAAATGAATGATCAGTGACATGACTTGGCTGTGGAAATAATATGGAATAAAACAGGAATTCTGCCATCCTCCACCCATTTTCCAGGTCTAATACAAACCTTCACAATGTTAAAATGGCTTGACCAAAGAATATCCCAAGGGGTCATTTACCTGGATTGTGTCTTTAGGGAAATTGGCCTACATGGTCTTATCTTTGGTGAAAACCAAAGCTTTGATTTGACCTCTCTGAATCATACTGGTAATATAATTTGACTTATTCGGAGTTTAAGGGTTTTTTTGGTTTTGATTTTCATTGTAGTTCTTTTTTTAAAAAAAAAAAAAAAAGGCTTGAAGTCTACATTAAAAATGAACACTCACAAAAATAATTTTTGCCACTGGTGAAATTCTGAAAAGCTAGGTGATTAACTGATCAAATTTAAACTGCACTTGGGAAGTTTGTTTCTTAGAGATACTCTATATTTAATTTTAAAAAAGAAAAACTCTTGTATTTTTGCTTTTGTAAATCTATATAATTATACTTGCATCTGTCTCCTCAGAAAGGCTGTGAATGCTCAGTTACATCGAGTATGACCCCCACCTATAGTAGTAATATAGTTAGATGGGACTTTTTAGCCTTCTAAAGCTGATAAGATCTTTGGATACCTTAAAATTGCCTCCTCCAGCTGGTGGTCAGGAGCATCCTGCAGCTCCTTCTCTGAGGCTTTTCGTGGTGTCCATTTCAGAACATAGCCATCATCTCTATCGATTTCCTGAGTGATCCATGGAAACTTTTAAAGGCAAAAAGGTGGTGGGAATGGACTCAATCCTGCTTTACATTCTCTGTTGCCTCCTCCCAGCTGACTGACTGACTGATGGCCCTCACCTGTAAGCTTAGGAATTGCCCACATGTATGTTAAACTTGGCATTAATAGCAACCCTCCTCATCCACTGGGAATGGAATGAAGTCTCGTTCAGGACCTAGTAGCCTAGCTGCAGCTGGGATCTGGCTGCCATTGTTTTCTTTATGACCAATTGGACTAGTGTGCCAGGGGACCATTGAGATATGGCATTTCCCAAGTTGAAAAACAACCTTCTTCCCAGGCAAGGAACTTGTATGCCAGCCCAAGAAGACCTAAGGAGCGACTGTAGCTTGCTCAAAATAAGCCTTTCCTGGGCCAGGGATTTAACTCAGTGATGCTGCTGCCTGCCTCACAAAGCCCAAGGTCCCAAGTTTGATCCCTGGTAAAAAAAAATAAAAAATAAAAATAAAATAAGCCTTTCCTTACCATTAGTAGCAGAACCTCAGACTTGGAGTAAATGTAAGAGAAAGAGTAGTCTTTCAGGCCACCTTAGTACACACTTCAAAGCCGCTTCTTCTAAAAGCATAAGGAATCCTCCTCGCTGAGGTTTTGCATTAGTGTCTTAGCTACTGTCTTATTATCATCTGGCTCCAACGCAGGGATGCATGGCCAAGGAACATGGCAGAGGAGGCTTGCTTGCTTGTAGCATGACAGTGGGAAGCAGCAAGCCAGCAAGAGAAAGGAAGGGGAGAGAGAGAGAGAGAGAGAGAGAGAGAGAACCACCCAGGCCACTCCACAGTGACCTACCTCTTCCAGGCTTCACCACCAAACATCAGACTCAGCTGTAAAACCATCAGTAAACTAATCCAGTATCACACACTCATGATCCAATCACCTCCCAATAGCCCAATCTATGAGTACATGAGGCTTTGGGGGGACAAAGATAAAAGTTCTAACAATTGGGGTTTGAGTCAAACTGTTATTAAGTATACGTATGCAGGCCTCAGTCCACTGTGCCTCTATTTCCTTCAAGTCCCTTCAAGAGATGGCGAATGGACTGACAATAAAGGTTTTATATATATA
>NW_022900916.1:39473263-39488450 GCF_012274545.1 Fukomys damarensis | reverse complement strand
ACCCTGACCAAATATGCTGTCTCATTTTTGCTCGTTATTCTAGATCCCTAGCATTCTGAAATAATTTATTATTTATGTTATAAATATAATTCAACTGAACAAAAGTTTTAGTCTTTGACTTCTAGAAGTTCTAGTTAAATGCTTCTAATTACTGTAGAATATTGGATAGTTAAGAGCACCCCATGTCTTGTGCAAACATTTTTTAAATTATTATTATACGTGTTAATACATACTAATGTACAAATTAATGGGACTGACTGTGATATTTCCATACACATACACATGTGTGTTGATCAGGCCCATCCACCCTTCTTCTACCCCTGACTTCCCCTCCTCCTCCATTTATCTAACTATATTCTAACTAAATTAATACTTTTAATCATCATGTTATGATTGTGCATGTGTGTGCGTGTGTGTGTGTGTGTGTGTGTGTGTAAAAGGTAAAAAGCTGAGGTCCTGAGAGCTCAGGCTGATGAGTATTCGCCTGTATTTCCATGGATTTATTCTGATGAGGATAGATATTCATTATGCATAACCCGAGGGGATGGTTTCATTTTTAGTAAGGAACGGACAACATCTCCAGTGGTTCCATTGATCTTCTGCTCACACAATCCTCAGACTATTCTTTACTTCTTAATAATAGTTCTTTTCTCCTTTTCTAAGAAGAATTGATTTTTCAGTTTAGTCCTTATGATTCTCAGAAGAAAGAATATGAAGACTTTTGTCTGTAGAAGGTGAAAGATCATGAAGAGAAAGTGTCATTAAAATGGATCCTTATTTTTAATATATCTTTTCTGAAAAATCAATATAGGTTTTTTTAAAACACACTCCTTACAGTTACTACAAATATATCTACAATTCTAAACCAGAGGAAAATATTTGTTAACTTTATTTAAATTGAAAAAAACCTCATAAAGATCTTTCCAAGACACAGAAAGAAACATAAAGCCCTCGGAGGACTTTTGCATCTGTGATAGCTTCATCCCAGTGGCAGAAGGAGCAGCAGTGGCAATAGTAACAATAGGGTTAACAGTACCACTGCGGAGCTTACTTTCCATGTGCCAGCACCTGTACTGAGGTCTACATACAATTATTTCCTTTAATCTTTGAGGAACTCCTAAGAGATAAAATATAGATGTTCCTCCACTTATGATGACACTGTGTTTCAATAAACCTATTTTAGGTTGAAAAGACACTGCATATACCCCACTTACTGAACATCATTGCTTAGCAGAACAGCACACTGCAGGGATTGTTATTCACCCACATGGGTGGCTGGAAGCTGCATCTCGCTATCACTTTCCAGCATCACAAGAGAGTATCATAGCACATATTGCTAGCCCAATGAAAGACCAAGATTCAGAATTTACTTTTATATCATTATAAAATTGAAAAATTATATTAAAAAACATGGGAAATGGGGGACCATCTATCAACGTCCTCAGAGAATTGGTTCCACTAACCCCTGAGACACCAAAATCTGCAGCTAAGTGCCTCATATAAAGAAATAGTACTTGTGTGTTAGCTTTCTGTCATTGTAACAAATACACGATGTAATCAATCATAAAGAAAAAAGACCAGGAATGAGGCATGGTAGTGCATGCCTATAATCCCAGCATTCTGGGAGGCTGAGGAAGGAGGATCACAAGTTTGAGCCCAGTTTAGACAACTCAGTGATTTAGGGAGACCCTGTCTATTATAACTTATATCTAGACGTTCCCTTAAAGCTCCATGTCCTCATAGGTGGGGCTCTTAGGAGGTCACTGGATCGTGGGTGTGTGACTATGCATTAGTCCACTGATGGGTTTATAGCTGGGTGTGAAATTGCATAGTGAAGCCTGGTGGGAGGAGGGTCACTGGGGGCGTGGCCTGAGACAGTTTTATATATCTCTCCTCTTCCCTTGATCTCTCTCTGCTTCCTGCCTGCCATGCCATGGACAAAACTCCTCTGCCATGACACTCAGCCTTGCTGCCCTGCCTCGGAGCTAGCTAACTGTGGACTGAAAGCTCTATAAACTGTGAGACAAACTAAACCTTTCCATCTTTATCGATCTTTAAGTTGTGGGTGTCACATGTTATGTCCCCGTGACAAAAAGTAACTAAGATACCATCTCGCATTAAAAAAAATAATAATAATAACAAAAGGGCTGGGGCTGTAACTCAGTGCAAAGGCTCTAGATTCAATCCCCAGTACTATACTATATTTGCAAATAAGAAACTAAGTCTTCAGAAAATGTAAGTAACTTGCCTGAGATCACAAAATTAAATGGCAATAAAGCATGATTTGAACCCAGGTTCTGATCTAATCACCTAACCTAAGAATTTTAGGACTGAAACAGTCCTTATCCATCTCCAATCCAAATTATGGTTTTATAGATTAAGGAGCCAAGGCTTAGAATAAAAATGATTCAACCCAGGGCTGTATAACTAGAGTTAGGGGTATGACAGAGTTACAAGCCAGGTCTCCGGACTTCTAGATTAGTGTGCTCAATGATCATTATGCCAGCACTTACCCGCTGTGGGAAAAAAACAGAAAGAGGTCGGGGAGAGAAAGGGACCACTGTGTGGGAACACCGATAAATGCTTGCAGTAAAATTGGATTGGCCAAGCCATCAGCTGAGTCTCTGGTGTTTTCCTCCACCTGATGACTTAGCTGCATCGGTGAGCTTAGTTGCATCTGGAAGGAAAACCATTCCATCCAGGGAAGCTTTAGGAAAATTCAGGAGACTGAGGTTAACATGGGTGGGATCCACTGAGGACAGGAGTTTGAATGGAACTGCCGTCAGTAACAGCTGAGATACTGAGAGGCCAAAGCATCCCAACTTGCAAGGTCTACTGACTGCATACGAAGCTTCTAGAAATCAAACTGCACAAGCAAAGAACCCAAAGTAAAATACAACTACATGTGAGGGAGAAAACCTGAAGAGCAGGCCTAACCAGGAAATGCATGCCCTTCACCTCTCACCTCCAGAAAGAAGATAACATACACAAGTGCCAATGGCAAACTTCCCTATGGTCTTATAGGACTTTTCAAATATACAAAAATGTTCAAAGAATTTTTCAATGTACAATTTAATTCTCTCACCAACGTTTGATAATTAATGTTTAATTATATTTGCTTTATAACATATTTGTCCATTTATCTCTCCACCCACATTCCTGATCGTTCACATTTGATACATTTATATCATTTTTTTACTACATTTGCTTTTTGACATATTGATCCTTCTTCCCATACGCTATCCATCTTACTTTTGACTCATCTCAAAGTAAGTTGAAGAAAGTAGTGCATGCTGCTCCCAAACATATGAGAATGCATATCATCAACTAGAGTTCCATATTAATTTATAGCTCTTTTGTTCTTTGAGATTAAATGTATATACAGAAAATTGAAAACATTTTAAGCTATTTGTCATGAGTTGACAAATTCACTCACCTGTGTAAACTCTATCAGGGTATAGAACATTGATGGCAAACCTTTTAAAGCTCTTAGTGATATAAACAGCCTACTGAGGCTCGTGTGCAGCAGGTCACCACTCCAGCCGTAGAATATTATTATCATCCCAGAAAGTTCCATCAGGCCCCTCACCAGTTAATACACATTCCTCACACCACAGGCAACTACTATTCTGGTATTTTTCACAATGGCTAAATTTTGCCTGTCCTAAAACTTTGTTGAAATGGAATCATACTTTATACACTCTTTGGGTAATGCTTCTTTTACTCTGCATGGTTTTAAGACTGATGCATGGTTTTTCTGAGTACTATTCTGGAGGTTTATTGCTTTTTATTGCAATAATATTGATTAATTAACATTAATATTGATTATTTCATTGTATGTAAATACTACAATTGCTCATTCTCCTCTTTAAGAACACCTTAAATATTTTCACTATTTAGGTGTTATGAATAAAGCAGATATAAATATACTGCAGAAGTCTTTGGGTAGACATATTCCTTGAATTCCCTTAAGTAAACACCTAGCAGTGAAATGTCTGGGTTATTAAGCATATGTTTAATTTTATGGAAACTTCCAGAAATTTTCCAAGTAGTTATACTTCCAGTAAGAGTTAATGTAAGAAACATCTGGTTGTAGGGAAAGTGGGAAGGGTAGGGGAAAGGGAATAAGGGAAAAGAAAAAATATGACAAATGAAAAAATGGAAATAAAGTGTTTGTAAATAGGGAGGGGAGGAGGGGGCAAAGGGAGGACAGGGATAAGGGGAAAAAATGAGAACCAAGACCTGTCATGTAAAGGTACAAGATCCCAGCAATGAAGGCAACTGTACTGTATACCTAGAATGTACCAATAAACTCAATAAAAAGAAAACAAAGAAACATCTGGTTACTCAGTATACTTACCAACATTTGCTATTGCCAGAGGTTTAGCCTATGCAGTGGTTAAAATTAATTCACAAAGTTTCCCATCTGTTTTCCTCTCTGATAATTTGGAGGGTGAAAAACAATGATTCCTTCTATCTTTATTTTAAATGTTAATGATAACATCTATTGGACACTTATTATGTGCCAGATATTGTGCTAAGTACCCAACCCATGTAAAGGAACTTTATTATTATCATTGTCCTGCTGAAGCTACTGAGACTTAGACAATAACCTCTTCAAGGCTACATATCTGTCAGCGGTACCACCTGATTCTCCCCTAGCTCTGGCTCTTAGCCTCTTTGATATGCCAGCCCTTGAGGCTGGAGCTAGGACAGAAAAGGGGTTCACATTTGGAGCTACTGCCACTCCTTCCTTTTGCCCTACTATACATGTAATAATTGCAGGAAATTCTAAGTTTAATAAGGATCCACAGAGCCACAGAGCCACAGATAATCCATCTACAAATGTTAGCTTTCTTTCAGGCTTAAAACCATAATATAAAACTGTTGGTCTTCCTATGCCTGATTATGTCTTAAGAGTATTTCACTCATCCTTTCTAAGAACACTGAAGTGAGTTCCATAGATTTGACTCTATTTATAAACAAGATGTCATTAAAAGATATAATTAGTGTCTGTGGCCACAAACTATTAGGTGTCAGATCCATGTCTTCATTTTTTGTGTATTCTATTAAATCACACACTTTTTCCAATATGTACTTCAGTTCCCTCATTCATTTTTCTTAACATGTTCAATCAAAATGAACTGAATTTTTTGATGGGGCTCCTGAAAGGTGACAGCTCAAAAGCAAACCATTTCCATTAGCTTAGTTCTTTTACTGTCTTTTCACCTCACATGAGAACCTAGAGGTCTAAAAGAAAAAAAAATTAATGAAAATGTAACACTTTTTTAAAGTTTCATTATCCTAAAGCACTTGTTACAACCCCAGAATTGGAATCAGTTCTTTCATAATGGATTGTCTCACACTACATAACTGCAGTTACTCGCTTTGTTTCTTTGACTTTATCCCTGTGATATAATACTTCTGTGGGCAACTACTGGTAATAGTTATATTCAAGAGAAATAACAATCATAATAATAGTAATTTCTGACATTCTACTGAATTTAAGGTGCTGTCATACATTTTAAAAGCCAGTAAATATCTACAGTGTAAAGTGTTGGTAGGAACATTTCTGAGTACTATGAACTTTGTCTTACCTTCTGTTCTTTTCTTCAGAATCTTAGTCTATTTCTCTTAAATACAGAATTTCTACTAACCTAAGAGAATGGAACCAAGTAATAACTGATATTCTCTCAAAAGATTATCGGGTCGTTGTGCTTGATACATCATGCACAATGATAAATAACTGTATACCATGGAGTAGAGATAGTCAGGTAAGTAAAACAATATCAAATTATGTTCCCTTTTAAGTGTTCCTAAGAAACTTGGGTTTGCATATATCATTTGCAGATTTCTGCTAATATTACATACAAAAACCTACACAGAGAGACTAATTATATTATTTGCATGAAATCTAATGTCTACACAGCACTTTGCAATATTTCAATGAAAGAAAAATAGCGGAGAAAATTATTAAAGCAATCGAGTAAATGAAATTGCTAATTATATATCCTTTTTAATTAGAAACAAAGATGTTAAAAATGACATACAAGTAAAACACACAAGTTAAATATCACATGGTTTGTCTTATATGAGAAACCCAATAATAAAGTGCAAAATATAGACATAATAGAGGGAAAAAAGAGAGGAAAAGTATTGTAATCCAGTATAGATGATGTATCTAGAAGTGAGTGTACCTTGATTTAGAGATTTATGTGTTTTATGATCTGTTAGTCTGGCTGTTAATCTATGTTTATGATAATTACCTTAATAAAGACTTAAATAAATCTAATTCTAGCAAAAAAAAAAAAAAAAAAGAATTACGCTGGGCCCACCTGAAGAATCTAGGATAATCTCATTTCAAGATCCTGTACTTAAATCCCTTTGGTACAGCTCCTTTGACATGTAAAAATCACAAATCCACAGTTTCCAGGGCTTAGGTGTGAACATCTTTTGGGGAAGAGAACAGAGTGAGCCTTTATTCTGCCCACCACACCTGAGGAGCACCTGCTGCCTTACAACTGGGAGGCAAGCTCAGGGTGAAATTTCCTTGAGCAGTCTGCACTCCGAGACTATGTCAGCCCAGAGGATGCCTTCACACAGTGGTGGTGAACCTATGGCACATGTGCTGCAACTGGCACACAGAGCCCTCTCTGTCACATGGGAGCCAAGTCAGCTCAACAGTCGAGCCCAAGATAAGTTTTTTGTTTTTTGTTTTTTCTATACTAAAACCTCAGTATTCAGTTTAACTGCAGTGTTGGGGCTCTGTGATAAATATGTGGGTTGTGGGTTTCAGTTTGGGCACTGGGTCCCTAGAAGGTTCACCATTACCGCCTTAGTGTTTTCTGTCAGAGAAATTGATTTTGTCCCTGTGAAGAAAAGATTAGCCTCAGAAGAGACAAACCAAATGTTCCTGTTAGGCAGTAGGGAAGGAGCAAATGAAAAGCTAGATCCTTCTCTGCACATAGGATGCAACGACTGATGCTGGTTTAGGGATTATTTGTTACTACTGGTCTAAGATGGAAAAAATTACAGAAAATGAAAGGTTTTAGAAAACTTTACAGCACTTTGTTAGATTAATTTTATATCTGATGAATGTTATATAAAATGTGGTTTTCTGTGTTGTATATTTTTCTTTCATCTTCCCAGTAATTCTTATTTACTATATGCTTGAAAAAATGTTAGACCATCGCATACTGGAAATTAAAACAAAACAAAACATAAATACTAGGGTTCATACCTAGCTGTTTTTTATGAAGCCCTGAGCTAGAGGGGAGTGTGTTACTCACAAAAGGGAATGCTTGGTGGAAGATTCCCTAGGAAAACTTACCCCAAACCTTACAAAAAGAGCATCAGCTGCCAGCACCAGCCTGTCCTAGGAGTCCTGAACCAACTCACTGCACTAGCAACCCATTAAGAACTTTCCTGGGCTCTTTCCTCTCTTCCCACCCCATGCTCTAACCTCTAACCTCTGAGGTTTGAGAAAGAGATGCCTGCCATATGCTCCTTCTCCAGCCAAGGGAGGGGAGAGGCTCAACTTTAAATTAAGTTTAGGGCTTCCATTATTACAAGGACCTACACATTTTAATTACTAAATTAAGAATACGATTTAAAGTGTGTACAGAACTTTTGTCATTAACAGTGAGAAACTTGTGAGGTCTGTCTGCCCAACTTTTACCCAAGAATGGGGCAAGGACAAGTCCCATAGAACTGTTTTAAAGGAATAAATGAGGATCAGAGCAGAAATTACTTTGTGGTTTCATCCTTCGGGTTGTGATTGTTCAAAGTAATATTATGCAACCCTTAGAGACAACGCACACTTTCTTGTAGAGTCACTCACTACATATTGATTTAAAGCCAGCTTCCTCGGGATTGGCACTATGGCTGGTTGGGCTAAGTAGTTCTTTGCAAGGGGCTGGCCTGTCCTGTGAACTATAGGATGTTCAATAGGATCACTCATCATAACCTCTAACATTTCCACCCAAGTCATGACAACCAAAACTGTCTCTAAGCATTGACAAATGTTCCCTGGAGAGCAAAGGTGTAGTCTATTCTTGCTACCCCCTGATCAAATCTTGATACCTCCCTGTTAAGATCCAAAATCTGAAACTCAACCACTCACTGCTCCTACCCAACATGCTCTTTAACTCAAAGTTCCGTGAGAAAGGACACTGGTCTCCTATCAGTCATTGATACATTTGAGTGAACAGGCTCATCAGATTTCTTGATTACAGATTTGCCAACTATGAAAACACTGATTCATCTGAGGCCAAGATGAGAGTGAGTTACAAAAATCTGGGGGAAACTTGCTGGTTCTGGCCATTTCAAAATATCTCTTGAGCTTATCTTCTCTCCAGCCCCTACCACCAATTCTCTTTCAGCAACTCTGCCTCCGTTATGGAAGTAAATTTTTAACATGTCCTCTGGCACCACTTTCATGTCCCTCATACTCACCCTTCACATTATTCTCAGAATGAAAGACTTTAAAGACCTACCTTCACCCAGAGTAAATAGGCTCTTTAGCAAGACAAACTCTAGCCTCCATCCACAGTGAATTATTTCTACCCCCAAGCTTTTGTCCTTGTTGTTCCTTCTCTTTCTTTCACAACCCTTTCATTTACTGGAAAACTCCCACTCACCTTGCAGACTCAAGTATTCAAGTCCTTGAAAATTTTTCCCTGAGTCCCTCAGCAACCCTTAAGTCCTCCTTTTTCCATTCCCCCAGACAATAAGTGTATCTTTGCTGTAATAGCACTTACCTGTTTGTTTCTGATTTTTTTTTAACTAAACTTTTGTCTCCACTACATCAGGAGCTCATGCATGTAAATGCAGTGTTCTGATTCCCTCCCTTGAGAAGACATGCCTCATATCCAGCCTGGTGTGATCAGGACTCCCCATTCCTCGTCTTACCCAGCCACACTCTGGCTTGCAATCAACCCTCAAACCACGCAGACCTTTATTCAGTTCTAATCTTCCGCCTCCCCCGTGGGGTCTTCTCTCCTGTTTGCCATGTTCTTCCTCTTTTCCCTCTTGAACTCTGATCCTGAAACTTCTGCTCATTTCCTCTCAGCTATATATTACTTCTTCCAGGAATTCTCCCGGATCTTGCAGACTAACAGAGGTCCCTTGTTCCCTTGCAAAACATTCTGCACTTCCTTTCATATGATTTTGTTTTTATTAGTAAGACTCTTATACTGCTGTATACAGGTATGAGAATAGTGTTACTTTCATTTTCTAAAATGCAAAATTTGCTGAACTTCCCACTCACCTGTATGGGAAAAAAATCAAAATGTTCTGTCAAGCCTGCTAAACCACAGAACTATTCTGGGCAAGGGCCTCTGCTTTTCATACCATTGTAGTCCACCATCCCTGCTTACATACTCATTGCCCAGTTTGTGGTCCATTTCACAAAACTATGCTTTGCTGAGTCTAAAAGAAAATTTTTCTAATGCCAAAATTTTGTGGCAGAGTTCATGTTCACAGTATTGAAATCCTTCCTGATTTCATAAACTCTGATGAATTTTCTAATTATTAGATTTAAATGTCATACTACACTACTTGAGAATTTCTGATGTAATAAGCATTTTTAAATCCTTCTTGACTTTTACATGGGTAACTAGGACATTAAAGAAATGATAATTCCAGTAAATCAATGGCATTAATGGTACCCTAAATCCCTATTGTCAGTCATTAGTACAGTCACCACTAGCTGGCACTCTTGGTAGGATCTTGTAATTAACAGGGTGGTGCTTTTATACAATTTCAGATAAGACCATTTCACAAATCATTTTTATTTTTTCCAAAAAAAATTAGCTTTTCATTAAAATAGCAACGTAAATATTAATAAACTTACTCTTTATTAAAGAAATCAGGATTAACAATAACAAAACCTCAAAACACTATCCTAAATAACATGTGAAAAATGAAACAGAAACAGTAATTATAATCCATTACTTTTAAATAGTAACATTGAGAGACTACATACCAAAACTCTCAGGATGCAGTCACAGATATGCCCAGAGGTAAACTTATAGTCTTATGTGTCATATTAAATAAGAAATAAAAATAAATGAACTACGCCATCAATTACAAAGAAACATTCATAAAACAATACACATAAAAATAGGTAAAGAATTAGAGATGAAAAGTTATATTGATATATACAATAGAAAAAATAAATTGATAAAATGTCTAAGTACTGGTTCCTTAAAAAGACTGGCAAGTCTAATAAAAGGAAAAATGCAACTAAAAAGATTAGAACTGAGAAATAAGCTATAACCATAGATATGAGAAAATATTAATTATAATTTTATGTAGAAATCTGCTACCAACTTTTAAAATTCTATGAAAATGCATGATTTTCTTTAAAAATATAATTTTAAAATTGATACTGAAGAAATAGTAATCTGTCTAGGCCAAGACCATAGAAGTTTTTTGAAAGTTTTCAGAGAATTATTTTCCACTCACCCACCCTGATAGAGCATGAGGTCTAAATAGAGATGTGAGTGAGTTTCTCCAAAACTTAAAAAAATAGACTATCCCTATAACACATTCTAATCTACAACATAGAATGTGGAAATTTTCATTTTTTGAAGCTGATAAAGTGATATACAAAAATGTACAACCACAGCCCAATCTTTTTCATAAACATAAATGCAATAATCACAAATAAAATGTAAGAAGGTGAATATAACATTACCCTAAACAAGAAAAAGCTACCATGATGAAACCGGATGCATTTCATGCAGAATAACCCAATACTGAGTAATCTATTAACATAATTTATTGTAATAACAGACCGTAGAGTAAAACTATGATAATCTCTAGTTGTTTGGAATATGCTTAATATAATTCAACAACTTACCATAAAATGTTTAGTTGAACTAGGAAACCTGATAAAGACCTGCCTTTCAGTCCAACAGCTAACATTAAAAGCTGGTGAAATATTTAATGGCATTCTTAAAACATTAGGAATAAGAACAAAGTCTCACCACCATTTATTCAGCATATAAGATATAAGTATTATAAAGGAAGAGATAAAACTATTAATTACATTTGAAATGATTAGCTACTTGGAAAAGAATCAATGAGTAGGATGAATGAGAGTTCCAAAAAGCTACCAAATTAAAAAAAAATTGTTTGATTTCCAAGAAGCAACCATTTATTTTTTTCAAATCCCACTCAATAACAAATACATGAAATATCTAATAATATAACTAATAGGAATATGCAAGACTTAAAAATTACTGAGAAACATAAAGGATGTTCTTAGTAACCTTGACATATGACAAGTACTGGAAAAGGAAACTTAGTATTATAAAACTAGAAATTCTTCCCCAAATAAACTATACTTATTTTTTAAGTGTAATCAATAACATTAAAAATTGTCAAAACAATTTCTTTTGAAACTTGACCAAAATATAACTGAAGCTTATATGGAAGAATAAATGCACAAATGTAGCCAAAAACATTTTGAAAAAGAAGAGTAACACTTAACCCTCTGAAAAGTTAAATACACAGCAAAGCAAGTAATAAAATGACAATAATTTAAATAACATGGTTCAGTAAGAGAATACCAAAAAACAAACAATGAATCCAGAAACCACTCCAAGTATATGCAAGAATTTAATAATTGATAAATGTGGGATATTCAAACAGTAGAAAAGTGATGACACAACAACTAAATAAATATTTAGACCATCAATCACATCTATATCAAAAATAAATTCTATTTGGAGTAAAGATTCAAATCTAAAAAAATTTAAGAGAGACATGGCCAGGTATTTATACAACATTGATATGATTCATGAAAAAATTATCTAACTAAAAGATACAGTATGTATATTAAAGATGTCATGAATTAAGTTGGTACATATCTGAGAAGGGACAAAGTGTCTGCAGCATACAGAAAAACAATAGTTAGTGGTCTTAAAATATATTGAGCTCTTCCTACCTAGCAAAGTGAACCCGACAGAAAACTGGCATATTCATTCATACATTACTTCAGTACTTATTGTGCACCTAACACATGCCGACTACCATGGAGGGGCTGCGAATACAACATTGAAGAATGTAGGCGTCCCCATACAGTCTCTTCCCTCAGACATTCTAGGATGGGAAACAGACCACTCAAAAAAAGTAAATAGAAAAATAAATAAGGTTACAAACAAAAGACTGAGAAAACAAATGGATTGAGAGATGGGGATTATTTTTGATAGGGTGCTCTGGGCAGGCCTTTTTCAAAATGTAGCCAAGTGCTTATCTAAAGGATGTATTGTGATGGGGCAGCAGGTGGCTATGAAGAGCAGGTCAAGCACAGAGAACATTTTTACAAAGCCCCTGAGGTGCAGCAAAGATCTTGGCACATTGGAGGAACCAGGAGTGGCTGCATTAGGGTGAGTAACAGAGAGGAGCATAGAGGGGGTCGGATAATAGGTTAGGGTCTGATTGTGCAGGGCTGTGTGAGCCATGGTAAAGGATTTATTTATATTTTATCCTGTAAGCAGCAATTTTCCTGATTCAACTTATAATAATAGTCATTGTTGCCACTGTATTAAAAATGTGTTGAAGTGGATCAAGAGTGGTAGCAGACAGGAAGGCTGTCACAATATCTAGGTGAGAAAACATACTGATCAGGACCAAGTGACAGAACTGAACTTGGAAAGAAGCAGACAGCATAAAGATATATTTGGATGATAAAACTGATAAATTAAGTGATCTGCATGGTGTAGGGAATGGCTCATGAAAAGCAAGGATGAGTCCCAGGTTTCTGGTGAGAAATGGACTGAATGATGGTACTATTTATTGCAATCGGGAAATGAGGTTTTGGGTGAGAAAGAGAAATTAGATTTTTGCAAATGTTGAGTTTGGAAGATCCAAGACAACCAAAAGTAGAAATTAAGGAAACAATTAGATACGTGATTCTAGGACCTACTGGACAGGTCTGAGATACATAAATGTGAAAATAATTTCAGTATAAAGATGGTCTATGAAAATGTGTAAGATACCTGGAAAAGAACACCGAAATAAAAGAGGGACCAGGAAAGAAGCAAGAATCGACTTTTCAATATTAGACAGAAGATGGGTTATAACATTGGGGAGTGACACAGGAGGAAATACAAGAAAGAGTAGTGGCTTGGACATGAAGAGAAAACATTTAAAGCAGTGGTCAAGGTGAGGAAGGCAAAGCACCCTCCTGGACAGGGAAGTACGGAAATGCCTGGTGACCTTAGCAAGGTTGCTGTCAGTGTGTTAGTGGGGACACTGCATCACTGTGGACTGAAAAGTGAAGATATTAGAAAACACAGACAACACAAAAGCACAACTCCTTAAAGAAGTGCACTTATAAAGGAGAGCTGAGAATTGGCTACAGATGGGGAGGATATGCACAGGGGAAGATTTGACGAAAATGAAGATACTGGAGTGTGCTTAAAGGCTGATGAGTACAATCCATTGAGTGGAAAGGGACTGATGATGCAGAAAAGAAAAAGGGAAAACCTAAAGAGAAACTTCTTGAAAACTCAGTACCCGGTAAAATTCAGAGGACAAAAGGAAAGGCTGGCCTTTGAAACTCCCTTTACAGTCACAGAAAGGAAGATGGTTCCCAAGGTAGCTGGGACGGAGTCTTGTGGGAAGATGAGAAGTCTGTGCATAGTAACTCCTATTTTCTCAGTGAAATATACAGGAAACAGGGAAGAGAGGACCAGCACATTTTGAGAAACTGAAAACATATAACATAAGTTTTAGAAGAGGGACACTAAGGATACAGTAGGAAGAACACCAATTTTAGGCTTGCGATAATGGGCTGAAATAAAAACTAGTTGCTTGAATTTTGTGATTTTCTTAAAGAAAATGCTCAGTTATTTCAATCAGGCCCATGCAAGATGGCCCATGCAAGGCCCAGATGGTAAGGTTTAACAAGGATTGAGATTTTCTCAGGAAATAACTTGGAAGAAACTGAGGTTTAAAAGTTGAGAGCCCTGTATTTCAAGGAGTGGGATTATAAAAATGGAATATAGGACTGATTAATAGTGGGGGAAAAGGAGATTAATGAACTAGCTGTCAATGAGCAAATAGCCCAGGATAGAAATATGGTAATCAGAGAGTGGAATGTCCAAAATGTATTAGTTCAGGTCCTAGAAGCAAACATCGTGCAAGAGTTCAACTGATGGGACACTTGTGAAGGATCAAGGAAAGGAAGCAGGACAGGGGCAGGGAGCGTTCATACCATAATGCAGGTCTGACCCACCTATGAACGGAGAGGAAGATTGGGCAAAAGCCTCAGACCAATGCAGCACAGTTCCAAGAAAGCTCCTGCCAGGTGTTGAGGTCCCCGTGCGCAAATCACACATTAGGGGCCTCCTGTATCTCACACGAATGGACCGTCACCAGTACACAGCCCGCTCTCAGTCACTGACTGGGATTAGCCCAGAAGAAGCACCTCTCAGCGGATTCCCTTGGAAGGTAGGAGAGCTGTCAGTCAGTCATGCTCCCTGGAGCAGCTGTGAAAGGTGCCTTTCTGTGGTCACAGCAGAATAGATTGCAGAAGAGGTTATTATTTCTAATAATGACAAGGTTAGAACTGTGGGAGCAAGGATTGATTCAAAAGGAAGGAAACAGTCAGAGACGAAGTCACAGGAAGGAAAGGACTGAAAGCTGGCGTTTCAGTTCAATCACAGTTGCACACGACACAACTCTAGGTTATGTCAACCACTTCATAGTCATTGGGGATACACAGCTATTAAAATAATCTCTGCCACGTGGCAGTAGTGAGGGGCAGGAGCTAGCTTGGTAACAGAACTCTGAGGTGGAGAAGACTAATTAGGAGCTAGTCTTTAATAATGAACTAATAATGAAAGAAACTGGGAGTAGGAAGCCTATAAACTACACGGAAGGAAAAGATATCTGGTCCTGTGGCAGGTTCTCAAAGCCGGGATTCTGGCAGGGAGGACGAAGTCACGCTCTGTGAGCAGCAACAAACAGCGGGGGGGTGGGGGGCACCAATCCCTGGCCTCGGCCCTAAGGCACGTGGTCCTGAGGGGCTTGGGCAGAGCACGGAGTGACAGGAGGTCTGGGAACAGGCTAAGGACCAGGAGTTGGCTGCTGGCGTGGCCTTCCGGGCGCTCCGCGGGTCCCTAGGGGAGCAGCGAGGCGCCTGAGGTACAGGGCTGCGCGGGCGCCGGTCCGA
>NW_022900916.1:39432659-39472775 GCF_012274545.1 Fukomys damarensis | reverse complement strand
CCCCGCCCAAACGAGTCTAAGGACAGGGTGTCCGAGAGTCCGGAAGCCGGCAAAGCCCTCGGACTTCGCAGTACTCTAGCCTGGAAATCCTTTGAGAATTTTCCCTTAAAGAATAACAATGGATACATACAGTATTTTTCAGTATTATTCAATGCAGTAATAATAGCAGAAGACAAAATAGAAAAAAAGGATCATTAAAGAAAAATTGAAATATTCTATATCTAACAGGTATCAGTCTTTTTCCTTTCAGTGGATACTAACCTGCTCTTACAATAATGCCACGAAGTAATACCTAAGGATACGGAAAAGTATACTATATGCAATGAAAAAGTTTCATCCCCATCTGCAGTGTAGATGGCTGTCCACTTCTGTGCTTATACACCCAACAATCATGTATAAAGTACTGGAGAAAAACATGCAAAATGTTAAGCAGTTATCTCCACAATACCACTACAGGTACTTTTTCTTTTCATTTTATGAATATTTCTCTCAGAAGTTATGCAAGAAGTATATTTTATTTTTATAGTGAACATATATTAATACAAGGACTTTTGCACTATTCCATCATTATCGCAAGTTAATTTAATGAAAATAATCACATGGTATTGTGGAGCAAAGTGGTGAGCATCAGAAAGACTAGAGTGGATAGTCACCACAGAAGTGATCTTCCTCACTTCTCAGAGTATTATAGATAGTACAGATTAACCCTTACACATTTACAGTTAATCAAAACCACTGTCTTTTATGAAGCCATACCTTACTCGTTTCTACTTGAGAAAAAAAGTTTCCTGAGCCTTTGACAAAAACAATTTGATTGGCAATTTCCAGACTTAGGAACAGAAAGTCTACTAGAAATAGAAAATTTTACCATATTTTTGGAGCATATGTCTTTCATAATACCAATGTTTTACAATAACTCAATAATTTTATTCTATTTGAAAGAATTCAACGGGAGCAAGAGTAAAATATTACAATAAAGTAGAGTCTAAACCTAACAACCTGGTCTTTCAATCATAATGAATTTAAAGTTTTAAACTATTAACATCTAGGGAAACTGTGTGTCTAAACTTTGCTCCAGGAAAATGCATAAAGGGAACAATGAAATAATACAGAAGAGTGGTTTCAGGGTTTTGTTATGGATAGAAAGCCCATTATAAATTTCAAATATCTTAAGCCAAAGTGACCTGAAAGTTGTGACATTCATTTTAATGATGAACAATTAAAGATTAGTTGTTCACTGAAATGTTGCTTTTTGCTTAGATGGCAACCTAATTAATCATACCATCCTGCAACTTTCCTTCCCTCTGAAACTACTGCAAAGAATCATTATGTCTGGAGGAATACCTTTAGTAAATAAAAAAATCAGGAAAACATTTACAAGGGGAACAAATTCCAAGAGACTAAAAGTTTTAACTGTCCCTGAAAAAAATAAAGTTTGTAGGTGCTTTTAATAAAAAATTATTTCTCAAAGCTGTACTGTTCACCAAATGACTAAACAGAGTAGGGTTAAATAGAGATAAGACAGAAGAGCATTTATTTCTGGTACTACAGTACAGCTTTCATGATTCAGATTTCAATTTAATCCAACATTTTTGGATTTTCTGTTATGTCTTAGGTGCTGTGCTCGGATACTATAAACAAAAAAGGTAACAGAAAGTTCCGACCTTTGAAAAGTGCTATCTAGAAAATTACTTTTGGATTATTAGAATGTCTCAAACCCTGCAGCTAAGCTTTTCTTCTCATTTTCTTCAGATGAGCTTTCTAATTTCCTGTCATTCCTTTGCTCAAATTCATCCAGAGCATTCCATTGTCTCCATATTGGCTAACTCAAAAGTTTTTAAACTTTGAATGAAGCCAAAAACTAGCCTGAGATTCTGATTAAAGATGTAGCCTTCCTTCTCCAAAAACATGTATAGAAGTGCCCTGGAAAATAATTTCCTGAACAATATATAAAAAGCAATATTTACAAAGGATGACATCACCCATATATTATTTTTCATGAAATAAAAATGACTACTTCTCCCCCAATTCTAATTATATATTAGTAAATCTCCATGAAGTTTGGCATAAATGAGTCAAAATTGTGTTTTGGCCTCTGATATAGCAACACATATTTCATCTGTGATAACTAGGACTTATTCCCTGAGGTAGACATGCTTGACTCATAAAACTATACAGAACCAAAGCAGAACTTCATAGAATGCTTTGCTAGATTAAGGTGGTCCGGATAATGAAATACCAAAGTCTTCCAAGACTTTCAAATTAGAGTCAACTCACATTATAGGTTCAAGTTCAAACAAGGCCTCTGCAAATTTCTGTTTGATAGAGAAAAACATCAGAATTTGTCCTTATTTCCTGGCAATACCTCTTGAAAAGATGTGGCACATGCTGATATGGAAGTAATGAGGCACAATGACATGAGGCAGTACTCACTGAGCAGGAAAAACATGCCATGAGCCTGACATCACAGGTGCACCACCTTCCCTCTGATTTCTGATTTTTCCTTCCATTTTGTATATAAGAGACTGAAAGCAGAAGTGAGAAGGAATGCTTTGAAGTGTTAAGAGTTTCCAGCTTCCAAAGTGCACTAAAATGGAATTCTTTGATGCCATCAGAAAACACATGAAAACATGAAGCTGGAAGTACTGAGAGGGATCAATAATTTCATCCAGTTGCAGGCTGAAGAGAAATAGCATAGCTGCTTACTTTTTTCTAAGTCTGGAGCTAGTGATCACATGACAAGCCCCGCCTCAATTTCCTTTTACACACATTTAAGAATTTTTGGGCCAAACTGTTTTAACTCTCCATTCTCATAGCATGCACTATTTCCCATTTGTGTGCTTTTGCTCTTAATATTTCACTCACTAAAAATGTTTTCTTCCTCCTCATATCTATTGAACTGCTGTCCACCTCTCAGCCACATGAAAGCCAGTCTCTTTCATTATTTTCCCTGACTGTTCCTGTCTGTTCTCAAAGTGTGGTTCTGTGACCATAAGTTTCAAAAATGCACCATGATCTATATTTTTACAAATACCAGAAAGAGCTGTGGTAATTTCTCTACCATTTTACAAACCTGTTTTGCCACTCTTAAAACACTAGTATCCTCCAGATAGAGAAAAGGCACTTATTGTTACTTGTATGACTGACTGATTCATCTGAATCATTCCTTTCTGTACTCATTTTCATACAAGAAGTTTTGATTTGTCAATTGTGTGCTTCTCAGATCTGCAATGGCAGTGATGACTGCTGAATTCACCATTATTTTAATCTTATCTTTGGATTTTCAATCATTACCTCCCAATATCCATGACCATCTCACTACTCTAAAATGCTGTTACAATTTTCAAAATAATTTTCCACCCTATGAGAATTTCAGTAGAGCTTAAAACGAAGGAAAGCAGACAGAAAGAGCCACACATGTCATCTTGTATTCAAATAAGACCTAGAATGTACCAATAAACTCAATAAAAAATTTCATTTCTTTAAAAAAAAATATATATATATATCAAATCAAATACATTCTACAGCTGAGCATAAACTTCAAGATCATCTCTTCCAAAAGATTCACATTATAGAAAAGAAAACTGTGGGGAATAGGAAAATTTGGGGACAATAAATTGAAATTTTAAGAGTAAAAATCTCAAAAGACAAAAAACAGTTGTAAAATCATGCAGTCAAAAGATATTATTCTAGTTTCTCAAAGCAGCATTAAAGCTAAGTGAGATTAAAGAAGTAAATGAAGAGACTAAAAATAACTCATGATATAAAGATGACATAGATCATTCATCTAAGTAAATGTTCCGAAACAATGCCTTTGCCATTACAAGTAACAAGGTAAGGAGGACTCAATTCCAGTAACACTTATTAATAAGTTACTATTTATTTACTATATTTGCCTAAAGACATTACATAAATCAGCTCAATTTTATTAATAAAACTGATTATTAAACTCTAACTGAAGAAAAATATGTTAAAAGAAATAATCTATACTTCTGTAACAGAAGAAATGAAGAAAGCAAAAGTTGTGATGTGTCTACAGCCTAGTCCAGTGGTGGTGAACCTATGGCATGGTGTGCCACAGCCAGCTGTTTGTTATGACTGAAACCTCTCAAAGATTCACCATCATTGGCCTAGTGTAATAGACAGGGCCCTCTGAAATTTGAGGGAGTAATTGTATTCCTATGGGAAAAAGGAGTGTATCACACTAAGAACTGATTCAAGGCTTAACCATGAACCTTCAGGTTATAGTTTTCTAAGTATTTTTGCCTAATAGGATAAAATGAAGTAAAACCATAATCATGAGAAATCACTGTCCCCAACATTCATCATAATAAATTAAAGAACTGGCACTGTGATATCTATACATACAAGGACCTATGATGCTGGTTAGAGTAAGCACCTGCCTTAGAAAGTAGTCATTTCAGTTACTGTGAGGCCTGGCAGGTAGGCTAGCCTGCGTTCTCTTGGTGCACTTTCTCTGAACTATACTTCCATGTGATTTTACACACACACACACACAGGACCATTTAATTGGAAATACAAAAAGGAGGGGAAAAATACTGTTTCTCCATATCCCAAAGCACTACCTTGTGAATTTAGAGCTTAGTTTTTATACCAGAGAAGGTGAAGGTGTTTCTTTTTAATGGCACTAACAAAGATTTATTTTGCTTATTAAAATAATACATCACCTAAGAAAAAACTTCAAGTAGAAACTGGACATAGAAACATTTATCAAAGAATAAATACAAAAATGTTTTAGATGTCCACAAATATTTGTAACACATAGGTACTTAGGGTTTGTTTGTTTAAGGTGCTTCTCAGTTTTTGTTTTCTGATGTGATTCCCATAATAGAAAGGACTATGAATATAGCAAAGTCCTAACATGTCTTATCACAATTCTTGACAAGGCTTTAGTTCATTATTTTACACCAACAAGTCTAAAGTCAGAATGCAGTAAGAACTATTAGAACTCTGCATCCAGGTTTGTGGAAAGCACACTTAAAAGCTATACTAATGGTATGAACATTCAAGGACACAATCAGATTTGTTCTACTACTGAATTTTACCATCGTGTTAAGTCATAAAAATATACATTTCGTCTGATTGACTTTTTTTCTAAGTGACTATTTTCACACACTAGTACCCAGTAAATAATACACTAAGAAATACTGCCACCTTTAGGTAGAATGTAAGATCCCTGACTAAAGTAAATCAAATGTACTTAGCTTCTATTAATCCCATCACGAACATGTGGCATGAGACACATTTTTAAATGGATTTGTCTGTTGTTATATGGTATCTAAAGCATAAAATCAAGCAGTTCTAAGAGGACCTATTAATGTCTGAAAAATAAAATAATTTTACTGATAAAATGGTGAAAATAAAACCTCAGTGATCAAAGTTAAAGATGTATCGTTCTGTATATTATCATGGGCTAAATCAAGATTAAAATATGTAAATAGGGAAGGGAGCAGAGCGTGAAGGGAGGGCAGGGATAGGGGGAAAAAAATGAGGACCAAGACCTGTCACGTAAAGGTACAAGATCCCAATGATGAATGTAACTGTACTGTATACCTGAAGTGTACCAATAAACTCAATGAGAAAAAAAGATTAAAATATATAGCTACAAACTTTTTAGAAACAAATGAAAAACTATTTCTGTGATTTACATAAACTTAAAATTTCAGAAAATGAAACATACTTTTGTGGTTTGATATTTTTAACATCATTGCTTCTCACTGGCCCTAGAATAAATTGTTTTGCTAATACTATACAGGCTTTTACACTAAGATAAACATAAATGTTTTCCCTGAAGACATCGTCTCTATTTTGTTCTTAAATGGAAAAGTAGATGTCCCAATTATACCCATGTTTTTGTTAACTAGCAGAAACAGCTATTATATAAAATCTCTTATTTTTTTAGCTTCAGCATGATTTAATCATAAATCAATGACCATGATTTCTTTCTCATAGAAATGTGAAATACTTATGTTAAATATAAGGTACTCAATATGATATCCTGGAAATAAAGAGTTATTTAATAATCTGTTCAGTTAATAAGAACTAGTTGTCTAAATGACATACAATATAGTAATATGTAAAGTTCATGGACTGAGAAATAAAAATTAAAATATCTGGGCGCTACAATTTTTAGGCTTATTGTTAAGCAAGTGAAAAAGGCAAGATACAGAAAACTATGTACAATATGCGACAGTTTGTGTGAGGAAATGAATACAGTTTTTGGTTGCATATATATAAAACAGCTTCTGAACGCCCTTGGTACCTGCTTGCCTCTGAGGAAGCAAATGAAGAACTAAGAGATGGGATAGGGAGAAAACTTACCTTTCATAGTACATCTCTTTATATTGTTTTATTTTTTCAGATATACATGTTATTACCTATTAATCTTTAACCATTAGCTACTATGTTCGACTTCATTAATTATGATGTGACCTTGCATAATCAATCACTTATCTAAAACTTCTTCCTTTGAAAATGAAGTTATACTATATATCTGGATTTTGTATCGATACAAAATTATGGTTCAAAAGAAGGTACACAACATTTCAGGTGGCAAAATAAACTAACCAGTAAGCCCTACTGTGCAGTGATTTATATATTATAATCATTTACACTTTTGCCTATGCAGTTCCATCAGGCTCTACAGCATAGTAAGCAAGAGTTTGAGAAGAAAATTCAAGTATGCAAGCT
Source organism: Fukomys damarensis (assembly GCF_012274545.1). NCBI lineage: Eukaryota > Metazoa > Chordata > Mammalia > Rodentia > Bathyergidae > Fukomys > Fukomys damarensis. The sequence continues at coordinate 39,466,064 of NW_022900916.1, read as the reverse complement.
TGACAGTGTTTCTCTTGACAATGCTTCCATATCAAGTAAAAATCTGGCTTCCTGATGAATATATATTAAAAAGTATACAGAGGTAGATTTTCTGTAAATTTTAAAAAATGGGTCCTGAGATAGAAAAAAGGCTGGAAAATCACTACTTTGTTCTCATAGAATTATCCTGAGTCTCCTAAAATCATCTATTATCTTTCTAAACAGAAGATACAAAAAGAACCAGAAGTAACAAGAGTAGATGCAGAAAAGGCTTAGAACAAGAAAAGTGACATATGAAGAATACACTGCAAACTAAAACTTACTCACACCTTGCAGACAAAGAGAATGGGGCCAGGCCTAGTGATCCATTTATTCATAAGCCTACATGCTGCAAAGTAAAACTACTAATCTTGGATCTTCAAGGACTTAGATTCTAATCATAGGAACTTTGCAATTAATAACAATGCAATAACACAAAGAGGAAACATAAAATTTAAATGGTAAGGAAGATGAAGCAAGATCAGAGGAAAAGGTCTCCACAGGTTGGAACTGTAAAGAACAAATTCATAGATGAAACAGGACTTGATGCATGTGGAATAAGCAAAGTGATAGTAACTGCATGGCCAAGAAACCAGAAAGGGGAGTCAGCTCTAGTAGGATGGTAATGGTCACAGTACTAGTAGTAGGAGATATTATGAATTTTAAGTCATACTTTGGCTGTAATGTTAGAAACTGTTTTTCAAATACTGGATTGCAGAATTTTCTTTATATATTACTACATAGAAGCAATGACTCTATCAAAACTGGCTGACTAGGATCAAATACAAGATAAACATGCATCTAGATCCAACTTTTTAATAGGATAGGACCCCAGGGCATGATAAAAATCACAGGATGCTTGGTAAGCGCCTCCTGTATTTTCTTGCAGGAACCTAATATTATTTCCTATGACAACCTTCAGACTGAGGAGGCAGCTCCACCCCCCCACACAAAAAAATCACAAAACTAGGAAATCAAGTGGTACCAGTTTTACTTTTCCACTGCTAGTATGGATTGAGCCTGGTTGATGAAATGCTGTGGGGTTTGCTACATGAAAAAATGTCAAAACAAAGTAAAAACTATCTTCTATCTCACTATGATTTGGTGGTCTCATAAATCTAGGAGAATAATATATAATCACTTAACTTCCAGTAAAATACACAATATAAACTCAATATAGTCATTGTCACATGAGTAAAGTGTGTATTGTTATTACTGGTAAGATATTAATAAAACATTCTGAAAGTTTTTAAACAAAATTTATCTTGAAAATAACAAATATCAGGGCAATTAAAACAAATGGACCTCAATGCAAAAAGCATGTATCCAAAAATTCAATTCTACTGTCCATTTTCATTACAATACTGCAAAAACCTACATACACAATTCCCTTCATCAATAATGAAATGTCACTGAATAATAAACTGGTATATAGAGGCTTAATGGGGAACAATCAGTTTTTAAACCAATTAAAAAGTAAGGTCTGAAATAGGTATTAGTAAGTCTACAGATAATATACCTCTGTACTACAGCACCGTGCTTTGTGTTTGTGTTATGTGATGGGCTTTTATGCTAATACATATTATTGATTAAAGTTCAAACATCAAAACAAAGAAAATGGAAAGCTCTCCCACCCCATTTTACTATAGATCATACAAGAATAACAAAAAGTTGTTTTATTGTAACTATCCTCTTCCAATTCAGATCTATCAGTTTCTCTATTATTGACTTGAGTTTTAGGGCTCATAACTCACCCATAAATTTTACCCAACTGAAATTTCACACATACTCAGTCTTCTGAGAATTTTTCTTTGAAAGGCAGATTTTTCATCAAAAAAAATCAGGATAGCTCAAAAGGTATATGGACTTACACTTTCTGTATTAAATTAGCATTCTCAATTGCAAGCAGGGCTGACTACTCAAAAGACATCCCACATATACTCCTAAGGACCACAGCAGGAGTGGGGTGCTGCTTTATTTCTGTCTTAATGGAACAAAATTTTACATTTAAATTCTCGTTGCTGTCTACATGTCAAGATCACTATGGTACATTCTTCAGAAAAGAGGTAAAAAGGGAAGAACCACTTAGAGCCAGAGGAACATATATGACAACGCAAGACCTACCTTTTACTAAGTGTGAAGAATTTACCAGGTGAAAATGTGCAGCTTCACAAAGTAAAATGATTATACTTCAATCACCTGTTTAACCTTTTAGAGCATCTTTCTTCCTCCTTAGACTCAGACTCTGTCATATGGATTATGTCTGATTCTGTCAAGTTCTTTTTACTCAGATGGCTTCCCCCAGTTTTGCTGCCTACATTAGAATACCTTGATCAGAGAGGCATAGGGATTAAATTCTGCTTCGAAATTATTATTGTATCAGTACCCTTCTCTATAGCTTCATTGTCATCTGAATTTAAGCCTTGTCATTCTTGTTTTAACAATGGTTCTTAAGTGATTTCCCACCACAAATTTTACTCCACGTCTCACTCAATTTAGTCTCAGTGCCATGAGATATCCTTGTTTAAAATCCTTCAACAGCTAGCCCTAATCCTGAAAATGAAGTTAAAATTAGTTACTTGGTCCATAAGATGCTTTTTAATTTGGCTATTGCCTTCTCTCATAGCTCTTCCCTTAGTCTATATGTAATTTTATGTTTCTATGTTTGTACCTCCATAGAAATTTGGTCCGCTTCTCCCAAAACTCAAGCATGAGTCTAGGAATTATGAGAAGCCTTTTCAAAACACTCAGAGTACTTTAATACTGTATTCTACCTCTGTTTCTTTATAATGTATTCCTCACCCAAAGAAGCTCAGAGGAAGAACTGAGGCTTATCTCTACAATCCTAGCAATGAACTCCACCTTGCCCAAAGCTAAAGCTCAGTCTAATCAAGCAAGTGAGCTAAGACAGCAAAACCTGAAGACTACTCATAAAATTCTTTAACTTCTGATAACTAAATAAGTTTTACAGAAAAAAATATTACTAATTTTCCTGATATTTTAAACAATTTCATTTTCTATTCAATAAAGTTTAAACTGAAATTTTCAGTCTTTAAAAGCCAAACAAATACCTCGTTTCAAATATAACTAGTCCTACAAGTAGCAAACTCTTTAATTAACATGATATAAAGGCTTGAATTACTCAAGTGGCTAAAAAGGCTTCTGGGTTGATTTGACCTAGCAAGTACCTGTTTGCCTGCATGCCTAAGACACCACCTATGCATCAGTGACAGGTAAACAAACCTTGCTGCCACCACCCACAGCCCCCAAATTAACTGTAGTTGGGGCAATTCCTGTCACATGTCATAGCCCAAGATTCCTTCAGCTTCCTATAGTTAACCTCTGTAAGATTTGGCTTACTTTCCATCTCTATACAACTCTATATTGAACACATCAAATTACATCACAAGGAGAGGACATGAAAACAAATTAGATTTTTTTTTAATAAAGAAAAGGTTTTTTTTAGGAAGAAAGGGGCTAAAGGTGTAGGGGAAGCAGAAAGGGTAGGAGAAAGGAAATATGAGAAAAGAAAAAACATGAGAAAAGGAAAAAATGGAAAGTCTTTGTAAACAGGGAAGGATGGAGGGGATAAAGGGAGTACAGGGGTATGGGGAAAAAATAAGAACCAAGATCTGTCATGTAAAGGTACAAGATCCCAATGATAAACGTAGCTATACTATATAACTAAAAAGTACCAATAAACTCAATGAAAAAAAGCACTATTTTAAAAATAGTGCTTATCAAAAACCAAAATTGTCAGCTAACACCTGAAGTCCAGTAAACACATCTACCTCCAACAGTATAATATTGAAAATAAAGTACATACAATCTTGTGAAGGTCAAGCTGTTTTTTTTAAATAGCAACGGTCTCTGAACAACCTGCTCTACCTATAGAGGTCTTTATTTGACCTCAAAGGATCATAGATGACAGGAAGGTCAGAAATGAGAAATTAGTTTCAGATTCACATTTACATACATTTGATGGTCATGAAAAAAAAAAAGACAATGGTTCACCCTATGTGTGTTGAAGCCTTTAAAAAAAAAAATATCCCAAACTAATCTGAACTAAAAAAGGATTAAGTACAAATATATCACACTTTTTTAAAAAGACAATCTTTAAAAATATAGGGGGTTTGGTTTTTATTGCTCAAAGTATGGATTACAGGTAAGCAGCATGAACATCCAAATGAGAGCGTGTTGAAACCAGAAAATTTTAGGACCCACCCCAGAACTACTGAGATATAATCTGCATCTTAATTAGGTCCTATATTATCTATATATGTTAAAATTTAAGAATCTTGAGTTTATATTGTCAGGTAGGTCTGGTTAACCCATAAAATCAATTGGGCAACTGACATAAAATACATGCTGAACATGTCTAACCCAAAAATCCAAAATCAGGCTCCAAAATCCAAAACTTTTTAAAAGCTGACATGACTGACACAGTAGACAATTCCACACCTTATTTCATGTGACAGGTCATAGTCTAAATTTAGGCACACTTAAAAGTATTGTAAAAAATTACCTTCAGGCTATGTGTAAAAGACGTATAGAAAACATTAATAAATTTTATGTTTAGACTTGGGTTGCCTCATCAAGATACCTCATTACATAAATGTGAATGTTTCAGGGTCAAAAAATCCAAAATCTGAAATACTGCTGCTCTCAAAGCATTTACGATAAAAGATAACCTGTACTTTAGAAAAATCACTCTAGCTTCAGCATAGGATAACGAACCAAGGGACAAAGTAGAGGGTCACTTAAAAAGCCATTATCTTAGTGCTAGCTAAAGATGATCTAAATTAAGAAAGAGCTAGGACAAAGGAAGAAAAGTGGGAAGACTCAAGAGACCCTAAGGAAATAGAAATACCAGGCTAAGAGAATGAAATGTTGGGTTTTAGAGTGGGAAGAATCCAAGGATGACTCTTCTATTTCTAGCTTGAATAATATGGTGAGATACCTTTATAAGAAAGAGAATATACAAAGAAATACAGATTTAAAGAGAAGATAAATTCAGTTTTTGATACAGTGACTAAGAAACAATCAAAAGAAAATATCCAACAGACAGGTGGAATGCGTGTCTCAGATGAAAGACATGAAAAAAGTCTAAATTTTAAAACTTCTTGGGAATGACCAACTCTTATCTTTCTTTGAACCTAAAGGCTTGCTATGATTCTTGGCATAAAGTAGTTGCTAACATATAGATGGATGAATAAGTGGATTAATGAGAAGGTAAATTTAAATGACCAAGTTTAACCAATGAAATCCATGCATTCATAAGCATTTATTCAGTCCATATTTAACCTCTTTTTGTTATTAGTACATGTTTGCAGTTCATGTTACATTCCCCGTGTGGAACTGGTACATGTATGTAACACATCTTAATTCCTTTTTGCATTCCCTTACTCTCCTCTTCCTTCCCCTCCCTCCACTCTTGATCCCCTTTCCATTTGAGAAAAATCTCCCTCCCTACTATTATCTATCTTTTATTTTGCTCTGTTTATAATTTTGGATTCCTATATAAGAGAAACTGTGTCATCTGCGCTTATGTGTCTAATTTATTTCACTAAATATTATAGTCTCAAGAAATATCCATTTTCCTATGAATGACTCAAGTTTATCTTTATGACTCTGGATGAGCAAGTTTGGTTTATGAAGGAAGAAAGCTTTTATCTTTTGCAAAGGTTCTCAGTTTTGTTTTTAAGCTTTAAAACTTAAGGGAAATTGCTGTCAACTGAAATAGCAATTTAAACAGACTATCTCTTAAGATTCTAATACATAAACAAGATGCTAAATAGGGAATGCTCCATATGAAGACTCTGACTTAATCGATTATACATGTTCCATAGAGATATGATTATTCCATGCCCCAAATTAAAAGCCACCTTTCCCAAAAAGTTTTTGGAGAAAATGCACAGAAATAAAATTTAGGAAAACAATCTAGCCATGTATTACTTGATTTGAAATTTCTGTAGAAATGCAAATTGCCTCTATAACACGAAAAATGCTTTGACTCATGATCAAACCTAGTTCCATCTTCCAGTTAGAAAAGGTCCCCAGATCCTTTACTAAGATGTAAGTGTGGGGTAATGTTTAAGTGTTGATTACCATTTAATTCTCACCTTTAGGGGAAACATTTCACAAGACATAAAGAAAAAAGCCATTACTATTTTACAAAGGATGTTAACTACAGAGCAAGATCTGTGAGAATGTAGGAAAGTTCTATGGATAATACTTTTTTTTTTTTGTAACTTTCCTGTCTTTGCTATCTCCTTTGTATTTTCCTATACTACTAAGTTATAATTCATCTAGTCAGTCAATAAACAGTTTTTAGGCATTATGTTCTAAGGATTCTGCCTAACTCCCTGGTCCCTTACAAAAATATCTTCAGTGGAAAGACAGACATTAAATAAATCAATGCCACAGATACAGTATAAGCATAACTACAAACTATATTAGATAACAGAAATGGTACATGACACAGGCACAGGGAAGACAGGACATTTCAGCTGAGACACGAAGAATGAATAAATCAGTCAAGCAAACATATGGTAAAAACAGATATGTGCTTTAGGAAGAGCTCTGTTAGAAGCATGGAAGACAGTTTAAAATCTAAAGCAGTAACTGACTAGGATACTATTACAATAATGGAGGTAAGAGATAAGAATCCAAACTAAACTACTGGAGGTAAAGATGGCAAGAGAGAACCTCATATGAAAAACATTCAGAGGCAAGAAAAACAGGCATTGATCATTGATTAAGTAGTGTGTAAAGGAAAGAAGTCAGTATTTGCCAGGACTTTAATTAGCCTGAGTAACTGGAAGGGTACGGTGAGAACTAAGGGAACACACTAGGGAGAAACAAGTTTGAAAGGGAAGATAAGTTTGGTTTACTGAGATAACCTGAACTGCATTTCACAGAAGTCAATAAGCAAGAATTAAACAAAGGTAAGTCTTTAAAAGTATTATCCAGATCTGGGGATTTAGCTCAGTGGTGCTACTGCCTGCCTTGCAAGTGCAAGGTCCTAAGTTCAATCCCTGGTACAAAAAAAAAAAAAAAAAAAAAAAAAAAAAAAAAAAGTATTATCCAAAAAAAATCACTAAATGAATACCTATATAGTGTACAAGTTATTATGGATGAATACAGTTAATACAGCACTGCTGAGTTTGAATTTGCCACCATTACTTAACAATAATGGAAGAAACCAGAAGGCTCACATAAAAAGCAGGCAACAAAGGCTGAGAAACAGAAATGAAGAACACAGAAGTAGTAGAGAAGCTCTACATTGTAGAAGATAATGTAATGAGAAGAGAAGTAAAAGTGAAGACAGGGGACTACTGATAAGTCTAAAGATAACTGATGTACACTATTACTATGTGCTTTTGTTCCCTTTAATATTCTCTTAGCATTTGTTATGTGAAAGGACACTGAAAAGCACTGTACACAAAGACAAGACATAATTCTTGCTTGTAAACTCAAACTAAATTCATGTATCCACAACCTAATGTTTATTGAGAGAGAGAGAGATGCCCTGAGTTTCAATACTCAAAACTATATATCGTTTGATAAGATACTAATCATGAGAAACCAAAACATCAAAAAGATCAGTAAATTACTGAACAATTAACAAATAGTTCTGCTAATGACATCAAGCTTCAGGCACAGATTAAAGGCTCATAAAATAAGGATATATTCTAATTTAATGAACTACTGTGTATCTCGGTTTTATCACAGATGTTACATCTAGCTTTTCATTAAATGGTGGGATTAATGCCAAGAAAAAGGCAACAAACATCAAGTGCCAAAGCAAGACAGACAGAAACTAAGTGCTAGAAAATATTTCAGCAGCAAATTGATACCAATTTTAGTACAACAGTAACAAATATTTGATGTGCCCTTATTTGAGGTATTGTTCTAGTAATACATATTCCCATCATAAACCTATTTATAAGGTAGATTCTAACATTATCACTTTATAGGCAAAAGGCCCAAAGTCTAAAAAGGCACTGATCATTATAGTATCAAAGACATTGATTAGTATAGTTTCCCAAACTATTACTGTTAGTAAAGACTTGAACTCAGGTCTGTATGATCCTTAAAAAAATCCATTCTTTAACCACTGTATGCTTTTTTTCTTCAAAAGAATAAAATGCCAGGTACAGGATAAACACTCCACAGTGATTGTTGTTGAAGAAATGAATAACAAAACATAAAGCAGCTATTACAGAGTAAGGTCTAATGCCAAAAATACAAGTAGAAAAGCAGGAACAATAATTTACTAAATCACAAACATGAACTGTGCAGCATAATTATGGATGTCTGAAAAACATCGCTAACTGACAGAATGTCCTAATATGCTGCTACAGGAAATGAAACGGCTCTTCTCAGTGAAAATTTTAGGTTATGAATCTATACAGCCAAGACAGAAATGGCACCCAGCAGTTCAGAAAAGTATTGCAGATACTTATTCAAGGACTATTTCCCACATTTCCTCCTTATGAGGAGTGTTGATGCTAGCAGCAACATAACTGTTAATACCACAGGTTGTCTTTAACTCTATCACTTTTAAAAAAGAAAAAAAGCATATATACAGTACTACAGAGCTTATTATATCCTGGAACTGTCCTTTTTAAATCAGTCTCACCAAAAGTTTCTTCTATTGGGCTCATAGCCATATCTTACGCCATTGACTCTGCCACCGTGATCATAAATGATAGGACTAACAGAGGGCACCTGTGCTAAGAGCAGCCAATCTGTAGACTGGTCAGCAACTCATGAAGAGGCCAGCCATGAGAGATTTGACTATCAGGCAATGTATCTAATTGAATAATCAGATGTACCTGGTAAGACTCTGAACTCTAACTACATGGAGAAGGAAAGTAGCTAAAAGATAGATAAGACAGACACCAGTAGAGGAAGTTATGACCATATTGAGAAGATGTGGAGGTAATTTTTTGCTTTAAAGTAAAAGCAGGGTCTCAAAGGAGGTAATAGCAACAGAGAAGCAATACTGCTGCTAAAAGAGCAACACCTAGAGTTGTACTGATTTTTCCTAGTTTCCATAACACCAAGCTAGTTGAAATCATTATGGTGAAGCCAAGTTGTACAATTATTCCTAGATTCTCATAAGGCCTGGCTATTTTTGTTGCCCTCACATAAAGCTTTCTAACAAACCTTCCTTTACTTGAAACAAACCAAGTGAAATCCTGTGCTTGCAACCCTGCTTCCCCTCAAAACTACTATAACATGGTATTTGTATGTATGGTGCACATGCACTTACACACCAATTAGATGACATGGAAAGCAGGGTGGTGGTTGGCAATCCAAGCATTGTGGGTCTCACTTCCATTTTGTGGCATTTGTGGATGGACATCATGATACTGTGTCCTAGTTAACTTTTAGAAAGAAGGGCCTTGAAGTATCTAAACTTTAAAAATTAACAATCCATATCATTACAATTATGCATTTATAGATTAAAAGGACATCCAGAGCAATTACAGGAAACAAAACTATCTCCTTTAGGTTTCTTGCTCTTACATGTGCACAGTATTTGGAATTTTGTTGCAAATAAGTGAAATGGTTCTCTGAGAGTAACACAACAGTGTAGTCAAGATGGTCAAGCAAAGGAAGGACAACTATGGAAAATTATGAAGATATTTTGTAGAAAGTATAACTTGATGAAATTACACATTTCACTAAATGTGTCCTTAAACTTTATGATCCCTGATAGCATATAACTTCTTTCCTCAAAGGCTGACTACAGAGAATGCTCAGAAATTCTCAAACTTCTATAAACCAAATGGGGTTGTACTCTTAAGGAAATCAATATATCTACAGAAGCTTGTACCTTCTTCCCTAAAATCGCCTAGCTCAAAAACTACCTAAAAATCCTTTCCCTAAAAATCTTTCCATGTAACACAGCCATGTTTGTACACTGTGTTCCTAGTGTTTTACTATCTTTCTTAGAAATACTCCATTTTTCTTTGCACCCAAAATAAAAGCTACCAGTCACAACTAGCAGGTACTTTCAGGTCTGCCACAATACCTATCTGCTGAGCAAGAGTTTCTGAATTGCCTCCTCCTCCACCACCCCTGTACTGGGGATTGAACTCAGGACCCTGCACTTGCCAGGCAGGCATGGCACCACTGAGCTGCATCCCTGGCTCTGAATTATTTTTAAATACACATTTGTACAGCTGAGAAGGTCTAACTAATAGATACAGTTCTATTTCTCAGAGCATTTTCAGTATAATGCCACAAATAGAATCAAAGTCCAATATTCAAAACCCACATTGTAATGAAAACTGTATGTACCGTAGGTTCATTCTGATGTAATTTCTCATCTGAATATAACGTTATTGTATAGTATTATAATGAAAGTGTTACCACATTATAGAGAGCAAACCATGGGCCAGAATCCAATTTATTGATCAAGCATCCAAAGTGGGCTTCCTTTTTAAATTTTGGTTTGGCTTTTTAAAACACTTCATTCTATTGCATAAACATTACAATATTTTATGTCTGAGGCAGGAATATGCCTCATATACCTGGTATAATCATTTTAGTATCAAAACCACTAAGAAGCCACAGAATCCGGGTGAAGGAACGCAGGAATCCGAACATTAGATCTGAATTTCAAAATATAAAGGGATAAACCTAGGCACAAGGATTCTCTGATGATATAAATCATACTAGTCCCTGATACTAAAGGCTCTAAAAGCATCAACTTACTGTTTAAACAAAAAAAATCAAGAAAGATTGGTCAGCCGTATAGGTAAACACTCTAAACAGGTAATTTAACTGTAGGAAGGCCTTAGCTGAAATTTGGAGTGCTGCCACTAATGACTACCATGGGCAGGGCTTTTGATGAGTGCCATTTCTTTTTTATCTTCCCATGAAAAATTCATCAAAGAAATAATCCCCATTAATTTAATGCTTTCTTTCAAATAGTGAGTGCTACGTATCTATTTTTATTTAATTTCATGAAAATATTCCAGCAGTACTAGTCAATTAGTATTTGTTCCATGTCAATATTTTCTGCATGATCAAAAATATTTGTGATAGGACAGATTGAGAATTTTGAAACAGATGGGTTTTTCTAGGGAAGAACCATAAAAACAAATCCTAACTTAAAATGAATGTGTTTAAAATTCCCTAATGCTATTTCGTGAAAAATCTGTAAGAATAATAAGCAATTACTAACTGACTAGAAAAGAAACTGGTAACAAATACAGTTGGTTGTCAATGCCCTGATTAAGTACAAAATCAGCAGTTAAAATCTCACGTATGACATCTGTTCTAATGCAAATTTCCATCTAAATTTTAGTAGGTAATAATAAAATTCTACATGAGTATGTTACATGAGTCACATTAGTAATAACATCTAACATTTACTGTAATACGACAGGCACTGTTCTAAGTGTTTTACAAATATTTTTCATCTAATCCTCTAAACAAACCTATTAGGTAAAATATAGTCCATTTTTTCAGTGAGGTCGTTAAAGCACAGAATGTTTAACACATTCACAGTTGGGTTGTAATTCATATGTATGGCTGCCAAGCAGCTCCAACACTGGTGGTACATGCATGACTCTCTCATAGGGAAGCACGGAACAGTCCCATCAGGAGGTACATTCTGCCTGATGGGACAGTCATGCGTGTACCACCAGTTGTACAAACTGGGGGAAACATGTTAAGTAAACTTGACTGTCATACAGGAAATAATTTGTGGATTTAAAAATTTCATCAATTAATCTAACTCCCGATATTGAATGTGCTATGCAAATGATAAAATGTGCAAATGTAACTTGTACTAAGAGCACAAACTGTCAATTCTTCTCCTAGCCAGTGAGCTTGACTACCTCACTGAACTTCCTAAGCTTTACTTTTCTTTCTATAAAATAGGAATAATGAAGAAGATCTTACTTCTTAGGACTGCTGATAGGATTAGAGGTACTATACACATAAAGTTAACAAACTACTTGGCTTTCAACAAGAACTACACAAATGTGTTATTATTAGCTATTACTAATAATTTTATTTTAGTAAAGATACCAATGCTATTTTCTAAAATAAATAAGATCCATCAATATTAAGGTAATAAAGTATATGAAATTAAGACTCAAAGTCTCCAAGTATATGACAGCACAATTTTGGATGGAAAAGGCTAACATTTGGTTTAATACCACTTTCCAACTTATATTTAAAGTGCTGAGATATGCATAAAAAACTACTAGGCATTTTAAGAATTTTAAGATATACTCTGTGATATCAAAAATATATTTAGGCAAACTAAACCTGCTAAATGGGACAAACAGCAAAACTTCAAACTTTGAGTTTTTTTCCAACCAGATGCACCTATACATTTTGCTAAATTGTTGCTGATCCTTTTAGCTTTTAAAATCAGAGAGAGGGGTAAGAATAGTGCAAAAAGATTTTGTCTAAAAGTACAGCCCATCATGCCGCATCTTCAATTGGCTTCAAGAGTCATGCTAATCGAAAAGATCTGCAACTGCACAAGAGGGTGTGATATTCACCTGTGCCTATTTCCATATTTGCCATACAATCTATGGGAATATTCCTTTCTATGCCCAGTCACAAAACTTTGTTACTGCACCCACAAGTGTAAAGCAAACTGAGCACCATCCATAAAACAATGTAACAAATATTTCCTTTAAAAACTTTTCAGTAATAAAAGTTATGTCAACAAAAAAACTTAGCTCAGATACACAAAATTAGGTCTAAATATTAAGGATGAGTAATTTACTCATTTTTTTCAAAAGTTTTCCTCTTAAAGAATGAAGGAAGGAAAGGGGAAATAGAGACATCAACAACAACAAAAAGGCGGTTGTGTATTCAAGGTCTATCCGAAGGTTCTAATAAACACTTGTCAGCCAAACCTTATCTGGCTCTCACACCACCCAAACTTAGAAATTAAAATGCAAAGCTACACCCATTACTTTCTCCTCTTTTACCACTTAGAAATGGAAAGCATCTTTAGAAAAGTCGAATTCTAAGGAAAAATTCTTTACTGATCAGATAACAAAAGTGTACAAAACTTAAGGCCAGATACAGGTATTAATATTAAACAAGCAATTTCTGAAGGCTCCTTATCTATTTAATCACTCTCTACTACAATAAAGCCAAATAAACATGTTTATATGTAGAAAAGCTTCTAGTACAAATTTCTTAGGCCTCTTGTCCTCAAAAGCATCAATCCTAAGCCTCTGAAATTATAGTCAAGGTAAAGATAAAGATCAGAAAGAATTAGGAAAAACAAATACTTTCTATTTCTTGTTTATTCTATTTTTTCTAAACTGGTCCCAGTATAGCCTCTGTTATGTCATTCATTGGGCTACCATGATAAAATGTTCCTAATCTCTCCAGGCCTTTCTGATTTAGGCAAGTCCTGATACAGTACAATTCATTCTACACACTAGGATGAAATCTTTTGGTCCCTGGAGCCCTCATTTTCTCCTTCTAGAGTCTGTTCTGAGGTCCAAGAACTATTAAAGAGGAGACATCCTGTGAATGGTTCTGCAGAAACTGGTGGGTAGAGTAAGGAACTTTCAGCAACTGGGGTCCACTCTTCCAACATCAGGCTGTTTTTATCTCTTCCAGATAGCATTTAAGGAAAGCAGAGTGGAAAAGGATGACTTGGACAGGAGAGGGTGCAGCAAAGGGCTACCCCAATTTTTTAGGAATCCTACCCTTCTCATTAGTTATTGGTACTTAAGTCTGGAAAAATCTCTCTGGGATATGTCTTGTGTGTAAGAATACATAAACAATAACACCTTGCAAAAGTCAAACATATAGGTTTAATAATATGCAATAATAAAGATGGTTTATAAATGAAATGCCACCTATGCATTTAGTCTCTAAATGTAATCTGCTTTTAAATTAAAGAGCAATCATTCTACTTCTTAAAAATAAAACTATCTGGATATAATTCAAGTGCCTGCTCAAAATCACTAAGTTTAAATTTGATAATAAAACATTTTAAGTTTCAACCAATGCACCTTTGTTGAAGCACATTTAGCTGAAATAACTTCGAGTCTGGTTTATTTCCATCACATATAGTACATTTTTTCCAACAAGAGCATGTACATTCAATATAGAACATTTCCAGCAACAATTACAGTCTTTCTAATTTCCTTTCACAGTATAGTTTAGTGCAAAGCACTGAGAAGGGTAAATGTTTTTCTAGCTATAGAAGCATTTTATTATGACCTTTTGTGGATCTTCAACATTTTAAAATTTTATTCAAAAAGTATATAGATGGAAAGAGTCCCTTCTAAGTACAGGTGTGAACCTATATAAAAACATGGTATATTTTCTGCTGTACCTTTTAAAATTATAATTTGACACACATTACTAAAAAATAAAATATTCCCTAAAATGTACAAAATATTGATACACAAATACGTGCCCAAAATTTCATATAGATATACTTGTTTTTCCTAAAATCTTGATTACAAAAATGAACAATAATTCATTATTTTCTAAATTTTACAGTAGGAATCAAATGTTATCTAAGTAGTCATTTAAATTTTTTCTTGGGAGGAAAAAAATCAGGGTTTATGCCCTATCTTCCTTTTTAAACAATATTTAAGTATATTACCTAGTATCATAAGAAGTGGTTGTGCATGGATTGTCTGCATCCATAAAATATCAGTGAGCTATTTACTGCTTTCATATTAACATTAATAAATGTATGGTCATTAAAAAAAGAAATAAATTGAAAAATAAGGTTTCATCTATAATTAAAGTGCTTCATAAGAAACTTAAAGAAAAATAGGGAAATGTTTAATTTTCATAAAAACTTCAGATGTTTAAAAATTTAAAATATAATATCCATGTATGAAATTGAGCAGTAACTTTCCTGTATTATATATTTTAGAATAAAACTTTCAAACATTTAAGTGCTAGAGAACAAGTTAGAGATAAATGGATGTAAAAGTATTACAAATATTTAGTAGACTATTTATAATGTGATGATACTAATTTGTCTTTTGTTCTTAACATACACTCACTAGAAAACCATATACCTATACAATCCACATGAAAATTTTTCCAAATAAAGTAAAACAAAACTAAACTCACTAAGATAAACAGCAGTTTCTGTGAATTAAAAACAGCTATTTTCCTTGGGTTGTTGATCATTTTAATCAACATATTATTTGGGAAACAAAGTTTCAACATTTTTGTAGAACAAATGCATAAAGTCAAGGTGGTTAGCTGATAGACTGATGATATGTAATGCCACAACTACTTATAAGTGCTGGAAAATAGGCACTACTTTAGAAACAAGTAATTAGATGGTTATTATTTTAGTCAGAAAACAACAGTTGAAAATTTATGGGAAGTTTTTTCTTTTTTTTTTCCTCATAGTACCATGTGAAGATGTTTAGTGGTTCTAACACCAACTTAAAAGTCTTTCCACAAAAATGAACTCCAAACCTTTTCACACATCACTTGACGTTATCTAAGGAGAAATGGGAATAAACAAATACTTTTTGAGTTTACCATTAAATCTTGGTCTTAAAATTATACAAGAATAAGTAACTTCTAAAGGACAGTTTCATCTCAAAGTTTTCATACAAATAAAAAAATGTGTGATAATCAAACCACAATAATATTTAACCTACTCAGCCCTCAAACTAAGAATTTTGTTTTAGAACCTGAATCTAAGATTTAATACTCATTAAATACATTAAAAGCCTTACAACAAGGGAAACAGGTGTTAAAGGTAAAACTTAAAAATATTTAGAGACTTTCAAAAATGATAGAGGGAGTCTATTTCTTAGTTTACAATGTATTTTTAAAACCTACATTTGTTCCAAAACCTTTAAAAGTTAAGATTTTTTTCTTCAAAATAGGGATTTTACTTTTCTTGAAATGAACAACCAACAACAACAACAACAAAAATCCCTACTCAATAGTAACTACATTGAAGTGATCACCAAAATGGTTTATTAAACAGAAAGGAAAAAATAGAGTATCTAGACCTAAATAATTTTTTTTCAATAGATCAAAACTAAAAAGCAGTCACTATCATACACTCCCAAGGAGAAAGAAAAAATCCAAACTTTTGTTTACCAACTTTCCCCCTTTGCCTGGAAGCACTGTTAGAAGTAAATAATAAATGCTAATCATTCTAAATTCTATTCGGGGATTTTTTTTTCTGAATGCAGCATTTTATTTAGCCGTCACAGATTTTTACAATAATTACAGTGCCTCAAAAGTTTTTTCCTACAATTATTGCCTTCAAAAATTCCTTCTAATGTATTTAATTTTCCTACAATGCATGAATTAGTAGACTAAGTCACTGAATCAAATTAAACCTGTGCAAAGTTAAACAGATTTCTATTGTAAACATAAGCCAAAATAAATGCATATATTTTACATTAAAAGGGAAGCACTGACCCTATATCATCTACCTATAACTACACTGCATTGTCTTCTGAAGTTACTTTTGTTCCCAATCCACTGGAATAAAGGTCACTGAAGAGGTAAATGCAATATGCACATTACTCTTGCAGTTCCCACTGCCAAAAGATATATGGAAGCAAATATGTGTTAAAATGGAACCAGCTATAAATTATGGTCAAATGATTTTTTTTTTTTTTTTTTTAGTTCGATGGGGAGAAAAAAGCAAAACTCTGTAACTGTTCCTCACCAGACAAGAGCCTTAGATCTTGTACTTCGGCCTTTGGTTTTGTTTCCTTCAGGTGAATTGGAAGCATTTGCCTTATGAGTTTTCTTATGATGTTCAAGATAAGTCTTTTTAGCAAATGCCTTTCCACATTTATTGCATCTGTGAAGAGAAAAATTTTTTGTGACTTTTACTTCAATACCGACGTCAGCTACCTCATACTTTTTACTAGGAGAATTAGAAGTGCCGTCATGTTTTGAATCATTATGTTTTGCTTCATCCCTTGAAGGGCCTCTTTTTGCCACTTTATTTAGAACAAAATCAATAGGCTTTTTTATAGCTCTGATCTCTAAACTGGCTGTTATTTTCCCAAGATAGCGAGATGACTTTTTATGAACCACAGTTATATGTCGTATCACATCACGTTTCCGACGAGTTTCATAAGTGCAAAGAGGACACTTATAGAATTTAACATAAATGTTGTTTCCATCTGTGTGCAACTCAATGTGTTTAGTCAAGTTCTGTTTGGAAGTAAACTGACGTTTACAAAGTTTACAGTAAAGTTGCTTAAAGTCAAAGCCAGCTGAAAGTTTTGGTTTCCTGGTTTTTTGTTGGCCACCTGCAGCCAACGGACTACTTGATTTAGGGCTTTCAGAGTCTTGTTTAACTTTATTTTTCTGTGCTGCCGGTGTGTTCTTTTTTTCATTTGAATGATTTGTTCCCTTTAATTCATTCTGCGGAGAATGGGTAATGGAAGGGGGTGAAGATTCTACAGAATCTGCTGGTTCAACTTTAACTTTTATTTCTGAACTGTTGGCAGTATTATTAGGGCCTTTCTCTCTTTTAGAGTTTGTTCCAGAAAGAGTTATCTTGTGAACAATTTGCATATGTCTTTTAAGCATTATTTGTGAACTATATTTCCTCTTGCAAAGGAGGCATTTGCATGCAGTTAAATTGTATTCAGCCTTTGAAGACAACTTTTGTTTTCGAGTCTTAAAAGATTTTTTAGGAGAAACAGAATCCAGGAACAAAGGTTGCCCAGGCTTTGTTGCTATATCAGGAGTAATTGAATCCCTCCTTAGTCCTCTATGAACTTCATCAAAATGCCTCCTTACATTCGCTTTTGTAGCAAATGATTTACAACATACTGGACAACTCCTACTTAATGAAACTAGAACATTCTTACTGCGTCCTTTAGAAGTTTGGTTT
The DNA here is from genome assembly GCF_012274545.1 of Fukomys damarensis. Lineage (NCBI taxonomy): Eukaryota > Metazoa > Chordata > Mammalia > Rodentia > Bathyergidae > Fukomys > Fukomys damarensis. Next base: position 39,448,183 of record NW_022900916.1, on the reverse strand, counting down.
GGATTCTTTCGTGTTTCAATGTACTTTTTTAGTTCTTCCATCTTTTTCTTGTGTACTTTTCGAATGTGACGACGAACACCTCGTCTAGAATTGAATTCTTTTCTACAAAGACAACATATCAATTGGTGACCAAAATCAGAATTGTCAGAAGTTTCCAGGTCAGGCTGTGATTCGTGAGGTTGTTCATCAGATGTTGGTGCAACTTCATCAGCAACAATCTCAACAGGAGGAGGTTCTACAGTTTCTACCTCTGTGTCTGTAACTGTTACTGTCTTACACTGCTCAGTGCTGGTTTCCTGTATTTGAACTTCGGTTTGCTCAGGAGTATTGCTTGACTCTGTGACTTCAATAGGATTATCAGTCCGTGAAATATATTGAAATACTGCGTTTTGATTAGTTTCTATGGGTTCTAGCTTAATAATATATTCTCGTTTGTCCACACTTGGATATATGGCTTCTAGGAGATCATTTATGGCTTGGCTTTGTTTATCATTTACGTCAGGAAGGTCTGTTAAGAAAAAAAGAACATTTTTTAATCTGAAATAACTGGCCTGCTCTAACCCTCTAACATTTTTAAATATTTTATGATAAAAACTAGTATTAGCTAAACTAAAATTTGCTTTTATTTAAATCCTCACTATAGAACACCTAAGAAAGGTACAATCTGAAGAGCTACTTCTAAGTACCCTTTTTTATAAGTATATGGATGTTTTATAAGTATATATATAAGCACTATATATTTTTAGACAGTTTCAGACTAACAAAAGCATTCAAATTTCTTATAACTAAGGACAGATAAATAACATGAAGGATGTTACTATATAATTAAAATTATTTTATGTAAAACACAACAGCCTTTCTATTACCTTTTTTTTTGGTACAGTGGATTGAACTCGGGTCCTTGCTCTTGCAAGGCAGGCCACCAAACCACTGAGCTAAATCCCTGGCTCGCATTTCTATTATCTTAATCCTTAACAAATAATGTAGTCTAATTATAAGTATATCTGAGTATCTTACAGAAATGAGAAAGGTTTCTAAGCAATCACACAAACATGAACAGCATTAAATATATAAGCATTTGTTAAATTCAACATGATATAATCTTACTAAAACAAATGGTTAAAAACTATACTTTTATTCCCAAAACAGAGCTACTTTTGTTTTTTAATTGTACAATACTATACCCTCTTTAAGGCAACCAAATATCCTGCTGTAACAGAATTGTCTAATATTAATGGTTTCCACATACAAATCTAAAATCTAACTACAAATACATAAACCTAGTTTCTATTTAGAACTTAAGAAATTATTTATGATTCCTCCAGTCTACCTGTCTCTTTTTAAAATAATGTCTTTCACAAAAGTTTTTGCAGAATTGCCAAAAGGAGTACACAATAATTTGTCAAATCCATTTATCTATTTCATGACATAAGAACTCCACAATCAAAATTTAACAAATAACTACCAAGAAATAAATTAACTTTCTACTAATGTTTTAATTAAAAGGTTAAATTAAAAACTAATTTTCTATGGACTGTAATTTGGACCTCAATGATAAGAAAAAGTAAAGTAATAAACAGTAGTAGAAAAAGTTTTTGGACTACTATGAAATATTCATCTCTCTATACCCTATAATATACTTTAAACCAGTTTTGTAATAATAAGTAAAGCAGTACTTTGATATTTGAAGTTTGCATTTCATTCCCATGCCAAAAGTTTAAGTTGAAAAAACACATGAGATCCCTAATGCATCTATGGTATCAGAATGCCAAATAAGTTCTATATTTTGTAAGTCCACAGAGTTAAATCCCTGAATAAAAAGTAACCTACTATTGAAGTCTTTTAAATGAATTTACATTATTTATTTAAAGCAAGAAAATAATGCCATTACACACACTGCCAACTTAATATAAGAACAACACACTTAAACATTTGGATCCACAAAGACTTTCTTACTCTGCTACATGCCTTCATTACAAACAGCTATTTCTGACCTCAAGTAAATGTGACAAAATTGAATTTTAATAAATTAAATTAAATTTTGCTGAGAACAAAATTGATCAAGACCCAGAAAACACTAGAAAGTTTAATAAAGATTTTCTAATGTTCTCTACCAATCCCAAAAATCAACCTTTGCTCTTTATTTCCAACATTCTCATCCACTTATTAGGAATCTAAGTGACCATCATATCTGGTAACAAATTATCAAAGGTGTAAAGAAGGAAAAATAAAACTGCTCCCTTCAAAACAGCATCAATATTCTGAATTACAGATATTCTGAATATAAACTATATAAACTGTATAAACCATATAGACATTCAAAAATAATATCCAATATTTTAATTCAAATAAATAATATTCATAAATATAACCTCTTGTATGATATCTAGGAAAATCCAAGTGGAAAGAACTGATATGAAAGTACCTATTTTAAAAATTGAATACAACACTGAGTTAAGTATTTAATTTTATTCTCCATCACTAAATTATCTCTAACTAGCTATCAATACCATTTTAATGCAAATACATAGTTGCAGCAGTATAAGAAAACTAAAATGCATAACTGAGTATGTAAGTAAAACTTACTGTCATCCATCTGAAGACTTGGTGGGCAATAGAATTTCTTATGGGTAATTAAATTTGGTAATCCTCTGAAGAGACTTCGGCATAATTTACATTCAAAAATTGTGTCCACATCTTTCAATAAAATATGCTTAAGTTGTTTGGTTCCTGGGATGGAAAGAAAAGAAAACAACACAAAAGATAACTTTAACATTCATTTTTAAACTAGCTAACCAATGATAACAATCCAAAAGCGCAGTTACTCTTTGTCATAGAAATTGGCAACTGAAAACAAAGGCATTGCCAATTTCTACAACAGTGTATTTAGAATTAGGTTATACACTAAGTTCTAAGCAAAATCCTACTATTAACTGGAAATCTAGACAGCTAACACTGATTCTCTTTTCCTACTTCAGTAACCAATCAATTCTTGGAATATCTCAATGCAGTGGTTCTGACATCTGATTGATCATTATAATAACAAATCCAAACCTATGTTTATTTCACTAGATCCATTGCCTATTGTTTTTATTCTGAAAACATAAATGTAAAAACAGTCAGAGAATAGCTTAATATTCTTTATATAAAAATAAATGCTTGAGCCAGGTGTGGTGGTACACGCCTGTAATCCCAGCACTCGGGAGGCTGAGGCAGGAGGATCGCTGTGAGTTCAAGACCAGCGTGGGCTACATAGTGAGTTCCAGGTCAGTCTCAACTACATAGTGAGACCCTGTCTCTAAATAAATAAATAAATAAATAAATAAATAAATAAATAAAATGCTTGTATCTTCCTCTAATCTATTTTATATTTCAAAATATCTAGACAACAGACACCTTCACAGTTAACCTAAGTGATTAACAAACTATGAGAAGCAGAGTGAGAAAATATTTCAGTTAAGCCTCTCTAACTGATCCTACATGTATTCAGGAAGTATATATGAGTAAAGTACTTGTGGAAAGATAGTTTTATAAAGAGATTAAAGAAAAATATAGAAATCTATTTAACTTAAAAATTTAACTGAGTGGAGGATGGTGCCACACAACTATAAGCCCAGCTACTATAAGCTGAGGCAGGAGGATCACAAGTTCAAGACTAACATGAGCAACTCAGCCAGAATGTCTCAAAATAAAACAAATTTTTAAAAGGATAGGAGACATAACAGTGGTAGAATGCTCGTCTAGCATGCACAAAGCCTTCAGTTCAATCCCCAGTACTAAAAAAAAATTCAGCTGAAGCTTTAAATGGAAAGTATACAGTAAACAGACTTAAAGTATAAAAAATCAGCCTGTAAATAACATGAAATTTTATACGTACATACATATATATATATATGTGTGTGTATATATATATATATATGTGTGTATGGAGAGAGAGTCAAGTGTAAAAATAAAAGATAAAAGATAGTATCCCTAAATCAAAAATATACATCTTGTCCACCACCTTCTCTCGATTATAACATTATCAATTTCTTAATTAGTCCCAGTTAAATAGTTGTATTTGGTAGGGAATATGTTTATTCCAAATAAACATTTTTTAAAAATTATCTGCCTCTAACTTAACTAACTGATCTTAGTTATCAATAAAAAATACTACCCTCAGAGTTACTGTGGACCTGATCTTAGTAATCACAAATACTGTACATCCCACACAGAGCTACTGCTGACCCATGTATACCAAATTTCTTTCAAGTTGGCAGACATATCAAACGTCCTCTCTCTCCTCACTTTACAGGTCACCTATGCTCTTTTCTCTGACTATAACATTTTCCTGCTTCACTAGTCTGGCTCACCCCTAGGAACATTTAGATCCCAGGTTAGATGTCATTCTTCAAGGAAGCCTTCGATCCTCTATGTTGTTATGAACTCTTCACCTATACTCCCACTGTAGCCTATAAATCTACACCGGCTTCCCACCATCTTGTAATCAATAATTTCTGTGTCCCTATTAAACAAGATCTAGGAGAACAGAAAAGATATCTTTGCTGCTCATCATTGTATTCCCTGCCCTCAGGAAAATGCCTGATTGACATTTGTTAAATGACACACTGGAGAGCTCTCTCTATCTTCAAAATACCTTGTTCTTTTTTAATCTAGGCAAAGTTGACTGGGGAATGTATAAAGAGGACATTAAATGTTTCCTAATTTTTTAGACATTTTACATTTATTTTTACTGACAAAAATAAGTGTCTCATTTCCTAACTACAGACATTAAAAGTTTTTTCCTAAATTAGCTTCAGTCACCATTTCAGATGTTATGCTTTTCTCATGGGAATATACCGGCTTTATTCAAAATCAGCTACCATTTTCTGATTGTTTTGGTCACCTACAAATATTTAAATATAGCCAAACATGCCTCTGTCGATGGCTAAAATTTCCAGTCACCTAAGACAACAGACATGGTTATCTAACAGCAAACAGTGAACCATGTTGCTTTCCTCCAAAGTATTCCTTTTCAGACATTTCTTGCCTTAGTATTTTGTTTTTGCTTCTGTCTTTGATTTTGAAATTATCTTCAAAGTCACTACTTACTGCTTACTGACAGATCATCAATCAAGATCTTTAAAATAAAACAGAAAGGCTTTCAATGAAGTAAGGCTTTCAATGACTGCCACATACCATAATAAATTTATAAGTAGAATAAAATTACTTTAGGACTGAACCTACTTGGCACATCTTTTAATTTAATCTAATAAAAAAATCCAACAATTATTGAGCACCTGTTAAATAACAGGTATAATGTTACTCATTGTAAACATGAAAGTTAAGGACATATGGTCTGTGCTGCTGAGAAATTCAGAACTAATATAAATAACTGCTCCTTTAGGAATACAGGCCTAGAGGACACACTCTGAAGATAAATGTAAGAACAACAAATTACACAACTCTACATTTCCTATTTAACCAAAAAATTTAATCCTAATCTAAATTTCCTACAATTTCTCTGTAACAACCCAAAATAAAATTCCCATTGTAGAATATGGCACTCTATGTATCTCTCATAAATCATACTTTCCTAATAAGCTTCAACAGAGTCAGGATTGAGGTATCTTCAGTCATAGCTCACACTAATTAAAATTAAAGTTTCTTCAAGCAGAAAGTAAGTAAATAAATAGAATAAAAACTTTAAGTTAAGTGAGACCAAAACTAGGAAGATAATTCCAACAGCAAACATCACACAAAAGTAATTGTTACTTTTCACTACCATTCTATAATAGTTATAATTTACTCCTAAGAGTCAAAAATAATGGGAGTTACTTGTACAGAGTAGTCTAGTATATCTACATGTAAATTTTTACTATAATGCTATATATTATTTGTTTTCACAACATTATACAGTGTAAAAAATTTTTTTAAATGTCAACTTCCTTCATATTAAAGACCAGTTTTGAATACTGGACAAAATAATTATCCTTCTTCCCTCTTCCCATTTTTCTGTTTCTAACCTTAAGGTATTCCACAGCCTCTTTGCCTGTACCAGACAAGTAAGAGACCAAGAAAGAATATTAAACTCAAATCAATTTAATAAATAACTAAAGATATTTAGTAAGTATTTAAAGATAGTACATGTTTTATTTATTTTAATTTTTGTTTTGGTTGAAAGGATGTCAAAGAAGAACAAAGATAAACTAGTGCTAAAGGAAAAAATTTTCAGACATCAAATCACAGATATGATCCTAGAAGTACTAACAGCCAGGACAAAATTCAGCAAAGGAAAAGGCACACCAAGGTAGAACAGAAGCCAGATGTTTAGAGCAAATAGCAGGTTTCAAATCAGCCAACCATCAAGGATTTCAGACTAGAAAATGTGTAGATACAAAATAGGAAGCGTTCCAAAAACATCTATCTCTGGATTTACATACAAAAATAATCAAATCCATTGTCAATAAAAGAGGTATGCAACAGTGTGCTGTCATCTACCACTTGTACTGGGAAGAAAATGAGGGGTATATTTGTACATGGAGAAGAGGTTCCTGGAAGAAGAAACATAAATCATATAAAAACAGCTGCCTGAGCAAAGGAAAACTGGGAGACAAAATAGAAGAGACTTACTTTCTTGTTCTAAATCCTTTCATACTTTATTATTTTTTAACCCAAAGAAATCTATTACTTATGCCAAAAGAAAAATCTATTTAACTTACACATCAAGGAGCCAGAAAGAGATATGAGGTGAAGAATCTGTAACTTAAAGTAAGAAAAACCACCCAAAGCAAAAGGTAAAGTATAAGGCAAAGAGAATTAAAACTGTTCAAGTAGTCAATATAACACACATGGAACAAGTGACCTTAAAAATGAGTCAATTCTCTGGGCATGGTGACACCTGCCTATAATCCCAGCACTCTGAGAGGCTGATGCAGGAGGATCACAAGTTCGAACCCAGCCTGAGAAACTTAGCAACTTAGAAGACTTTGTCTCAAAATTTAAAATGAAAAGGTGGGAGGGGCTGGAGATGTAGTTCTATGGGAAGGCCCTGAGTTCAATTCCCACTATCATACACATACCAAAAAAACAAAAACAAAAAAACAAAGCTCCTTCCTCACACAGAAACCTTTTACAAACTTCCAGCTTGGACAGGAATTAAAGCCAGCTCGTGGACAGCCCCATAATGGTGGAAGAAGGTTAAGATATTCAAACAGAAACGATACAGTTGCCGATGACAACCATCTGAGCTTGAAGATAAAAAAATAAGATATCCAAACATAGTACTACTGTCTAATCTGACTTAGCCTCTGTTAGGTTAACAAGAGTAGAAGCACAAGGTTCAGAGTTCTTTCTTCAAATATATGTCAAAAGATGCACACCACCACCAGGATAGTTCTTTAAATACAATGTGTACAACCTAGTTGTAATAGAAAAAGCCTAAAAGAAATGACTCACTGAGCGTATGCTCAGGAGTAGAGGCGTCCAGGGAGGAACTGTCAATCTCCATATTACAAGGTATCTTAGTCGAGTGACCCAAACTTCTATTCCATCCTCTGAAGGTTTTAGTTGGCCTTGATTTAAATATTTTTGTACTAAAGAACTACTAAATTAATATCTTGAAGAAATTAAAATTCCTTATTCATGAGAATAATGCAATAAAACAATACTTTTTTAAGAAAATGAGTCTGTATGTGCCATACAGCATGTATCCAAATCATCTCTTAATTACTCAATACTTAAAGAATTAAAATTCTAGTATTTTAAGAATTTGTCTCAGAAGACTAAGGACATTTCAAAAAGAACACACTTCAGAAGTTAAACATAAACAGCTTTGGAATTACACTATTTAAGATTACTCATTTCAGTCCCTGTTCTTTAGCTTAGATTATAAAGAAATGGCAAATGCAGAAAACAGATACAATCACAATGCAATTAAAAAAAAAACAATTTCATCATTAAATATTTACAAGGACAAAAATGTGTCTTCCAAAATTAAAGGCACAAATTTTCAGGACATAAAACTTTGTTGGAAAGGTAGTTTTATAAGGCAGAGCAATTTATGTATTAACCAACTTTAAATTCTTAATCAAATAACTACAATAAACTGAGGCAGTATAAAATAATTAATTTCAGATTATGAACTTAAAAAAAGAAACTGATGGCAAGTAGTACTACTAAATGGAAAAGCTATTACCTTCATTTTTATAAAGAGCAAAAAAGAACTTTTTCCTCTATTTTAAAAGCACTTAAAAATCACCATTTTTCTCTTATGCCAGGGGAAAAAAATACTGTCACTAAGCAAAATTTTATTTTAATTGTATTTACCATAGAAAAATTGACCCATGACATTTTTCTGTTAACCAAGAACAATTATCAAAAGTAAAAAACAGAAAGAAAAAAATGCTCTAAAGTGGGGCATAAGATCATTTAACACAAGAATAGGAGCATGATATACAAGAATACTTACTAAACTAAATACAATATACATAAAGTCAATATCATGAAGACTACAGATGAGAAGACTGAGAAATAGGTCTTCAAGAGTCAACAACAACATACAAAACTTTTTAAACTAGATTAAGGAACAACCTACAATCCTTAATTAAATATATGCTATCCTCCTTTACAAAATATAAAAATAAGTAACTCAAGAAATTTCTCATCAATATAATAGTTACACATAAATTACATTTTCCTTTGAAACTCAAATTTTTCATTAAGATAGTATGCTTTAAAATAATGGCAATATTGTAATTCTTTAAGCATCTATTAGTTAGGAATCCTTTAGTTGTGTTATCTGCTTGTTCACATTTGACTACATAATCTGCAATGTCAGAGAAGCCAATTCTTCACAGATGGACAAGGGGATCATAGAAGTTACAAAAATCTGGGACCTTACTGGTTATCACAAGAGTTCCAACAGTTCCCAATCATTTATATGTAGCAAATTAAGCCTATTTTTAAGTACTAGGTTGCAAGTGAATGTATTTATTAATTCTTGACCTGATGGAAATAAAAGTTAAACAAATGTATCTGAAGCTATCAGGGTTGGACTGTCTTTTTTCTATCTTATGCTCTTTTAAAGATATTGAAACTCCAAAGTTTAACAGAAGATGAGCTACCTAAATGATGATAAAGTAATTAATCTACAAGTGACATTTTAGACATTCTGTGGAAATAATCTAAGATCCAGAATAATTTACCACTAGCTTTTGCAAGCTTATACAGAACACAGAAAAAGGTAACAATGGATCTTTAAGAGGAAGAAGCACTTTACAGCAAATGTATAGCAATATATATATATATATATTTATTTTTGCGGGGGTCGGGGGGACTGGGGATCAAACTCAGGTCCTTGCGCTTGCAAGGCAGGCATCAGAACCACTGTGCTAAATCCCCTGCCTTGCAAAATATATTTTTATATTTAACAAATTCAATTAAAAGGTATAGTATATACTACTGAAAAAGATTTCCAGACCAAATCAATACATATCTACTTTCTAAATATAGGACAATTAAAGTACTCTACAAAGAAAACCAATGTATATACTTTAATATATTTTTTTAATTATATCTAAGGACTTCTAGATTATTTTAAACTACTGTGTTACAACTGAAAAAATACATCCTAAAACATTCATACCTGATCGAAAGCACTCAATTATTTGTTGAATACCAGATTTGGATGTCTGTAGTGGCTGCTGTAACAAAGGAGGATCTCCAGGTTCCAGGATATAAACTATATGGAAGACAAATACCCACCCCAAACCCCACAAGAAAGGGTTATTTAAATCATTTATTATTGAAGTAAAAAAATGGTTTACTACAATTATGTTAATAATAATCACATTTGCATATATTTATATGTGCAAAATTTACCATCATCTTTCACAGGTAAGACAAAACAACGGAGGGGAAAAAAACCAAAATAATTTTCAATTAAAGGCTAACTGAAAGCTACTTAAGGCTAGGTATTAGGTTGAAATGTAAAAACTTTATTTTGGTATCATTTAGAATACATAGTTTATGTCTGTCCTTTTATTCCTCTTAAAGAGGAGCCACTCATTATATTTAACAAAAATGCTAAAGCAACATGGCCTAGCCACACCCAATAAACCATTTCAAAATGGATAATGTGGAGCTCTCTAAACAACTACACAAGCAAAACTCAAAACCTACTCCCCTCAGGAAATAACTGGACAAGTCCACAATGATGGCTGTACAAAAAATTCACACAACACATTCCAGCACGGTGTACAATTAAGAGACATTTCAAACAACTTAAAAGTCTCTCAACAGGGACCAGACTAAAATTATGAAATAGCCACAGAGCAGAATCTCTAAAAATTCTTAGAAAGCATGAGCTAGATCTATGGGTGCTGACAACAAAAGATGTCAATAACTGTTAAGCAACAAAAACAAGCCATAGAATATGATCTACTTACATTAATACATATTTAGGTGATACAGAAATACATAAGTTTAATGTGTATTTGGGTATATGAATAGACCTAACAGAAACAGACAAAGAGTCTTGGAAGGATATCAACAAATTTAGCAAAAGTCTCTCAGCTGGTTTACTAAGATGATGTACACTCTGTACTTCACTATTACTTCAGAGCCTGGTCTTTTATAAGAGTAAGTTTTTTGTGGGGGGGACCATGTTTTTATAAGTAAAAATGTTTCCATTTTTAAAATAAAAGATTTTATATACAGGGGTCTGTAGCACCCTACTTTCTAAAATTCTCCAATCCAGGGCTGGGGATTTAGCTCAGTGGTTCGGTGGCTTGCCTTGCAAGCGCAAGGACCTGAGTTCAATCCCCGGTACCAAAAAAAATAAATAAATAAAAATAAAAAAAATAAAATTCTCCAATCCATAGTATAAATATATAATTGGAATATATTAATATGATTATAACTAGATTATATTAATATGAACAAAGTAGCTGAAAAGACAACTGAACTTTTCCATGAATTATCAAATAAAGATAAGTTGTGGTAGAGAAAAACTGGCCATTTTAATTATCTCCTTTTTAAACATGCCATAATTTTCTACCCAACTATTACCATCATAACCCAGGACCATCCACTTGGTGTGAGGAGATAAGGATTATTTCAATATTGTGTTCTACTTCTGCTTCAGGGCTTAGGCTTGGATAGCAATTAGCTTCTTGATAAAGGGGCTGGTGCCTGCTGTGCATACTTATAAATGCAGCCTGAGAATCTCTTTTTATGCTTCAAATACTCAGTATATACAAATAGGAAGAACTGTGTCTCAGGATCACATCATTTCATAAGCAAATTTTTTCCACTTTTAAAAAACACTTAAAGAGTATTTTAAATGAATTTAAAACATACACACAACTCATTTTTAGAGCATCTGTTACTCGAGATAATTACAGTGATGAACATAAGAATCCAGATCTGGACTGCTTGCATTTAAATTCTTACTCTGCCATTTACCAGATACAACTAGGGCAAATTAAACTCTCCCCCCGCTTCTCTAAAACAGGAAGAATAAGGCCAGGGATTTAGCTCAGTGGTTCCGCCACCTTCCTCACAAGAGCAAGGACCCTAGTTCAATCCCCAGTACCAAAAGATAATAATAATAAAAATAAATAAATAAAACAGGGATAATAAAAGTACCAAAATAAAGTATTGTGTTGGGATTAAATGAGCTAATTCAAGAAAATGATTATATTCCAGACTCTGGGATATATCAGGTTCTCAATAAACTATCATTATCATCACTATCACTACTTGTACAAATTAGCTACTTTTCTGACACCAAAACAGAAAAATCTTTTTATAAAATCTAAATCCAACCTCTCAGAAAAACAACATAAGTTTATAAACAGATTGATAAAACTAACTGAATTAGGTGAATTATCTGAATTAAACAGATCACTTTTCAGTATTTATACATTATAGTAATTGCTGTTTATAAAAACAATTACAAAATACAGGGCGAAAAGTCACACAATTGTAAAAAACTAAACACTTCAGGGACTGGCTCTTTAAGTGGCAAGAATTCTAGAGATGGAGAACAACAAATCCCATAGAAATAAATGGGGCTTTTGAGGCAAAGAGACTGCTTTAGAGCTCCATTTCCTTATTTAGGTACAACATATGCTTCAGAAAATTCTTCATAACATATCAACCTCCACATGCCTGATTTTAAAGCTAGAACAGCATCTTAGCCACTGCCCTCAAAACACTACCACCAGAACACATTCATATCCTGAGGCACTTATAAATACATTTTCATATTCAAAATAAAGCTCAGGACTAACTTAGCTCTACATGAATGCATCCACTTGGTATATACCTCTGTGTAGTTCCAATTAAAGAAAAAAACTTTCTTCATTTGAAAACAGTTCCCAATTTGAGAAACCTTTACATATTAATATTTTACAAGATTTCCTCTTCTATATCCTATCATCCCACCCCAGATCAGACTCTTTCACATCATAACCATTAACAAAAATTATCCTCCTCCAACCAAAAAACTAAACCCTCCAAACAACTTTCTTTACATTCTTCCAAGGAACACAGTTCCCAGAATAACATTCACTATTGTAAGAGTCTCTCCTATCTCAAAGCAAGTTCCTTAAATATCTTCTAATTATGATATCTAGGGTTTGCTTACAAATAATGTGGGTGAAGAGTTTTAGGGTAGAGAAGGGAATTATGGGAGAAGAGGAGAATATAGATGAAGAGAGATTATCCACACACTGATAACTGATAAGAGTTGTGTGATGGCTATATCAGACTCTTCATGTAATTCTATTTGAAAGATTTCCATTTTTAAAAATTCTTGAAAGATAATTAAGAAACTACTTTACATACATCAATAGGCTTCTAATACTACCCCTCACTATAAAATGACCAATCCCACAAAGAAATATGGCCTCCTCAGGAATACTACTCCTCATCTGAGAACTCACTCATATTTAATTATTCAAATGACCACTTAGAACAATTCATGAAAGAGTTTTTCAAGATAAGTGTGGTGGTACACACCTATAAATCCAGAGGTGGAGGCTGGAAGACTTCAAATTTGAGCCCTGCCTGGAGAACTTAGCCATTTATCGAGACTCTCTCTTAAACTAAAACGTAAGGGAGAGGTGTGTAGCTCACTGTGAAAGTCCTGAGTTCAATCACCAGTACTGCCAAAGGGAAAAACAAATCTCAAACACCAGGTCATCTTCTGAGTTCATCCTCTATCACACTATCACACCATGTTTCTTTTAGTTCTAGAAACATCCTCACACTTAGCATGTACCTTCCCTGAAACAGCGATGTGAACTAACTACCCCACAAGTTAACCATCTTTAAGCTTTCCACTGAACTAAATCCTTAGAAAGTGTTTAATTCTAAGACAAGAAAATAAACATTAACTAGGTTTAATCTGGGAAGTCTGAAAATAAAACTACATGGAAATAATTTCTGGTAAAAGATGAAAATTTTTAAATTAATGAAATTTTTCTGGTTTCTTGTTAAAAGAGAAAAACATCTAGAGCTCCAATACACATTAAAAAGTTAAATTCCAGAAAATTTTGTTAAAAACACATTGCAAGTCTCTATAATTTTAATTATCAGAATATAAGTAAGGCACATTCACAAATTCTTTACTTATTTATCTCTTCCAACTCAAAAGTTTGAGGCGGGAAGGACCTTATCTCTGTTCACCACTTATACTCCCATTGTCTCCGACAGTGCCTGGCACATAATAGGTGTTCAGTAATTAAAGAAATGAATGTGCAAATTATCTTCTTCCTAAATAAGATAGCCTCATTAATGTAATTTAAATTACTTTAAGCATTCTAAGAAAAAAAATTACAACAAAAAGTGGAACACAAATAGAAAAGGCATTCGTTGTATTTCAAAATTAGCAAATGCCACTCAACTCTGTAAAACATATTTGATATAGCTTCACTTCAAATACAGGAAATTTGCAGTGTGAAAGGATACTAAAAGACAAGTCAAGAGGCAACTGATTGGAAAGAGGATCCCATCCTGGGGCTGCCTGTTTTTAGAAAAGTTATTACTGATCCCAACAGAGTAGAAATAAAGCCATAGTACTAATTTTATACTCATGTGTAGCAAAGTTTTCTGAAAATGGAAGTTCCCTCCCTTTGACATTGCCATTTTTCCCATTAATCAGAAAATTACTTAATATGAACTCTATTGTGATAAAATCCAAGTGGTTAAGTGTAGTCAAAATACTCCAACAAAAAGCAAAAGTACCAAAAATCCCAATAACTTTTAGGTTAAAAAAAAAAAAAAAAAAAAAAAAAAAATTGAAATAAGTACCTGTTACCTTTGACCTGGACTAGAAGAGCCTTTACTTGGCTTAGTGCGAGTCTATATTCAATGATTCCTCTTTAAATTGTACCTCTAAACATTTGCCACAAAGCACATCAAAATTCTAAGCAGCAAAAGCATCAACAGTTTACATACCACATCTACCAGTCTGCTATATGTATTACTCAAAAAAAACAATTTTTTCTTTTCATAAATTCAACTGCAACAGCTCCAAACACCTTAGAAATACGCATTTTATCTAATCAGATATTTTCTTTTATTCTGCAATATAAGCTCTGTCCAAAAAAAAATTTCTTAAAGATTTTTTTAAACAATTAACAAAACTTCATTCTCTCAACAAGTTCAACCAACCATATATAGTTTTTTTGTAGATGTTTTTTTCCCGGTACCGGGGATCAAATTCAGGACCTTGTGCTTAATTAAGAGGCAGGCACGGGAGCCACTAAGCTAAAAACGCAGGCCTAAGATTTTTCAACACAATTCTCTGATAAAAATACATGAGACACTTCTTTAAGTTTAAATGAAACAATTTTAAAGAATGTTAACACTAGGAGCCCAACTTTTCTTCATTTTAAACACTCACAGAGCACAGGGATATATACATAGCACTAACTGCAGGCTGTCTTGGAAGATGGAAAAAGACTGAGTGATTGTGTAGAAATGACTGAAGGTGACACCTGCAGTATTTTCTTTAAGGGATCAAGCTAGGGAGACCTCTTGTTTGTACAAGCTTTTAGCTTCATAACTGGTTTTATGCTGGGGAAAATTACAGCCTGCTTTACTTAGTAATGACTTCTTGGGTAGGAGGAAAAGAAAACCAGAATGAACCAGAAGGCAGAGTGGGTCGGATGGAGGGGCAAAGTCGCCAGGAAAGAAAAAGGGCACACCTGGTTCACAGCATCCGTGATGATGGTGGTCAGTCTGACAGTATTTGTCCCTTAAAGGCATTTTCAGTGGGTGCGACCTACTTTGCTTTCACTGTAAGAAGCTCTTCATTTCGGCTCTCCTGTGGAAAGAAGCAAAAACGCGTCAGGCACCCTGAACTTCCTGGAGGGCTCGGGCTACAATTTCCAGACAGCGCCCCACGCGCGCCTCCGACTTCCCCTCGGAGAGCAGAGAAGCGCACGAAGTCGCCCGCAGCCCCAATGCCCCGCACAGGTTCACCGCGCTACCCGGAAACGCAGCCTGGGGCGCGCGGCGCAGGGCGAAGGCCC
>NW_022900916.1:39431773-39432101 GCF_012274545.1 Fukomys damarensis | reverse complement strand
GCCCGGCTCCCCTCAGCGCCGCTCCACCTGCAACGGTCCCGCAGGCTTTCGGAGCGGGGCGGGGAAGAACGGGGCTCCCCCACCTTGGGCCTTTCTGGTAGTAGTTGTTCGGGAAACTTTATTGAGTCAGTCCGTCTCCTTCTCCGTCTGCCTCTCCCGGGAGCCCGGGCTACCGCCGCGGAGCGCGTAGGAAGGGGGAAGCAGAGGCTCTCCGGCAGCGACAGGGAGCGACTGACTGACCCCGGACGGAGATGGGGCGAGGGCAGGAAGTGACAAGCTCACGGAGTGGGTGGGGGAGTGTGGCCGGCACGCCCGGCGGCGAGGTGCG
>NW_022900916.1:39347349-39431603 GCF_012274545.1 Fukomys damarensis | reverse complement strand
GCGCATCCGCGCCGGCACGCGCACTGCTCCGAGACCAAAGTGTTGCTCTCACCTTTCGGTCCGCGGAACCGAATCGGGGACGCTGGAAATGCCCGGGGGAAACCAGCGAAGGGTTTGGCAGACGAGAGTGAGGCGTTGAGGAGGAGTGATCCGAAAGGCTGTCAGCGCGTTTATCAGCGGCACGAGTCGAACTTTTGTGTTTTCCTAGCCATCAGTTTTTGGAACGGAGCCTCCTTGAACTTGGGGATGCTGGTTCTGTATCCGACGATTGGGAAGAAAACAATTTATTGGCAGCGGAGCGGTTTGATTCCAGCGGGCTCGGTGGTAGAACCCGAAAGTGAAGTTGGATCACGTGGGCTGTACGCACTTTCCCTTCTCCGGGCTCCCGCGTCCTGCTTGGAAAATCCCCGAAGCTCGCCTTCCTCTGTCAAACGTGCAAACCCAGGGCCGCTTCTCCTCGAAGAGTGGCTGTCCCCCCTTTCCTTAACTCAAAGTACGGAATTCTTGCACTTGGTGACTGGAAGCAAATATGTGTCCACTGTCGGGCAGGAAATTTTGAGAGGAAAGAAAACACATTTGCCTGTCTTATCTTCCGTTACCCAAAAATACTGAAAACCTTCGCAGTTGTCTTAAACCGTCGGTTCGCGGGCTCCTAAAGTATATTTTAGTGCATGTGTTCGGTGTGTTTGGGGGAAAAGAGTGACCGAAATCCATTTTCAAAACCTGAAAGATTGTAAGTTGATAGGATTGTTATGGCAAAAATGTTGAAAAGAGCATTTTTTGGGCTTCGTATCAGCTGGATTACAGACGGGATCAATAGAAGGATAGAAAAATGATCACACTAAACCGGCCATACAAAATCATATTTATCTGTACCATCAGCCAATATCAAAGTGAAATATAAAATGACACACATTACAAAGTAATATGCAATAAAATATAACACTTCTATATAATAGGGTCTATTGTGCAGCCAATAAAATCACATTTTGTAAAAAAATGAATCATCGTCCTGAGTATTGAACCCAAGGCCTTAGCACTGAGCTGCATCCCCAGACTATGTACATGTTTGAGAGTCAGTCTTCCTAAGTCACTAAGTTACCTGAGCTGGGCTTGAACCTCCTGCATCATCCTCCCAAAATGCTAGCATTACAGGCTTGTGCCAACACACCACTGCAGGAGTAAAATATTTTTATTTCAGAACACCTTCAGAATTGCTTGCTAACATAAGTTTTAGTCTTTTTAAATTTTGAGATAAGATTAAAGAGTACATTTTGATAAAATATTAAACACTGAATCATAGAATTTAAATGATAAAAATAAATCCTGGAAGTTATCTAGTAAACCTTATTTTATAACTTAGAAAACAAAACCAGAGAGAGTAATATGTACCCAAGGTCAGTAATAGAACTGAGTTCAAGATCTAGAAAACTTCCAACTGCAACATAAAGACAATACTA
This sequence comes from Fukomys damarensis, assembly GCF_012274545.1. NCBI lineage: Eukaryota > Metazoa > Chordata > Mammalia > Rodentia > Bathyergidae > Fukomys > Fukomys damarensis. Next base: position 39,430,143 of record NW_022900916.1, on the reverse strand, counting down.
GTATCTGAGTGTATTGAGTTGCTAATATGTTTTAAATTCAAGTATTAGCTCATTATCCTATCAACACAGTGGGGTCTGTGCTATCCATTCTGTGAGTGGGGAAACTGAGGCAAAGAGATTACATCATTTATCACGGTTGCAGCTGATGATAGGCTGTTGAGTAAGCATCTGAACCCAAGCAGTTTGGCCCTGAAACTCATGAACTTGGCCATTGTGCTGTATTGACTTCACTATACCATGATTGTTTTGGATCGCATTGTATATGAAAAATGAAATCAGTGAATCCTGCCAGTCATGGAAAGTATTTCCAGGTGTAGTGCACACCTGTAACCCCAGCTCTCGAGAATGCTGAGGCAACTTCAAGCCTAACCTGAGTAACATAGTGACTTAGTAAGTCCTTGTCTCAAAACATTTTAAAAGGACTGGGGATGAAGCTCAGTGTGAAGGCCCTGGATTCAATCCCCAGTGCTGCAAAATAATCAAATAAATAGGTATGTTTAGGTACATGATGTAGAAAGAGAGTTGCTAAATCACAAGAATTGAACTGAAATTTCAGAGGGCCCTACCTAGGTTGTTTGTTTTGTGGTACTAAGGACATAATCCAGGGCCTTAGCACTAAGCTAAATCTTTAGCCCTTTTTTATTTTGAGACAGAGGTCTCACTAAGTTGCCAGGTTGCCTAGGCTGAGCTTGAACTTGTAATTTCCCTCTGTCAACCTCTCAGAGTCCTGGAGTTACAGGACTGTGCCACCAAGCCTGGTATGCCTCTAGAATTTAAAGGGACTCTGGACACAATCTAGAATTACCACCTTACCTCTTAAAACTGTACACAAACAATCCCAGAAAAAAAAAAATCTGCTTCCATGTCATTGTTCATGCAGCAACCTAGGTTAACGTATCATTATAGCATCACTTTTTGATCTTTATAAGCCTAGAAGTATATCCTAATAATTAACCCTAATCTACTTTAAAATTTAAAGTATTCTCCTTCATCCTCAAGATGAGAGAAAACTATCATATATACATATATGCAAATATAAACAATTGATGCCTAACAAAGCACCCATAATTTGTGGCTTAAAACCATCACATCTATGCTTGGTTGGGCTGGCCCTGTGTGGAGTCACACAGCTGCTGGAGTCATCCAATGGCCTGAATGAGTGTGTTTATGACTGGAGCCGGTGTTGACTGCTGACTGGTTCTCTCTCCTTGGAGCCTTTCCTCCTCCAGGAGGAAATCCTGGGCGTCCTATGTGGTGGCAGCATGCCAAGCCAGTGAGGAACTTGCAAGACCTCTTGAAGCCCTAAGCTCTGAAATTACACGTCATGTCTACCACATGCTATTGTCAAAGCAGATCAAAAGGCCAGCACAGATGCAGGACCTGGAGATAAAGGTTCTCCTTGATGAGAGAAGCAGCAAAGTCACATGAAGAAGAACACACTATAGGAGTCAAAGGAACTATTGAAGTGATATACGTAGGATCTATCAGTATATAATCATTTCAAGAACAGTAACAGCTTATTTAACCTGATTTTTACATAGTTGGTATTATTTTTATGAACAGCATATTTTGTGACAGGTTAATTTGGTGGTCATCTATAGACAAACCGGCAATGTCTAACTTTGCTGACTAGACTTATTTTTCTCATTGTGTTGCTTTAAGATCCATTCTTTTTTTTTCCTCATTGAGTTTATGGGTACATTTTAGGTATACAGTACAGTTACATTCATTACTGGGATCTTGTACCTTTACATGACAGGTCTTGGTTCTCATTATTTCCCCTTGTCCCTGCCCTCCATTCACCCGCTCCATCCCTCACCATTTACAAACACTTTATTTCCATTTTTTCATTTTCTCATATTTTTCCTTTCCCTTATTACCTTTTCCCTACCCTTCCCACTTTCCCTACACCTTTAGCCCTTTTTTAAGATCCATTCTTAAAATACAGCATCAAACTCCAACATCAAGTAAAGAGTATCTCATATACACAGTTCCTATAGGATCTGCATACCATGGTCCAGATTTGCTAGCACTGCTTCTCTCTGTCACACAGACCCTACAACTGAGTGCTGAGCCACCCTGGTTTTTGCATTTTACAATATATAAGTAAATCCACAATAACATAAGGATCTAATTATGGGCCAGAATAGGGGCTGAGCGATTAGAAAGGGCCACAGACAAATTGCTTTAGAGGAACAAACGTTAAATTGTTGATATGTTTTCAGTTGTATAGAAACAACATAAAAAAGAAGATAATGCTTTCCATAAAATGCTTATTTTATGTAAATAAAAGAGCAAAACAAAAGATACTAGCAGACAGGGAGATCCTTTGCAAATGGGAAGGGGACCAAGGGATGAAGGGGAGAGAGGACTTATGAAGAATTAAGATGCATTGTGCACACATGCCAACTCACCATGATGAATGTGGTAACTACCACAAATATACTAATAAAAATGAAAATTTATCAAAGGGTTCATTTTTAAAAGAGGAAATTGGGCTGCAGCCCTAGCAATATGCTGCCTACTGGGAAACCCCATGGCATAGTGTTTCAATTTAGAGCTAGAGTGTCCCCCAGATTCTCATGTTTGTGAAAGGTAATTAGATCATGGGGACGCTGTACTCATCAGTGGATTCATCCCTGCAAGAACGTGCTGTTAGAAGGTGGAGCCTGGTTGGAGGTGAGTCACTGGGGCATGACCTGGAAGGGTGTATTCCTGTCCCTGGCTCCTCCCTTCTTTCTCTGCTTCCTCACCACCATGATGTAAGCAGCTCCCCTCCCTGTTACACCCACAGCCGTACCATTTCTTTCTTTGAGCCAGCCAACCATGGGCTAAAATTATGAGGCAAAATAAACCTCACCTTCTGTAAGTTGTGGGTGTTGAGTATTGTATCCATCAGTGGAAAAGTGACTAAGCCACATGGCCTTGTACTAAAGGCATACTTGCTGGCCATGCACCACGCTGATTTGGGAACACTAAAGCTATACTTTACAGGTGTGTTGCTCAAATGCATTTCATGTAGCGTCTAAGTGAATTCCATGAAAGGAAAAGAGATGCTTCTTGTTATAATGGAGTTTTTTCATAGGAAGTCTGTATTGCAATCACTATAGCTAATAATAAATTCATTACTAAATTCATACAATATTCATTGAATCCTTACAAAGATCCTAGGTTAGACATTCCATTTTACAAAAAAAAAAAAAAAAAAAAAAAAAAAAAAACCCAAAATGCAAAAAAAGAGAAACCATTGGTTTCTGAGCTCAGATTTAATCCTAGATCTGAGTTCAGAGCCTATATACTTCAAGCCACATATACTGATTCCTAAAAATTTGTCCCTAGTTCAAATCTGTCCCTGGAATCCCTATTGCCAACTGTCTATAACACAAACTATCTGAATTTCCCCAGGCTTCTCAAAATAAGCAGAACCAAAAGTGAATTTTCTTCTCAACAAATCTGTTCTTCTTCCCTATTTTAATAATAGTGTTTCTATCCAGTCAGGTGCTCAAGGTAGAAGCCTTGGAGTCAGAGGAGCATATGCAAAGATGCAAAGGAATGAAAATGTGTTCACGGTTTCTTTCACTTATCCTCAATGTTTAATCTAGAACTGTAAGCTATTATATCAGTAAAACAGCTTCCTTTCTCTGTGTGTACTATCTCCTAGTCCCAAACCTTGTAATCTGAGGCACGGTCTCTTTCCCCAATCTCTCCTTCACTCTAATATTCCACACCATCAACAGAATTACAGTTCAAACAAATCTTTTGTTACTGCCCAACTCAAATCCCTCCTGACGGCCAGCTACATTCATGAACAAGTCAAATCTTAATAAGCATTAATAAAAGGAATAGATGTTTTGGAGTCAGAAAAATCCAGGTGCCCTATGTCCACCATTTACTAGACTTGTATCTCTGAGCAAGTGAGAGACTCTCCTGAGCTTCAGTCAGTTCACCAACCGACCTCCAGGACTGTAAGAAATCCGTCAACTCAGAAAGGACCCAGAAAGATCTCAAATACAGAGCACAATGCCCTGTACCTGGCATTCCCACAACTCCACATACTTCATTTTCCAAACACTGGACCTCTTCCCCCTTGTAGAAATCAATGAAGCAAAGATTACATTGGGTGGGTTTAGAGTGTGAGGAAATTTTAAAGGAAGATGATAGAGGTGTTGATTACATGGGGGTTTCAGTTTATTAAAATTGTGTCATTAACATTCTCCAATGTATGACACAATTTTAAAAAGGGTAAAAAATAATAGAGTAGGGGTGAATTCGAGTGAAAGTATTGAAAATAAAAGAATGACAATGTTGATAATAGGTGGGATTGTATGATAAAAACAGGAAGATTCATAACAGTTTTGCTTATTTTGTGCACAATGACAATTTTCTGTAATGAAAAATATTAAAATATGTTGTCCTTTTAATGAAGTTTCAAAGTAAGGCCACAATGAGCTATTGCTACATAACCATCAGAATTGCTAAAACTAAAAAGACAATTCCAATTGCTCATTTGGAATTCTCAGCAAAAGGATATGAAACTATTGGAAATCCTCAAACCTAATGGTGAGAGTTTACAGTGGACAATCATTTCGGAAAGCTGCTTGACTTTTTCTTCTAAATTTGAAGATTCCTCTAACTTGGGAACCAGTAAGTTTTATACCAGAAAGGCATGCACATGTTTACCAAAATGTAGAAACCTTCATAGCAGCTTTATTCATGATATCCAAAAACAACAATGTAACCATCAACAATGAATAAATTATTGTAAATTTACACAATAGGACATTATTAAAAATGAAATAATTCTGACTGCATATGATCATAGATGAATCTCAAAAACCGATTTGCAGTGAAAGAAGTTAGACACAAAATATATGTAGACTACATGATTCCACACAGACTATAGAATTCCATAAAAGTAATCAGCAGTAGTCTGGGGAGGAAAGAATTCATAGTGACTGATTAGAAATACGCATAAGGAAAACCGTGACCTTAGTTAGAAACAAGCCGAACTCAGTAGCGGTATAATGGTTCTGTGTGTGTGTGTGTGTTGGTCTTGTAGTAGATCATTGAGTTGTCAGTTATGCATTTTTGTGTGTTTTCACTCTTTTGAAAATGTTTGGCTATATGCTGTTTAGAAATATAAATATCAAAGACATAAATAAACCAGAATAGTGGCTTATACTATATGTGAAGTGGTGTTTCACTGGAAGCAGACCATAATAGGTAAAGAGGTGTCTTATAAACCCTATAGCAACTATTAAAATAACCTAACAGTGATTATGAGGAAAAGGAGAAGGTTGAAAAGTGGTACTGAATGGGGAGATCCGGTTTAGGGTGGTATAGTTTGGAATGGTATAGATCTGGAATGTCCCCCACAAGCTCATGTATTGAAGGCTTGATACCCAATGCAGCGGTGCTCAGAGGTGGGATCTAGAGGGGTGATTGGATCATAAGGAAGTCAGTTTCATCAATTAACTAAGCCACTGATGAGTGAATAGCTAGATGGGCGATTAGCAGTTGAGGCCTAGTTGGAGAGGGCGGGTCACTGGGGTCATGCCTTTTAAAGGATACAGCTTGTCCCTGTACCTTTTTCTGGCATCTTCCCCCTCTCCCACCACCACCACCACCTGGCTCCCGTGACATCAGCAGCTTTCACCCACCACACCTTTCCACCATGGTGTTTTTGCCTTGGCACAGCAATGGAGCAAATCAGCCATGCACTGAAACCTCTGAAGTCAAGTGAGCCAAAAATAAATTTTTCTTTGTTTTTCTCAGGTATTTTGTCACAGTAATGGAAAGCTAATATGTGGGGTTATTGCTAGTTTTGTAGATTTTTATGCTTTATAACAATTAAGAAAGCTAAGACTTATGTTGACTAGCTTTTAAGAAAGATATTTTGCAAAAATATTTTCAGTAGCTGAACTAACTTTTAATGTTTCTAAACTATATCTGGCACGAAATGAGAAATGATTACTGAACTTTTTAGGGGCTTTGTTTTTTGGTACATGCTAGTCCTCATACCTAGAAATATTCTTCCCTTTCACCTGGAAAACTCTTACTCCATCCTTCAAGTCCTACCTCTGGCTCCCACAGACAGTTAATTGCTCTATCCTCCTGCTCTTTCAGTCCACCATTTTGATTAAGTGCCTGGTGTGACTCTGTCATCACTCTGAATTCCTGAGGAACCCAGACCATAACTTATTTCTCTCTGTTTGACCATCACCCAGCACATACCTTGGCACATAATAAGCAATTATTAAAAGTTACTGGATGGGCTTGAGTGAATGACTTTTCATTTCTATCAGACTTAAGAAGAACTATCGACAATACTCATTTTTGCAATTAACATAAAAAATTCAGTGAGGAAAGTCAGTTTTAGCGGCTTCATTAGTTAGGTCTTGGTCTGACATGACTTTGTTTTCTGTATAGGTAGCAATCATACAAGGGCAACTAAAGGAACCTAGTATGGTGTAGAATTAGAAAGCCAGTAAGACATATGACATAGTTGAATACTTGAAACTACTGGTCATCATGTAAAAAGCTGTTTTCTTTTTGTTGAGTAGTTATTTTGTTGTTGCTGCTGTTTTAAACTAATTTTTAAATTTTTTATTTCTATTACTACATGTTTGTAGTATGTAATGATTACTTCCTTCGGGGAGAGTTAGCACGTATACATAACACATCTCCATTTTTTTACATCCCTTACCCATCCCACCCTCCCTCACCCTCCAACTCTTGGTCTTCCTCCTTAAACTTGATTATTACTTTTTCTCAGCCCACCTTCTTCTTCCATATATATATATATATACCTTTTTAGAACCATCTGAGAGGAGGTTACACACAAAGTGCTCTTTTATCACTTATTATTTCAGCAAGTACTTTCTGAAAGAAGGAATTGTTCTCTTACATAACACAGTACAATTATCCAAATCAAGACATTAACACTGATTTTAAAAATTATTAATCTATAGTCTATTTCATGTCTTTTATGAACCGTATTTCTCAAGTGTAAGACCCAATCTAGCATTATATAGCACATTTAGGTGTTATGTCTCTACTTTCTTTTAACATAGAACAGTTCTTAAGGCTTTGTTTTTCATGACAATGACATTTTGAAGAATACAGGCCAGTTTTTTCATAGAATGTGTTAATGTGGATTTGTCTGATATTTCTTCATGACAAGATTGAGTTTATACATTTCTTAGTGAATACTCTAGTGGAATGCAACATTAGTGATGTCATGTCTTTCTCAGGGTATCTTATCTAGAGGTAATGTGAAATCTGATATTAATCCTAATCACTGGCTTAATGGATAGTCAATTTCTCCACTGTATAGTTACTATTTTTCCTTTTAGACCAGTAATTCATGGGAATGTAAAAATGGTTTAATTATAAAAAACTCTTTTTAAACATAATCTTGATAATTCTAGCTAGGTTTTAGAAATTATCACTGTCAACGCAGAAGTAAGAGAGAGTAAAAGTTAATTGAATTTAAATTGTAATATAAAAAGAAAACAATGCCCAACACGGTGGTACAAGCCTGCAATGCCAGCACTCAGGAGGCTGCAGCAGGAGGATCACTGGAAGTTTGAGGCCAGCCTGGGCTACATTGTGAGTTCAAGGCCATTGTGAGCCACATAGCAAGACCTTGTCTTGAAAAAGAAAAGAATGAATTAATGATCAGTTATGTAACTAGAAACTGGCTTTTAATCTATGCATAATGTGAAGTTAGAAAAAGTTTACAATTACTTTGGATATTAATTTGTTACCAGCAATCCATTCAAACATGTACTAAATATTATATTCCAAACATCTGGGCAAACTGAAAATGTATGAATGAATAAGCTAAGGTCTCTTCCCTTTAGTCAACAAAAACTTAGCACCTATGTGCTACTTCTAGGAATATATCTATGAATAAGAAAGGAAGTTCTTATATGCTTGGAGTTTCTAGTCTAATAAGGAATTTCCAGTCTAATAACGAAGGTATTTTAAAAGTATATTTTTTTCTTAATAAGGCAGGTATAAGAGGGACTATAAAAGCCATGCAACGTTTAAGGTATCTGAGAGTTGGTCTTGAAGACAACAGCAGCATTGCAGCGATGGGGAGAGAGTATTTGTACCATCAGGTTCCAACTCACTTGAATTAATGAGTTGATAATAATAGATGATGAAGAAACATCTGTTATTTTTTTTCCTTTTTATTGAGTTTATTGGTACAATCTAGGTCTACAATACAGTTACATTCATTACTGGGATCCTGTACCTTCACTTGGTTCTCATTTTTTCCCCTTGTCTCTGCCCTCCCTTCACCTCCCTCCTCCCCTCCCCATTAACAAACTATTTATTTCCATTTTTTTCATTTTCTCATATTTTTTCTTTTCCCTCATTTCCTTGCCCCTACCCTTCCCCTTTTCCCTAAACCTTTAGCCCTTTTCTTCCTATTTCACACTCTTAATTATCCCATTAGGATCTTGTGTACTATTACAGTATTTCACACCAGAGAAACTATTCTGTATTTACACTTGTGAATTATTTATTTCACTTAGGCGTATATCCTCAATATGTGTCCATTTTCCTATGAATGACTAATTTCTCATTCTTTATGGCTGAGTAGTATTCCATTTTATAGAAACACCTCTTTATTCACTTTCCAACAGATGAGCAAATGGGCTGTTTCCAAGTTTTAGCTATTACAAACTGTGCCACTGTAAACATTGGTGCACATATATCACTGTGGTATGTTTCTTTTAAATCTTTTGGAAAGATACCCAGCAGAGGTATGGCTGGGTCAAATGGAACCTCTAGTCCCAGCTCTTTGAGGTATCTCCATATTGATTTCCATAGTGGTTGCACCAGTTTGCACCCCCACCAACAATGGAGCAGGGTTCCTTTCTCCCCACAACCCCACCAACATTTGTTATTGTGTGATTTCTTGATAGCAGCCATTCTACATCTGTTATTTTTTTCAAAGTAAATATTATAATATTACCAAGACCAATTTTGTAAAAGTGCCTAGTAGGGTTATCTATTGTTATATACAGTATTAGGAATATAATTCATCCTAAATCATGTCAATATTATAAGATGCAGTCTGATAGGAAATCACTGCAGAGTTTTGTATTTGCTATCAAAACATCAAAAGGCATTTTGAATTTGTCATCCTTTCGCCCAACTGCTTCTCCAAGTGGGCAAGGGAATTTATTTGCAAAACAAGTTTGAAGATCAAGTAAAAGTGAATGAAGTTAGCTCTTTAATGTGCATGAAACTGTCACTTTACCTCCATTTGCATCTTGATCAAAACTGTCATTCAGAAATCTCTGGAAAAGTAAGATTATATTACCTCTGGTGACCAAGTATCCGTAAAGATGTTCATTTTTGACTTGTGGGAATTTAGCCATATTCACACCATATGCATGCCTCAGGTCTTAGCTCCAGTTGAACATATAGAATAAAACAAAATTATAACTTAAAACACATATATTTCTCTGATTTTTCAACAGTTTCTAAAATGGTATCCTGATATATGAAATGATCCCATTTTCCATTTTTTAAATTGATATTAATTTTTCTCATACACTTTCTAATTTTTCAATGAAAGTTTGAATCTGAGATATTGCTAGAATCAGAGCACGTGAAGATACAGTACATAAAATCAGGTAGGTTGCTAGGTGTTTCTTCTCAGCTATTGACATACTGTCTACACAGCAATTTCAGTGCTATGATTGTCATCTGTGTGGTAAAGAAAATATTAGACTGGTGGCAGGTTTTGAAAAAGGACATCAAGAAAGCAGTCCTTCCAGTAAGGTAGAGTTGGGAGAAAGTGCAATGAATCCCAGTGTCCAGATTCTAGGCAGGCCCTGAGCTGTCAGACAATGTTAAATTCATTCACACCTAGGTACTAGATTCAACATCATTGCTTTCACTGGTGTGAAACAAAACTTTCTATTTTTTTTCTTTCCTTTTTTGGGGTGAGGGGACAGTACTGAGAACTGAACGTGGGGCTTTTGTACTGAGCTATCCCCCCAAACTTACTTCATTTTATTAATTCTGAAACAAAGTCTAACTAAGTTGCTGAAATACCCAGGCAGTGTTTGAATTTGAGATTCTCCTGCCTCAGCCTCACAAACTGCTGATATTACAGATATATTCCAACATTCCTGTGGACACTTTCTTCTTGGTACTTTGTGAGGGAACACTTAAATCTATTTTCACTTGCTTTCCTAATATAAATGACTTTGGAGGGAAAGTGGATCAAAGTTAAATGTGCTTTTAATGTGGCAGACCCCAGAGTTTCACTCAAGGGAACACAGTTGCTGTACATTTCTCAAAAGTTTTTTTAAGGTTTCATTTGTGTTTTTGTTAAATGTCTCTATTGTTGCATAAATTTTATAAGATGAAGATGTCATTACTGTGCGGACTTCAACAATATCTACCCAGGACCAAGGGTTTTGAGTCTGATAGGCTTAAATAGTCAAACAGAATCAAAATCCTAAGTTTTTTCATTGAAAAACCATCTCTGTGAGTTTGCACAAATTATTTCATCTATCTGAATTTGTACATTTTTAAAACACACTAATGTCCTATGTTTCTTTTCTTTCTTTTTTTTTAATCAATGATTTGAGAAAACTGTGTAACATTTAGTACTATAGTTTGTCGTAGAGTGATTCCTCTCTTTTAGAGCATGGGAAAATGTACAGAATTTATGTACTAAAAGATACTATGTTCAGTTATCTTTCCTGTTACTAAAGAATTTAATATAACAACTATTTACATAGCATTTACAGAATATTGGGTGTTAGATGTAATCCAGAGGTAATTAAAATCTGTGGGAAGATCTGGATAGATTATATACAAATCCCATGCCATTTTGGTCTTTGTTTTTACTTTCAGTTTCTCACACCAGACAGACAATGCGATATTTCCACATTTGTGTTTGATTTATTTCACTTAAGTCTATTTTATTGATCCAGAGTTCCACCATACCATCTGTAAGCCAGTGCACATACAGGGGAGCAGCTGTGTAGACCAGAGTGGCTCAGCTGCAGGCTGATCCCAGACAGGGCCCTGCCCTCACCCCAGAGGTTCAGGCACATGTGTCCAAGCTGTGGCCCAAATAGAAAAGAGCTGCACACCCTTCATCCAGAGTTCCTCCATAGCATCAGTAAGTGAGTGCACATCCCATGGAGCACCTGTGTGGACCAAAGTGGAACAGCTGCAGGCAGATCCCAGCCAGGCCCCTGCCCCAACCCCAGAGGTGTGGGCAGAGATGCCCAAGCCACAGGCCTGCCTAGAAAAGACCTGCCCAGATGTGCAAGCTTCGTCAAAAGTCCTGCAATACCATCAGTCTCAGACAAGGGCCCACCTGAAAAAGGACTACACAGATACACAAACAACAGCTAAAGGTTCACCCTGATACCATTGATAAGTGCATGGAGACCCTAGCCAGAAGCCTATGCAGATGAAAGGACCTGGGATACACAGCCACCAGCCAAAGATGCCCCCAGACAATAGCTACATAGAGGCCCCAGTGAGACGCACACCTAGATACCATCCCAAATGTGCTCAGGCTTTAGAAGCCCGCCCAGACAACAGGTCAGCTCAGAAATCTAGAAGGCCACCATTCAAAACCCAGGAATTGGTATACAGGGGAGCAGCAGAGTAAAGCCTGCTCAGTGGCCTCCTGAGAACTGAAGACCACTGGGTGAGCAAAAAGTTGCCTTAAGAAAGGCATAGCATTCTGCATCTGTTGAAATGAGAAGACATGGAAATAAATTCAAAACCAGACTTCCAGATCACATAAGGCAACCCCAAAAGGAAACAAGATGGAACAGTCTGATACTGAACCACCTGAACTCCCTGAACTGGAAATGAAAGAGGACCTGGAGAAAATCTCAGATAACAGCAGAGACTGTGCCCTTAGTACAAGACATGATTAATAAATCTAGAGCAGACAGATTTTTAAAAATAGAGGAGCTGAGAAACAAGATGGAATCCCAACATAGGAAACAAATGGAATCCATAAAACAGATGCAAACAAATTTCTAGGAGATTAAAAACTCCATTGAAAGTTTACACCAGAGAATGCACTGATGTGAGGACAGAATTTCAGATATAGAAGATAAGATTGTAATTAATGACCAGGAAAAGAAAAATCTCTTAAAAATAGTAAGGGACCATAAGAAAGCAACCCAGCAGCTGCTAGATGATTCAAAGAAGAATAACATAACATTGATCAGATTCAATGAAGAAATAGGAGAAAGTGTAGTTGACATTAAAAAATGTTCACTGAAGTAATGGCAGAAAACTTCCCAAATAGGGGGAAAGAACTTGACATACAGATAACTGAGGCTTATAGGACTCCAACTAGCCATAATAAAAAAAAAATCTATACGTATGCATATAATAGTTAAGATTCCAGAAACTCAACAGATGAACAAGAGTCTACAAGCAGTTACAGAAAAAAAAACAAATCGTGCAAAGTAAAGCAGATCAGAATCACAGCAGACTTCTCAGTACAAACACACAAGGCAAGAACAGCATGGAATGATGTATTTCAAGCCCTAAAGGAAAAAAACCTCCAACCCAGATTGATGCACCATGCAAAACTATCTTTAAAAATTGATGGAAAAGCCAGGTATGGTGGTGCACACCTGTAATTCCAGCACTTGGAAGGCTGAGGCAGGAGGATCACTGTGAATTCAAGACCAGCCTGGGCTACATAGTGAGTTCCAGGTTAGTCTCCAAAAAAAAACACACACACACACACACACAAAAACAAACAAACAAAAAAACAAAATTGATGGAGAAATAAAATACTTTCACCTTTAGCCCTTTTCTTCCTATTTCACATTGTCAATTATATCATTAGGATCTTATGTACCATTATAGTTTTTCCCACCAGAGAAACTAAAGGTGTAGGGGAAATGGGAAGGGTAGAGGAAAGGTAATAAGGGAAAAGAAAAAAAATGAGAAAATGAAAAAATAGAAATAAATTATTTGTCAATACGGAAGGGAGGAGGGGGTGAAGGGAGGGCAGGGATAAGGGGGGAAAATGAGACCCAAGCCCTGCCATATAATGGTACAAGATCCCAATGATGAATGTAACTGCACTGTATACCTAAAATGTACCAATAAACTCAATGAGAAAAACAATTTTTAAAAAAAGATACTTTTATGACAAAAAGCACCTTAGGAGCTTCATGAATACTAAACCAGCACTCCAAAAACTTTAAAATAATATCATAGGAAAAGACAATGGGGATCACAACCAAAGTAAGCCAAGCAGCACAAATTCATCAGCCAGGATAAGAAATTAAATGCTAAGGGGGAGAATCCAACAACAGGAAAAGATCATGACAAGGATAAGTCCATACATATCAGTCATAACCATCAATGTTAGTGGTCTCAATTCACCAATCAAAAGAAATAGACTGACAGAATGGGTCAAGAAGCACAATCCAACAATATGCTGCATACAAAAAACACACTTAACTCAAAAAGGAACTCAGAGAATGAAAGTTAAAGGATGAAAAACAATCCTCCATGTGACAGGAACCCCCACAAAAGCAGGAGTAGCTATCCCTTTTGAAGATCAAGTGGATTTCAAGCCAACACTAATTAAGAGACACAAAGAAGAACCATTACATCTTTCTAAAGGGAAAAATCCAGGAGGTATGGATGACAATCACAAACATATATGCACCAAACACTAGTGTACCCAACTACATAAAACAAATACTAACAGACATGAAAAATCAAAGAAGCACTAATATAATAGTAGAGGGGAACTTCAATACCCCTCTGTCACAGATAGATCAACCAGACAAAAAATAAACAATGAAATACTAGAACTCAATCAAACTCTTCAACATATGAACTAAACAGATGTTTACAGAGTGCTCCACCCCACAAAATCAGAATATACATTATTTTTGGCTGCAAAAGGATTATTCTCCAAAATAAACTACATACTCACTCATAGAATATGTTTAAGTAAGTGCAAAGGAATTGAAGTTATCCTCTGTATATTATCAGACCATAGTGAAATGAAATTGGAGATCAATAGCAAAGGAAACTGCACGGATTTCATAAAGACATGAAAATTGAACAGCACACTTCTGAACAACCAACAGGTCACAGAGGAAATTAAAGAAGAAATCAGACAGTTCCTACAATTAAATGACAATTACAATACAACATATCAGAATCTATAGAATATAATGAAAGCAGTCTTATGAGGGAAATTCACAGCAGTGAATACTCATTTTAGCAAAACAGAGTGAGCTCACTCACACAACTTGATGCTGAACCTCAAGCTTCTAGAAAAAGAAAAGCAGGAAAAATCCAAAGCTCATAGAAGGGAGGAAATTATAAAGATCAGGGCAGAAATTAATGCAATGGAGACTAAGAGAACAATACAAAAAATCAATAAAGCCAAGAGTTAGCTCTTCAAAAGAATAAACAAAATTGACAAACCCTTGGCCAAAAATATCAAAAAAGGAAAGAAAAGGCCCAAATACATGCAATTAGGAATGAAAACAGTGAAATTACAACAGACCCAGAAGAAATCCAGAGGATCATCAATATCTACTTTGAGAACCTGTATACCAGTCAGATGGAAAATACAGAAGAAATGGACAGATTCCTAGATTTCTATGAGTTGAACAAAGATGACCTAAAAAATCTAAATGACCCAACATCAATCAATGAAATTGAAAGCATAATTAAAACCTTACCAACTAAGAAAAGTCCAGGTCCAGATGGCTTCACTGCTGAATTCTACAAGACATTTAGAGAGGAACTACTGCCAGTCCTGTTTAAACTCTTCAATGAAATTTAAAGGGAAGCAATTCTCCTGAATTAATTCCTGGAAGAAAGCATCACCTTGATTCCAAAAGCAGAGAAAGACTCAACTAAAAAAGAGAACCATTGGTCAATCTCACTAATGAACATAGATGCAAAAATCCTTAATAAGATACTCCCAAATAGAATGCAGGAAATCATTAAGATCATACACCCTGACCAAGTGGGATTCATCCCAGGGATGCATGGATGGTTCAACATATGCAAATCAATAAATGTAATATAGTATTTTAATAGAGCCAAGGACAAAATCCATATGATCATCTCAATAGATGCAGAGAAAGCATTTGATAAAATCCAACACATATTTATGATAAAAACCCTCCAAAAAGTTGCAATAGAGAGTCTCTAACGCAATCTGATGAAAGCCATCTATGAAAAACCAACAGCCAATATCATGCTAAGTCATCAAAAACTGAAATCCTTCACATTAAAACCAGGAACAATACAAGGATATCCACTATCACCACTCCTGTTCAATATAGTTTTGGAAACATTAGCCACAGTGATTGGACAAGAGAAAGAAATAAAATGAATAAAGATAGGAAATGAAGAAGTCAATTTGTCACTATTTGCAGATGATGTGATACTCTATTTAGAAGACCCCAAGAACTCCACCAAAAGTCTTCTAGATTTAATAGCCAAATTCAGCAAACTAGCTGGATATAAGGTGAGCACACAGAAATCAATACCTTTCCTGTATACAAAAAATGGACTCACTGAGAGAGAAATAGGACAATCAATTCCTTTCACAGTAACATCCAAATAATTGAAATACCTAGGAATCCACCTAATAAGAAGTCAAAGACCTCTTCTCTGAAAACTGCAACACTCTAAAAAAAAAAGAGATTGAAGAGGATATGAGAAAATGGAAAAAAAAAAAAAGAAAATGGAAAGACAGCTCTTGTTCCTGGGTAGGAAGAATCAACATAGTGAAAATGGCCATACTTCCAAAACTGATATATAGATTCAATGCAATCCCAATTGAAATCCCAGCAGCATATTTCACAGACTTTGAGAAAGCAATCCAAAAATTCATTTGGAACAAGAGACCTAGAATAGCAAAAGCAATTTTAGGCAATAAAGTCAGGGTAGGGGTATCACAGTCTCCAACTTGAAACTATACTACAAAGCCACTGTGATAAAAACAACATGGTACTGGCAAAGAAACAGACTTGAGGACCAGTGAAACAGATTAAAAGTTTCAGAAACAAGTCCAGACACATTCAGCCACCTCATCTTCGACAAAGGAGCAAAATACCCTCACTGGAGGAAAGATAGCCTCTTTAATAAATGGTGCTGGAAAAACTGGGATTCAACTTGCCTAAGATTAATATTAGACCTCACCATGTACTCTCACCATGTACTAAACTAAAATCCAAATACATTAAAGATCTAAATTTTAAAACAGAAACACTAAACAGGCTGGAAGTGAGGTTTGGTAGAACTCTTGAAGACAATGGCATATAAAAAGATTTTATCAATAAAACCTCAGTTGATTGCACAAACAATCAACAAGTGGGATGGATATCTTCTTACTAAACAGCTTCTGCACAGCAAGAGAAATAACCAACAGTGTGAAGAGACAACACACAATGTGGGAAAAACTTTTCGTCAGCTCTTCCTCACACAAAGGTCTACTATCTAGAATATATAAAGAACTTAAAAAAATCAAACCTTTCCCCTAATTTCACATTCTCAATTATACCATTAAGATCCTTATGTACAATTACAGTTTTTCACACTAGAGAAACTATTTACACATGTGTGACTTATTTATTTCACTTCTAAGTATATCCTCAATATGCATCCATTTTCCTATGAATGACTCTAATTTCTCATTCTTTACAGCCCAGTCGAATTCCATTTTATAGAAAAAACCACACATTCTTTATCCAGTCAGAAGGGAGAGCAAGGGGAAAGGGAAAAAATGAGAACGAAGACCTGTAATGTAAAGGTACAAGATCCCAAAGATGCATGTAACTGTACTGTATACCTAAAATGTACCAATAAATTCAATGAGAAAAAAATCAAATCTCCCAGATTTAAAGACCCAATCTAAAAATGGGCATCTGAAATGAACAGACATTTCTCAAAGAAGTAGAAATAACAAATAAATATATGAAAAGATGTCCAACATCACTGGTCATTTGAGAGATGCAAATGAAAACAACATGAAGACTCCACCCCACTCTAGAAAGAATGGCTGCAATCATGAAATCAACACAAGTTCTGGCAGGGTTATGGGGAAAGAGGAACCCTGCTCCACTGCTGGTGGGAGTGTAGACTGGTGCGACCACTGTGGGAATTAGTATGGAGATGCCTGAAAGACTAGGGTTGGAGGTCCCATTTGACCCTGCTATCCCCCTGCTGGGTATCTTCCCCAAGAAGTAAAAGAATCATGCCACAGTGATATATGTGCACCCATGTTCAATGCAGCACAATTCATGATAACTTGGAAGCAGCCCAACTCTTCATCAACAGGAGAATGGACAAGGAAAATGTGTTGTTGTTGTTGTTGTTTTATAAAATAGAGTAGTACTCAGTCATAAAGAATGAGAAACTAGAGACATCTATAGCCAAATGGATGCACATTGAGGCCATACTCCTAAGTGAAATAAATAAGATGCATATATGCAAATACTGAATAGTTTCTCTAGTGTGAGAAACTGAAAGTGTAAATAAGGACTAAAAGGTATAATAGATAATGTAAAATGGGAAGAAAAGGTACAAAGGGGAAAGGCAAGTGGGATTCACAGGGGAAAAGGAAGATGGGAATGGAATTAACATGAGAAAAAGAAAAAATGGAAACAAAGAAAGAGAGGGGTGAAGAGATTGAAGGGAGGGCAAGAGAATGAGGAAAATAAGAACCAAGATGGATTATGTAAAGGTGCAAATTTCCAATGCTGAATGTCATTATATTGTATATCTTTTTTTTCAGCTTTAATTAAGTTTATTGGTACATTTTAGGTATACAGTACAGTTACATTCATTGTTGGGATCTTGTACTTTTACATGACAGGTCTTGGTTCTCATTTTTTCCCCTTGTCCCTGCCCTCCCTTCACCCTCTCCTCCCCTCCCCATCTACAAACACTTTATTTCCATCTTTTCATTATCTCACATTTTTTTCTTTTCCCTTATTACCCTTCCCCTACCTATCCCACCTTCCCTACACCTTTAGCTCCTTTCTTCCATAGCCAGCCTGGTAAGAGCAAGGTCCTGAGTTACATCCCTGGTACCAGGGGAAAAAAATTAAGACAAAAAAATCCTGTCTTCTACAAGTTAAAGGAGAGTCCACAGAAGAGATTTTATGATCTACTGGTTTGTCTCTATACTACCCTTGTGTTAAAAAGAGGCAGGGAGAAAAAGTCCAAGAAACAGAAATATAAAGTAATGGTAAAGGGATAAGAAAGCTAAGATTTGTTGTTATTACTATATACCAGGTACTACCCTGGGCACTTTGGATTCATTATCCCACTTACAAAATACTGAAATACTGGAAATCTGTCTATACACCACTTTTTAAACACTATACTACCCTTGTGTTAAAAAGAGGCAGGGAGAAAAAGTCCAAGAAACAGAAATATAAAGTAATGGTAAAGGGATAAGAAAGCTAAGATTTGTTGTTATTACTATATACCAGGTACTACCCTGGGCACTTTGGATTCATTATCCCACTTACAAAATACTGAAATACTGGAAATCTGTCTATACACCACTTTTTAAACACATACAGAAAATGGAATACTTGAAACCACGTCCTTTGTGGAATGTATAAAATGGGGAGATCTCACCATGCTAGCAAAGACTTTAAGTATATATGGGGATGGGTGGAAAATAAACTATCTGTGTTCTATGTGCCTATCATTGCTGGGGTATGAGAAGCACAGCAAGATGGATTTCAATGCAACACAATAAAGAATTGCCCAACCAAGCCATTCCAAAACTGAATGGCATGCCTCAGAAGGTCGTAAGTTCTGCATTAATTAGAAATGTTCCCTGGGCCAAGACAGAAATATTTAAAAGGCGATTCGAATATTAAATGTAAAGTTAGGAAGAGCTGGTCCCAGATTCTGTGAAGCTGGGCGTGGGTGCGTCCTCCTGCTCGCCCCCGGGTGGGCAGAAGGAGCAGCCTTATCTGGGGAGCTCATCTGGGGACGCAGGGCGAGGCTCCCCTTGTGCTTCATCCTGGGGCGCTGGTTGGGAGTCTCCCGCTGGAAGCGAAGGCGCTGGCGGGAGCAGGAGCAGGGGAACCTTCTTGTCCTCCCCTGCTGTGCAGTCAGGACGAAGATCCCTGACTCTGCTAGTTCAAATGCCCGGGGTTCAGCCACAAAGCCTTCAAGGAGATCTGAATTCCCTCCGGTACAAAGTGAATTTCTCCGCTGAAGACTTAGTGTATTCCTTCCACTTGGAGTTGGCTCCAGAGACTAAGTTGAGTACCAAAGAACTTGAGATTAGCATTTCTTCAGACAATGCAGTGGTAGTGCTGGCCAAAGCTCCAGGGAGCCGTGGACATTGGCAAGAGTGGTTCTATGGTTTAAACAGCAATTCTTTGGAGGATCTCACTATGTATTCCAGGCTGGCCTCAAAATTGCTGAGATCCTCCTGCCTCAGCCTCCAGAGTGCTGGATTACAGGAAAGGTTGTCAGTGAAGAAAATGTTAATGAGTTTCTTGAAGTGTTCCTGAATCCTCCATTCAAACAGAAAGTGCTCCCAGCCCCAGCAGTAATTGAAGTTCTTCAGGTTACTGATGAGAAGATTCAAATTCATGCCAAGTTAAAAGAATGTAGTAATCCTGATCAGCTTCAAGGAAAGGAAAAAAGAATCAGTGAAGGATGTTCTCTAACTGAAAATGAAAATATAGAACATCTTCCCATCTCTACAATCAGATTCATCTATAGCAGTTAAAGCACCAGGAATAGATATTTGTGGTTCAGTTGCAGGCTTTCAGCAAGAGCCTCTTGATGTTTCTCCAATGCAGCTAGGAAAGTCTCAGCTACCTGAGGCAAAAATGGAACCTCAATTTGTAAAAGAAAAAAGTGCTACTTATTCAAATGAGGAAGATAATTTAAAGGAATGTGTCATAACTGAAGGAAAACAGTTCAACGGAGGTCACCAATCTTCATCACTAAACAAAACTGTCATTCACAATACAATTGATTTTGATAGCATAGAAGAAATCAATACACAGGACGGTAGTGTGCAAATTATTAAAGATCATGTGACTCATTGTGCATTCAGTTTTCAGAATTCTTTGCTGTATGATTTGGACTAATTCAATGAAATTTTGGAATTTGAATGTTAAAAGTAAAAAATTGGGGGATCTAAAATAGTTTGTTAACTATTAAAACTAAAGGTATTGAACAAAATATAAATTAAAATTTGCAATTTTAATTCCAGTGGGGAAATAAGACATTTTTCTTTAGAATTTAAAGTTTCCTTAATTATATAAATGTAAATTTTGTGATTACTCTGATTGAGGTTTTTTTTCTAACAGAGAGTAAAACATTGTTTTAATACAACCTGTATTGACTTCTGACGTTGATTTTTTGCTTTTGTTTATCATTAAAGTTTCCAAAAAAAAGGTAAAGTTAGAAAAGAGGATGGCTCAAGTTCATTCCAACCCTGGTATTATGCAAAAACAAGGGGGGTAGACTAACAATTAGACCAAATCTTCATGCCTCTGAACTCAAATAGGTAGAAACACAATACATCTAACCAAATTTTTCTCATTTGAACTATCTAACTTATATTTCCTTACCCTTTCTAACTCACAGAATATATTTCTTACTTGCTGGTTTCTTTCATTATGAGACCCAAACAAATAATTTCACTTACTAATATCAGACCTTATTATTAATCCCCTGGGACTGGACATTGTTATTTTCTACAAAGTTTGTCATTAGAGTACTTTCATTTATTTGAGTAACAGATATTTACTGAGCACTTAAAACATGTCAGTCACAGTACTCCAGGTTGGGAGAGCAACAAAAACAAAAAATAAGATCTCTACCTTCATGGAGTTAAGTCTTCTGTTTTCATGCATATCTTTTCATTACTTTCTGATTAAAAATAACAAATTCATACAAAAAGAGAAACATTTTGCTCTTATTAAACATTCAGCAGAAAAATAATAATTATCAATTTAGAAGTACCCATTTATATAATTTAAGAAGTCATATTTTTACCAAAAATATACTACTACTTATGCTTCTGGAGTTAGTACAAAAGTGCATAATATTCTTTGGTATGATTAATTTATATGAACAAATTTTCATAAAATCTGAATCAATAAATGAATACAATTATTTGAATAAAAAACCACTAGTAAAGTTAATTTGCTGGCTTTTTGCAGTTTTTAGATAGGTAGTACCTATCTAAATCAGGAATGCAAATATTGGTGGTTATTATATCTAGTTCTTACATTCCTCAATGTTTGATTTACTATGAAACTAAATTTTGTAGTAGGATTAGGAGTTAGGAAGCAGAACTTTCAGCTGGTGGATGTTACCAAGAATACTATACTGAAGAATCCAAAAGTCTATAAAGCCTTAAACTTGTGCCATTCTCAGCCCTGTTCTAAGGGGAGGAATTCCTGTACTGGTACTGGAGCCCATTCAGAATCCTCTGTAATAACGTGACATCTACTTATTAATTGTGGTTGATTAAACCAGTGATACATACGGTTTAGACTAAAAGTGCTCCCAAAGGTTCATATGTTCAAAGATGGAGTTTTGGAAGGTGATGCTAAATTCAGTGGATTAATCCATTGATGAATTCATAACTGAATGTTCTATTAGGAGGTGGTGGTGGTGGAGGAGGTTGGTCAATAGGGGTGTGATCTGGAAGAGTATGTCCTGTCCCCATTCCATTCCTCTCCCTCTGCTTTTTAGCTACCATGAAGCAAGCAACTTTCCTCTGCTATGCCTTTCTGCCATGATGTTTCTGCCTGGGAGCCAGCAACTATAGACTGAAACCTCTGAAACCATGAGCAGAAATAAGCCTTTCATCCTGTAAATCAGGTATTTTGTCCCAGCAACAAAAAGCTGACTAAAGCAGTAAGTTATTTCATTAGCCACATGAGATCATACATTGTTTGGCATATAGTAGCACTCAATGAACATTTTTGAGTGAGTTCACAAATGGGAGGAAGTGGAAGTAAACTCAAAATTGGTATCATTATTGACTAAAGAGAAAATACCTCAGTAGTTCATTCAATAAGTACTTGATTTCTATAAATAAATTAGACATTGTATACTATTTCAGGGTATACAGGGATAAGCAAAAACCAGATATAATCACATTAACCCTCAAGGAGTTTATAGTCTAGTTGAAAAAATATTAATCCAAAGTTATCATTAAAACTCCAATATGATATGTATAATATGGTAGGTGGTAGGTTAAGTGACATGGTTTGTGAGAGGGTAAAACAGAGGGATTTGACCTTGTTGAAGAAGTCAAGGAAAAATGTTTAAAGAACCAACAAAGAAGTGCTCAAATGAAATGAGGTGGAAAGAGAGTTCCAGGGAGAAGGCCTGAGGTTCTTAATTTTCCTTGCATTGTTATTTCCAATGATATATGTTAAATTCTTGTTTCCAGGTTCCCTTGGATCCAGAGAACTTGAAATTTATTTTACAACAATATTATGTTTTCTATTGTTTCTATTTTTATGTCATAGTCCTGCGATTTGACTTCAATCCTATCTTTTGTCACTTTAATTCATATTTTCCATAACAATCTTTTAAACTGGTTTGTGTGACAAATGTAGACATCTTTGTAGATTTGTAGCAAAGGGAAATATAGGAGAAATTTGTGAAAAAAGATAAGAATTAATCCACGTAAGTCCTGTAGACAAGGTACAATATATGATTTATTCAAGTAAGTTTTCAGGGCCAGGGATTTTGCTCAGTGGTTCTGCCACCTCCTCGCAAGGACAAGTTCTTGCGTGCAATCCCTGGTACTGAAAAAAAAACAAAAAAAAACAAAAAAAAAACACAATTTTGGGCTGGGGATTTAGTTCAGTGGTTCTGCCACCTGCCTCACAAGTGCAAGGTCTCAAGTTCAACCCCCAGTACCAAAAAAAGAGTAAGTTTTCTCAGAAATTGAGATTTAAACAAAAGCATACTATTAATATTATATCTCCACCCCACCAATGATGTCATATATTTGATTTCGACCAACTATATTCACATGAACAAAATCTCTCAAGCAAAATAATTTCACCATTCTTGAAAATTGTGCTCAAAAAATGATTTTTTTCTCTTCAGTAACTTGAATCATAGGTGCTTAGGAATCAGTTTCAAGCCACACTTCACATAATAATCTTTTAATTTTATATTATAGTCATTTAGCTTTTGTTTCTTTTTTGTATCACTTCTCTTCAGTGAGATTTAAAGAAGTCTAAACCAAAATAGGAAAGATCTCTGCTTTAGGCTACATCAGCAAATTAAAATAAATACGCTCTATATGGAGTAATTTAGAAATTAAAGCTAAACAAAATATGAAAAGGTGAGAAAAGTAGATAAATCTGGTACTTTCAACCAAGAACCATAGATTCCACAACACACCAGCTCATGTGTGCACATGTGTGCATACCCACATATAATTCCTTTTGTTTGCATTTTTCCTTTTAAAAACATTTGTTATTTTTAAACTGATGCATTAAAAACATAAAAAGTCTACTTTTTATGGAGTCCCATGTGATGTTTCAATACATGTATGCATTGTGTCATGTTCAAATCAGATTAAATATATCTAGCTCTTTAAATACATCACTTTTTCATGGTGATAGCATTCGAACTTTTCTAGTTTTTGAAGTATACAGCATCTCATCATTACCTATAGTCATCCAACTGTCCAGTTGCACCCAGAATGTCTTTCTCTTCTCTGCCTGTAGCTTAGTTCCCATTGATGAACCTCACACCATCCCTCCTTACACCTAAAGGTTTTTAGTATATTCAGAATTGTGCAACCATCACCCAAACCAATCCTAGAACATTTAAAAAGAACTCCTGTACTTATTAGCAGTCATTCCCCATTTCTCCTCAACTTCCTATCCCGAGGCAATCAGAAGTCTACATTCTGTCTCTATGCAGGTGCTTATCGCATATATTTTATATGAGTGAAATCATTCTATATATGACCTTTTGCATCTGACACTTAGCATAATGTTTTCAAAGTTCTGCTATGTTGCAGAATATACCAGTTCTTCACTTTTACAGCTGAACAATACAAAATTGCATTAACATACCATATTTCATCCCTTCATTCATTGATGAAAAGTTCATTGTTTCCTCTTTGGACTATTATAAATAATGCTGCTATGAATATTTGTGTACAAGTGTTTGAATGGATTTATGTTATTTTTTCCTGGGTATATGTCTAAGAGTATAATTGCTGGGCCACATGGTAACTGTACATTTAATTTTTTTTAGGTAAAGCTAGACTGATTTTCAAAAACATTGCACCATTTTATAATGCCAGAAACAATGTACAAAGGCTCCACTTTCTCTATATCCTTACCAATAATTGCTGTTGTCTTTATTATTGTCCTATTTGGTGTGAAGAAATATTTCACTGTGGTTTCATATCCATTTCCCTAATGGCTAATCAGGTTAAGCATCTTTTCATGTGTTTATTGGCTATTTGTATATCTTTGCAGGCAAAATAACATGGCTGACTTTGAAATACCCACTTATATTTTCATAAGGATAAAAACATTCCTTCCCATTTTCTGAGCCTAGAATTTACTTTTTTTTCCCCTTGGTACTGGGGATTCTGACCTCAGGCCCTTGCGATTACAAGGCAGTTGGCAAGGCAGTTGGCGGAACCACTGAGCCAAATCCCCAGTCCTAGAATTTACTTTTAATTCCACTTTATTTAGAATAAAAGGTATTTTCGCACAGTTATAATAGACAGTGAATTCAAGGAATGCAACTGCTTTGTAAACTGAGGGTCAATTGTAACTCCTTTTATTTGAAAGATTTGTTCCTTATTTGAAAATATCACATCACTGGTGGGAGTTCCTTGGTGGCATTTGAATTTCTGGTGCAACATGCCTTTCTTTATCAGTCTGCACTTGTTCCTGTGACATGCAAATATGTCTCAGACAGAATTTGAGATTCTTTTTAACAGACTTAGAAATACAGAGATCTCATTGAATGTTAACAATGAGTGCTTTTAAAAAATGTATCATTTCCAACCAATGTATAAAAAATAAGATAACCATGTTGTGAATATTACATATTCAAGTTTTTAATTTTTAATAGTCTGTTACTTTTCAATTTTACTTAAATTCTGTCACCAGAAGCCTCTAAAATAATCCTCTTAGAAGCCCCCTTCTGATATTATTTTGTTTTCCAATTTTCATTCTTCCTTTTTGACTACTGAAGAACATATTATCTAAGGTCTTTTTAAAAACCAAATATTGGATACAGTAGGGTATTAAGACATGACATATGTTTGCATGTTTGTGTGTGTGTGTGATATTTTATCATTATATGTCCAATGACCTAACAAAGAACTTGGTTTTACATTGTACTAAGACCAAATTAATTTGTACAAATATCATATTTCCTCATTTTCTCCTCCACCTCCTGAGAATTGTCTTGGCTCTTACACACACTTCCAGTTATGGGTAGTTTTCCTCTTTCTCTTCTTATATATAAGAAAATCTGATTTATTATTATTATCGTAATTATAGTTTATATTTTCATTTTCATTCATACTTCTGCTACTGTTTTCTTACATTCCTTATACAAAAGTTTCTTACTTCCTTTACATTCAAACTTTTTCATTATTTCAAGACAGAAGCATCTGACCCCCTCATTATATCTTCTAGTTTAGACATGCCTAGACATTTACACACTGAAAGTGTTATTATTTTATAATAAATTGCTTTCACTTTATTCTTCTTTTATACTAAGCATAGGTTATTATATTGATTATTTTGAAATTATATGTGGAGGTAATTTATATTATCTAAGACTTTCATTTCAGGATAATAAAGGAAAAATTTACAAGATATTAGTTGTGAAAATGGGACACTGGGATGTGATGATTAAGAAACACTGGTCCACATGGCATCCTCGTCTGTCTCTCACAGGATGTTGGGCATCTCCTCTGCATGGTGGCAGGCTTTGTGATCTCAGGTGACTGGACTTGGCTCTCGATAAACTAAAGTGATTTAGATGATCATCTCTAACCCAGCCTAGTTTTGAAATTAATCAAGTTAGGTAACTACCCTCTTATCCATGGCACAGTAGGTTCAAGGTTCAGTTTCTAAGGTAGAAAATAATAAAATGTAATTTAAGGTAATGGTCTCCAAGCCAAGACCATGGCTTACTAGGAACAGGAGGTGAGTGATAAGTAAACAAGCAAAACTTCATCTGTATTTACAGCTGCTCCCCATCACTTAGATACTGCGTAGACTCCACCTCCTGTCAGATCAGCTGCAGCATTAGATTCTCATAGGAGTGTAAGCCCTACTGTGAATGGTGTATGCAAGGGATTTAGGTTGCACAGCTCCTTATGGAAATCTAATGCCCGATCCGAGATGGAGCTGAGACAGTGATGGTAGTGCTGAGAAGTGCTGCAAATAAAGATTAACATTAGCAGAGGGCTTGGACCACACAGAGACCATAATAACTCAGTTGCTTCCAGGCATAGCAATACTGTATCAATGAGTTGCAATTGACAAGCTGCATCTGGTGGCAAGCTTTACAGCGGCAAGTGAGTTAATGTACTACAGTTGTACAGTTGCATCTGGTGGCAGACTTTAACTCAGAATCTGACACTGATTTTAGTCTGTGTGTGGCCCACCTATTATTTTATTTACCACTCTCATTGGCACCTCTTTCCTGAATTATGCACTTGCCTCAGTCACAGTTTTGATAAGCCTACAAGCTAACCTTAGCGAAAATGAGTGAAAAAATAGCACCAGAGAGCTTTCTTAAAAAGGAGGAAAGATTCAACTGCTAGACAGCAGAAGCCTCTAAGACTGCAACAAAAAGAAAGCTGCATTTAAAAGAAAATACCAACAATCCTACTTAAATGATGGGCTCATTGCAACAGGTAATTCAATTTCCTACTTTATACAATATGTGTCAACCAGCTATCTAGCAAAGCCACAAAACCTTCATAACTGCCATACAAGACCAACTGCACAGCATTGAAGGGAAGAATGTGGAGCTTTTTTCAAAAGAAAAAGAGAGAACACAAAAAACAGAAGCAATTATTGAAGGCAACTGCTTTGTCTAACGTGCCTGCACTGAGAGCGTCATTTGAAATAGCTAACCACACTGCTGAGGCAAAGAAGTCCTTTAGTATTGATGAAGAATTGATCCTGCCTGCTCCTGAGGACTTTCTCAAGAACTTTTAGGAGAGGCTGCCGTTCAAAAGGAGGCACATATTCATCTTTCAGGTAGCACTGTAACTAGACAAAAGGATGAAATAGCAGAAGATACTGAGGTACAATTTTTAGGATTAATGAGTCACCACAGTACAAATCCAAGTTAATAAGTCCACTGATGTTGACAACAAGGCCTGTTTTTGTGTAATATATTTTTCAGGAGAATGTACATGAGAAATATATGCAATTTTGTTGCCAATCAACACCCTTCCTGCAGAACAACTCCAAGTCTTTGATCGCTCAAAGTCTTTGATTACATATTAAGAAAACTAAATTGGCCATTTTGGCGAGGTATGCATGGATAGAGTGGCCGCCCTGGCTGGACAGCCTTCTGGTTTCACTACTTGAGTCAAAGAGGTAGCTTCTGAATATGAGTCTACAAACTATGTCACCCACACAGAAAAGCTGGCTAGCTGAAAAACGTCACCTGAAATTAGCAATATTCTATAGGATATGATTAAAATGATCAACCACACTAAAGTATGTGCCTTTTACTCATGTCTCTTTGTGCAGGTCTGGGATGAGATGGCTGCAGTGCATACACATCCTCTTCTGTATACAGAAGAAAGATGACTTTCTAAAATTAGGTAACTAGGGCCAGGGACTTAACTCAGTGGTGCTGAGCCTGTCTGGCAAGCACAAGGTACTGAGTTCAATCCATGGTGTTAAAAAAAAATTTAATAAATAAATAAAATTAGATTGCTCTCCAGAGTTTTTAAATTATAAGGGGTGCTCCAGGAATTTCTTTTAGGAAAAAACAGTCACCACTGGCAGCATATTTCTATGACACAGAATGGGTTGTAAAATTCCCTTACTCGTGACATTTTCAACCCGCTCAATGAACTCAATTTGTCCCTTCAGGGAAAAATGACAAGTATGTCCAAGTTAGCAGATAAAGTGGCTGCATTCAAGCCAAACTAGAATCATGGGGGCAAGAGTGAACACTGGGAATTTTTTACATGTTTCAAACATTAGCAGAGATTTTGCAAGAGATTGAGCCAGGGTCTTCTTTCTCCCAAATGATACATTATCACTTATCTCAGCTTTCAAAGAACCTTATTACTTCCCAACCACAATATACCCCCAAATGGGGAAAGAATTTATCCATAACCCATTTGTGAATAAGCCAGGTGAATTGTCTTTGTCTATGCCAGAATAGGATCAATTGTTTGAGATCATAAATGGCAGGGCCTTAAAAGTATGTGTGAGACAACTTCACATCTTCTTACATTCTGGATTAGAGTCGAGGTGGAATATCTTGATGTTGCCACCAAAACACTGAAAGTTTGCTCCCATTTTCAGCATTCACTCTTTGGGAAGTAGGGCTTTCTTAGTGGTGGCAACCAAAATGAGATTAAGAGTAGACTGGGCATGTGCAATACACTTCAGCTGTCACTGTCTTCCATCACCCCCAGTTGGGACCATCTAGTTTCAGGAAAAAAGTGCGAGGCTTCCACTGATTCTGCATTATGGTAAGTTGTATAATTATACTTGGTTGGTTAGGTTGACACATGCTTGTAATCCCAGGAGTTGGGAGGCTGAGGTAGGAAGATCACTGTGAGTTTGAAGTCAACCTGTTCTACATAATAAGTTCAAGGTCAGCCTGAACTATATGGCAAAACCTCATCTCAAAAAACAAAACAACAACAATAAAAGAACTGTAGCTAAAATAGAAAAATTTAAGGATGTTTGGGTCATTTATAGTGAAATCATAAGCAGAGCTAAAAACCAAGCCATAATGTGGGAAAAAATTATATCACCTGTTCCTCAGACAAAGGTCTACTATCTAGAATATATAAAAAATTCAGAAAAATGAGACACCCCCCCAAATATAAAGACCCAATTCAACAATGGGCATCTGAAATGAACAGACATTTCTCAGACAAAGAAGTAGAAACAGCAAATAAACGTATGAAATAATGTTCAAGATCACTGGTCATTTGAGAGATGCTAATGAAAATAACACTGAGATTTTATCTCACCTCAGAAAGAATGGCTACTATCAAGAAATCAACCAATAACAAATGCTGGCAAAGCATAGAAAGAAAGGAACCCTTCTTCACTGTTGATGGGAGTGTAGACTGGTGCAACCATTATGGAAATCAATATGGAGATACCTCAATCAACTAGGATTAGAAATCCCATTTGACCCAGCTATTCCTCTGCTGAGTATCTTCCCAAAAGAATTAAAAAGAATCATACAGAGTGATACATGCTCACCCATGTTTATAGCAGCACAGTATGTAACCAGCCCAGTTGCACTTCAATTGGAGACTGAGTAAAGCAGATGTTGTGTTTTTTTAATAAAATGGAGTATTACTCAGCCATAAAGAATGAGTAACTAGAGATATTTATAGCTAAGTGGATGCACATTGAGTCCATACTCTTAAGTGAAATTAATAAGTCACACATGTGTAAATACTGAAGTTTCTCTGGTGTGAAAGACTGAAAGTGTAAAAAAGGATCATAATGTATAGTTGATATTGTGTAATAGAAAAAAAGGTCTAAAAGAATAGCGGAAGTGGGAGCGGTAGGGGAAAGATAAAAAGGGAAAAGAGAAATATGTGGAAAATAAAAATATGGAAACAATGTCTTTGTAAACAGGGAAGGATGGAGGGGGCGAGGGAGGGCAGGGGAATGGGGAAAAAATAAGAACGAAGATAAGTCCTGTAAAGGTACAAGATCCCAATGATGAATGCAACTGTACTGTATACCTAAAATGTACCAATAATCTTAATAAAGATATTAAAAAGATGCAGCAATACTTTTGCCTACTATGTTGGTTTCCTGTAGCTACATTATAGACTATCACAAATGGAATGGCTTAAAAAACAAAAATTGTCTCATAGTTCTTGAATCAAGAAGTACAAGATCCAAGTCTCATCGAGGTTGTGCTCCCTCTGAAGATGCTACAGACTGACATGTCCAGGTGCTTCTGATAGTTCCTTAGTTTGTGGTAAAATAGCTCCAACCCTCATATGTTGTTTTCCCTCTGTGTGTGTGTATTCAAATTTACCTTTTTTAAAAAGATGATCACAGCTTTAAAATGCAATCACTCTGCAATGACACTATTTCCAAGGTCACATTCTGAGGCACTAAGGGTTAGGACCTCAAAATATAAGTTTCAGTAAGGAAACAATTCCACCCTTAACATGTACCTTTTTGCCAAAAGCTATAATACTTTTTTCTGTGAAATTGTGGTTATTTAAAAGTGGAATCAAGAATTTGAACAGTGATATAGTACCCGGGACGTTCAGTTTCTAACCCTCCACCTTATTTTTCTTTTTGATATTGAGAAAGAAAAATGTCAGAAGTCTTAAACAATTGTAAGGGTCTATAAATTGGACAGAGTGTTTTTTTGTGAGATATAATATAATATTAATAGAGGTACAGGTACTTGTCATAGAATTGCAAATTACCAAACTTCAGTCTCAAGAAAGACTGCTTTCATATTTGAGTGCATAAACACTGTTGATACACACTATATCATTCCTGAGTCCATTTTCTCTTCCTGTGAAGATCCTGTGTGAGTCCAAAGAGGATGAGTACATGCCCTGCACTGTCTCAGGATAGTACAAGGTGGGAGTTACCTCTATCCCAGAGTGACTAGATAGGGGCCTCTTGCACACACACAGTGTAGATAGATTCTGAGCATATATTAGCAAGGAAGTTATACACCTTTCGAAGCTGAGTTCCATGAATACTGGGTACAGGATACTGCATTTTCATTTTTCACTGAACATTGCACAGTATCTAGCTGGTCATGCCTGATATTCCCAAGAAAAGCTGCTATGTTGCATTAGGCAAAAGACACATCACCATTAAGAAATTCTTTTTTTGACTTGTGGCTTTATCTAGAAGACAAACACCAGGTGAAATCGCTATGAAATCCATTCACATCTAGACTACAGAGTACTCTAGGTTCTTTAGTCTGTCTTACAGGTAGGTGGAGCCATATGATTGAGTTCTCTCCCATAGAATATAAGCAGGTAACATCTGCCACTTCCAGGCCAGGCCCAGAAAAATCTCCTGCAGCCCTTACTGTGTACCATACAATAACTAGTTACAGATGATGAGGGGCCCTCGAAATAGAAACACTTATCAAGGATTATATGGATACCCAAAGGCTCTATAGACAGAATTGAGAAAGTCTGTGATTTAAATGAGAAAAATCATTAAATCTTTATTTTCACTAGCCTCTATTTGAAATGTAACATTTTATTTTATTATTAATGTAGATTAAATACCAAGCACAATATATAAGCAACATTGACGCCTCAATAAAATTAAAATATTGTCATATTTATTATAGTTGTTGTAGACATGTCTACAACATTTTAATAGCTATTATACTCCTGCTAGGTCTTACTATTTAAAGCATTACAAAACCAAAAATTAGTTCTTTTAATGTTTTAATAACAATATTTCAACATAATTTTTACTATCTTATATATTTTATACATATGTAAAGATTTTCCAGGTATAGTGTTGAGGCTCAACTGGACTGCCTAAGGGACCTGTGATACAAAAGTTTAGAAACTTTGATAGGATTATACTAAAGGGGAAAAAAACCTACACAAAAGGCTATTTACCATATGAGTCCATCTAAGCACAACACTGTGGCAAAGGCAAATTATAGGACAGAAATTGATAGAGGAGAAAGGAGATTGACTACTGTTATGGTTAGGATCTAGAATGTTCCCCAAAGGCTCACATGTTGAAGGTTTGGTCCCCAGCTGGTGGCACTAGAGAGGTGGTGGAAACGTTAGGAGGTCAGACCTACTAGATAAAACAAATCACTGGGATGTGACTTAAAGGGTACATTTTGGGAGCTGGGGATATGGTTCAATGGTAGAGCTCTTGCCTTTGATTCCCAGCACCACACACACACACACACACACACACACACACACACACGGGTAGATTTTTGTCCCTGGCCCCTTTCTCTCTCTCTCTTTGATTCCTGGATGCTATGAATAAGTGCTTTGTTCCATCTTATGCTTCCCACCATGATGTTCAGCCTTGTCTCAGGACCAGTCTGAGGGAGCCAAGTACCATGGAGTGAAACCTCTGAAACCGTGAGCCAAAATAAATCTTTCCTTCCTTAAGCTGATTTTCTTGGGTATTTTCTCACATTTACAGAACGTTAACTAACATAACAACAAAGGGACATAAGGGCCTTTGGGAGCAATGGAAACATTCTATATCTCAAATATGATGGTGGTTACATAACTGTCTATATTAGTCAAAACTTCAAACTGTACACTTAAAAAGAAAAGGTTTTATTGAACATAAATTATACTTAAACTTGACTTAAGGAAGGGGACAGCAGAGTCTCAGGGTGAAAGTAGCCAACATGATGAAGTGGATGAGAGTCACCTCACTGTCCCAGTGCTACTACAGGAGAAAGGGATCAAATTCCATTGTGCTGAGTACATGCGCATGGGCCTATTTGTTTCCAGTTTATGCTATCTGTATACATTTTTGAAAAGTATTTGTTCAACATAATGCAAAGGTTGGAATGAGAATATTTATATCCAATTTCTACTGTTACTTAAGTGGTTCTTGCTTAATGTCTCTAAACTTCAATTCCTTCATCTATAGGATGGATGGAATTAATAATAAACCTCTACTGGCAATGTTCTGTGAAGAAGAAATACATAAATCTTAGCCTAGAACACTCAGTAATCAGAGTCATGATTTGGGAGGCTATAATTTTATGAAAATTAGGCCATTTTCCCCCATTACCATGGAAAGCCAAAGAAAGTAAAAAAGAAAAACTGAAGATTCCAAACTCACCCCATCAATGAAACTGGGAAATAAAGGTATTATCTTATCCAAGTGCAGATCTGAAACTGGACTGGCCGAGGGCCTGGTGTTAGAAAATGATGGTAAAGCTGAGAGAAGGTTTGCCTGGCAAGGGCAATCTGAACTTCTGCTGTTATCAGCAATGTGGATTCTTGAGTATCTGTGAACTACTGCTGAAGGTGTCTGATCCTGAGACATCTTGAGTCTACTCCATTGAACAATCACTCAACAGTTTATGGAACCCTAACAGCAAAAGGCAAAAGGAGTAGATCACCTGTGACAGGGGATACAGCCTGGTACCTATAGTCTAAACAAGATCCACTAAGCTGGGCATATCAGTCACTTTCCCAACACTAACACAAAATACCCAATACCCCCAACTTAAAGGAGGAGGCCTATACTGGCTCACAGTTTTCAGAAGATTGTGTTGATGGTTGTCTGATTGGCTGGCAGAAGGATAAAGCAGAGGAAAGCTGTTCACCTTATGACAGTAAGGAAGCAGAAAGAGAAGGGAGGAACTAGAGAGGAAGACACACTATCCAAAGACACGCCCCTCCAGTGACGTACCACCTTCCAACCAAGTTACACTTCATAACAGGAAACTAAACTAAGAACGCATCAACGGATCAAGCCTCTGATGGGTACAAAGCCTCATGATCCAATCACTTTTCAAAAGCCCCATTTCTGAACTTAAAAGAATTTAGGGGGCCTTCTAGATCTAAATTATAACATCGGGAACTAAGCAAAGACCAGCTCTTTCTTAGCATCCCTTCAAAGAATCAGAAACACATCTCAGAGAGAATCAGTTCTGTTGCTACCAAAAAATTTGAATTTGTAAGTACCAGCCAATATTAAAGAATCAGGTACGCAGTCACAACCAATAGACAGTAACCGCCATTCTCTCGAGTCCTGTGCCTCAGTCTTTCCTACTGCCTTCCCATCCAACACCAGGGAAGAATCAATGAGCAAGAAGAGGGTAAGGAAGAGGCTTTGGAAAGTATCCACACTCCAGTCACCCAGGCCCAAGTTGTTGCTCCAGATCCCACCACCACTATCGTACCCACCACCACCATCACTACCCGCACAAGAAACTAGATTAAAGATCTTACCCATATGTTTGGGGGTGTGGATAGAGATGTCGACCAAGTACTGTTAAAGCTGATAATTGATAGTGCTAAATCTTAAAACATGCTTAAAAACTGTTGTAATATCTGTTGTGTCTTCAACATTGTGGAATTGTACTGCCATGCCCCCAAGGACCCTGAGTCAGAGCATAACTTGAAAAAAATAAAACGATTTCATGTTTATGTGACACAAATTGAGACTTTTTGACAGAATGAATAATAACACGACATTCTCTAGACACCACATTTATCTCAAGCTCTAAGATTGGCATTTGTTTAAACATTTCTATCAAGGTCTAGGCAAATTTCTTTGTGGTAATAGCTCCCAAGCCAAGGTAAGCGAATGCATTCTTCCCACTTTCAATGGCAGAACTATTTGTCAGTGGACTATGTATACTTACAGGACTGACAGTCATAACAAGCAGTTACAGGACTGTCAATCATTACTGCCTTGTGAGTTAAAATCAAGTGGCAGACACAAGAGGTCCAGGAGATCTCAGAGCTTCACCAGGGTATTAACTTGTTGGTTAAAGGATGTCCACATAGGAAAACAGTATGGAATGTGAAAACTGTTCCTTGCCACCAACACACTTCATTTTTGGATAATCAGTATTCATTTGTGGAAAGTGAAGACATCCATCCTGAGACATATATAGAACCAAAAACAGTAACGACTAATTGCTTTTCTTTGGGTTTTGGTGGTTTATAAGAGTGGTATTTTCGGTTTATTGTGTTTTGTGCTCTTAGATAGCTGAAAGTTCACTATAAAATGACTCATCAAAGGAAATATTGAAAATCAAAACTGCAAGATAAATTCATCATAATACTTTATCAAATCCAGCAGGAAAGACCAAAATTACATGCTTAGCCATTGTTAGATGCCCCACCCAAATTTTTATGTTGAAGTCCTTACACCAGCAATCATATTTGAAGGTAGAATCTTTAAAAATTAATTAACTTAAAATGCAGTCATGAGAATAGGCCTTGATCAAGTAGGACTGATATTCTTATAAGATGAAATTTGGACACAGTTACTCACAGAGAAAAGATCATGTGAAGAAAATGGCTATCGATAAGCCAAGAGAGGCTGAGAGGAAATTGGTCCTACTGACATCTGATCTTAGACTTCCAGCCTCAGAACTGTAAGAAAATAAATTTCTACTATTGAAGATTCCCCATCTGTGATACTCTGCTACCACAAACTAATATAACCATCACTGTTTTTGATAATATATTTCTCTTTAAATTGTAGGATTACAGAATGGGTTTAAGCCTTAATTACACAGTCCACCTGTGTCATTTTGTGTATAGTAGTAATAATTAGCCATATTGAGTGCCCGGTGTGGTAGATATTTACATCAACCCTACTTTGAATATATTACTATCTTCATTCTTAGATCCAGTGAACACAGCTCATGTTCAAACTAAAGTCTCTTCAACAATAAACACCTGACCTCTTAAACACTAGCCTGGAAGGTGTTAAGCAATTTAGCCAAATTGATTTGCTGCACAACTAGCACTATAATGAAGGTCATCTGACTCCCATACCAGAATCCTGCCTCAATTACTATAAATACTTTTTTTGTTGGTTTTTTTTTTTTTTGAGACAAAGTCAGGTGGGCCTCAAACTTGCAATGACCCTCCTGCCTCAATCTCCTGAGTAGGGGGATGACAAACATGTTGCCACCACACCCAGCTTGTAAAGCTTTAATGCAAACTTTTAGAATGTCACAGGCTGGTATACGGCTGCTCAGTAAAGCTCTGGCACAACCGTATCTGTCTCATACTTGGCAATATATTCGCAAAAATTTCATAAGGCAATGAAGGATTAGAACGCTTTAGAAAACATGTGAGGCTTTTAAGGACCAGGAATATCTGTGGCTGGATATCCCTCATGGGTAGCAGAAAGATAAGAAACCACAATGATTAAGTTTAAAGAAGAAATCCCAAAGAGGAGGGTTTAGAAAATGGTGAATAGTATTCACTTTCCACAAAGATTTATAAGCTCAAATACACCCTAAATTTTTTATTTATTTGTTCATTCCTTTGTATACTATTGGAATCCCAAGTTATACCTAGCTATGTTAATTCAGAAGTTTTGACATTTTTAAAGCTTTTTTTTAATTAACACAATAATTTTACATATTTATGGGTACAATGTGGCCTTTTGTTGCATGTATATAATGTCTAATGATCTGGGAAATTGGTGTATCTATCACCTTAGGCTTTTATCATTGCTTTATGCTGGGAACATTCGGACTCCGTTTATGAACAATCTTCACATGAAGAGGAAACTCCAGAGTTATTTTTGAAGGAACTGCTCCTCTTCATTCATGCCTATAGAGCTTTGAACTGATCCCCATAGCAGTGATGGCGAACCTTTTAGAGCTTTCAATGATATAAACAGCTCACTGTGGTATGCGTGCCACACGTTTGCCACCATGGTCCTATAGATTCCATGCTCATACTTGTTCCTGACACTCTCATTAAAACCAGGCTATCAAATTTCATCTTCAAAAATCCTCAGCAAAACTTAGTTTATCTCTGGGACATGAAGTGTCATAAACAGAAGATGATGAATTATAAGCATGAAACAAATTTTGCAGTGTTAGGAGAAATCTCCTCTAGGCTGTGTCATGTATCAGGATTTGGAAAATGTGGTCCTCAGATCAGCAGCAGCAGTGGGGTGGGAACTTGTTGGAAACACAGACTCACACACTTCCTCTGGCTGCATTCAATCAGAAACTCTGCAACCTGTGTGCTAAAGGACCCTCCAGGAGATTCAAATGTGTGTGTGTGTGTGTGTGTGTGTGTATATATATATTATATGCTTTATAACCTCTGTGCTGCAGTAATTACCAAAAATATTTTTGAAGAAGACTAAGTACTGAGCTCCCAAAATCTTTAAGAAGTAAAATGATTTAAGAGGCAATTGTCAGAGTGATACATAACATTTTTAAACCATGTCCTGTCAAAGACACAATACCACCCACTGAGATAATGTCTATTTGGGCCTGTAAGGTGCCTTTAAACACCAAGAGTCCATGAACACTGAGAGAAAACAATCTCTTTATTAAATTATTTTATAATTACAAATCATAATACTTTTTCTCAAAGTTTTTGTTCTTCATTCCCTTTTTTAAAAAGCATCATTCCTATGAAAATATCCTGCAGAAGCATTACCTAATTCATTAGATATTCGAAAATCTAAATAAAAATACATCAAAATGTTAGTGTTTATCTCTGGGCAGAGGAATTATGGATGAATTTTATTTTGACTTTATATTTTAAGGAAACATATTAATATATGCTTAAAAAACTTATAAAGTTCTATTAAATCCAATAGAAAGCCATCATTCATAATGGCTGTAGCCAGATCTACTCTTAATAGGAGCAATTCCTTCAAAAGGAACTTAAAAGTTTTTTTTTAATTGAAAGCATTTTTAATAAACAGGATTGTACAGAGACATTTTTTCCATTACAGTTTTATTTTCCTGTGATATGTATCAGATGAACTGACCACATAAAATGGGAATTAGATAGAGATTATTCCAGGGAAGAAGTCCAAATAGATTTATTTTAATTGCAACAGAACTTTTTATAATGCGGAAATGTTCCCTACCAAAGGTAAAGAATATACCTTGAAATCTATAGAGAAGTTCCTTTTATACAGCATCACTGTATATGCTCCCTTGTCATGTGTAATGGTCCTCAGTTCCACGGGCTGCTGCTCTCTTTGGTTGACTGGCAGTTATATTGTTATGAAAAGACATTCATATTTTAGCTGCTGGTTCTTTATTGCAGCAACAGAGATTAAAGTTTTACATTTCTTTTACTCACTTATTCTTTAAGATGTGTTTTCTTTAACACAGATCTATTGTTTTCATTTTTAAATGTTGTCATTTAGATTTCTTTTAGGTACTTCCTGTGAATTTTATGAGTCTCCGTCCATTGTGTTGCTGTGGTTATCATTTCTGAAACCAATGGAGCATGGCCTTTTATAAGCTAACTTGTAACAATCAAATGAGCTAGGAGAAAGTTTGGCACTCTGTTTCTCTATAGTTTGTGACCCCTAAAAATAACTCTGTAATGTTTGCACTAACTTTTTGAAATCCCGAACATAGTCATTTTTTCTTATCTTTGTTTTTGTCATTTCTGAAGTTGTGAGCTATTGTCTTTTCACTATGACTTAGTAAAGCACACACAAAATTAGAGTCACAAACCCTGAATGAAGTCCAAGTCCTGCTACTTACTGATTCTATGAATCACTTAATTTCTTTGAACTCCACTTTTCTTGAAATAGAAAATGACAGTAATATTAAAATGAGAGTAATATCACAGAGGTTATAAAAGTAACTAACAGTGATGCTGTAAAATTTTAGAGTGATTACTTTTATTATTTTTTTCCTGACCAAAGCACCGCAAGTAGCATGACATAACTAAAGAAGGGACTAGAGAGAGGGTAATTCAAAGGGAATAAAATCTGCCTTCAGAACACAGCTTAAAATTTGTCTTTGTCACTTTCTCACTTCCACAAGTACACCCTATACTTACACACCTGTATCTTTTTCAGCCTGCAATCTTTTTTCAGATTGTTTAGTTGGGAGATTTTTTTAACCAAGCCTATGAGGAGGTCTATGGTGAAAGAGTTTCTAGGATGAGTTTGACTGGTGGTACTAAAACTCCTAGAACACAAAATTTAAATATACCCTAGCACTGCAAGCATCTGTCCAACCTATCTGCTTTCCCTTCAGAAACTGCTGCTGCAAATTCTCCTCCAGCAATGAATTCCCCTACAGAATATTTATTCAAGTTAGGTGGAGGATAGAAAGAGATTCTGATATAAAAACAGATAGATCGCTCCATGGCTGTGCATGTAGGTACAAACATGGTCCTTAGTATCATGGAGGTAAGTGTTGTATTGGGAGAGAAGGGAGATCTGCTTTCCCTTCAGAAACTGCTGCTGCAAATTCTCCTCCAGCAATGAATT
The DNA here is from genome assembly GCF_012274545.1 of Fukomys damarensis. Taxonomy (NCBI): domain Eukaryota; kingdom Metazoa; phylum Chordata; class Mammalia; order Rodentia; family Bathyergidae; genus Fukomys; species Fukomys damarensis. The sequence continues at coordinate 39,390,949 of NW_022900916.1, read as the reverse complement.
CCCCTACAGAATATTTATTCAAGTTAGGTGGAGGATAGAAAGAGATTCTGATATAAAAACAGATAGATCGCTCCATGGCTGTGCATGTAGGTACAAACATGGTCCTTAGTATCATGGAGGTAAGTGTTGTATTGGGAGAGAAGGGAGGGGGGAACAAGTAGAGGAAGTGATGCAATTTACCAGCTAGTTTCTCTTACTTCATTGTTTCTTCCTGCTAAGTAATTTATTTCTCTATTGGAGGATATTTAGTTTCCATTCTCTTTAAAAAGATCTGTTTGGTATTTTACAGAATAAGGAACTGTTCTGTACTAACTGCAACTAATAATAATGGGAAATTTCATCCCATCAAAAGCAAGAATGAATTCTGTGTGCCTAATATAATGAGAAAATTCTTACAACACTAACACCTTTATGCTGAGACATGATCCTCCAGTTGTTTTATGTATGTGCAAAGATAATGTTAGTTTTAAAGGGATGTCTTGAAAATATGAAAAGTTAATCTATTTTGATGTGTTTTTTTTTTCGGGGTGGTATGTGTATGGTGTGAATATTTCTCACCTTAACAAGAAAAATGGCAATATCTACTATGTTGGCCCAAAAAACAGAGATTAAAGTACTTTTTATTTTAAGTTACAAGAAGTATTACTATCATCTAATTGCAAAGCATTTTATGATAGTCATTGACTAGCTAAGTATTTGTTCTTTGATTAGTTTCTATCAAAAGCAGCAGAGAACATTTCATTCATTGACTCATGAAACATTTATTGAGTACATATTTGAAATTCTATTTATCAAGACGACATGATTTCTATTCTCAATAGGAAGTCTACTAAGGAAATTCTCTTCCATTTTAAAATAATAATAAAAGAAAATGTAATCATTCATTTCAAACTTTAGCCTGTGATCTATGCAGCAGGGATGTAATTTGCTCCTGGAGAGGAATGAGTCTGTCCACATGTCAGTTTTAGTTTAAGAGACTATTCATAATTCCAGCCTAAACCTTCCTAAATATAAAATGATTCAAACTTCTAAAACTTATTTTTTAACCTGTGAACTTTTAAAGAAACAAAGATGTGAAGTATAACCAAGAAAAATTATTTAATAGATCACAACTGATAATATTAAATTAAATGTCAACTTCAATTCAACTGAGATTAAACCATAAAGATCTTCTCAAAGAAAGTTTTGACACACTTCTACTCTCATTTCATGAAAATAAGCCATTAGCAAGTTGTTTCGGGAGGGGAATCATAATGTCTAGTGATAGCAAATAAATAATAACCATTCCAGGTTTTTAAAAAAAGGTTTACATCCTCCAACTTGACTGACCCAAATGAATGTTAATCTTATTTATCAAGAAACTTTCCAGAAGTAGATACTGCATGGAGACATCAGCCACATTATTTACTATCTGGTCCACACCTAGGATTTCTCACCTGCATACCACAGAAGCAATAGATTATGTGTTAAAATAAATTACCGGAAAAAAGGTTAACAGTGTCTCATCCAGGACATGATGGAAAACACACTGGTAGGACGCTGTCTGATTCCATATGGCACACCCAAAAGCTAATGGAGCCCTTCCTTCATAGGAGAAACTCACCTAAGTGAATTTTCCATGAGACATAAGCCTCCAAAGTCAAAGATAGTTCTAATCATTTTAAGCCTATTAAATTTGTCACAACAAAGTAAAATATCCCTAAATCATTGTCATCAACAAATATTTCTTCAGTGTCTATGATGAGTAAAACACAATGTATGATGCTAGGGACATATAGAGAAATAAAACACAATATCTGACCTTAATGGGCTTATAAAGTGGTTGGAAAAGAGGACATGTAAATTAAAGTGTGGTAAAAATGTAAAGCAGCATGATGAAAACCATAAAACTTGGTGGGCATTATTTCTAAAGAAAGGGAAGCCAATATTCAATGAAGGCCATTCTAGACCTATGAGCAGGTCACCACCAGAGAACTTTACATAGTCATATGCTTAATTTGGATTTTAAGAAAATAGACTCTATCTTAAGGAAATGATCCAAAAGTTAAACAAAGATTCAGTCACAAAATGTTCTAAACCATAAAATCATACAAAAATTGTATATAATCATTAAAGGAAATATTTATAAATCATTACAGCTCAGTATTTCTCAGATGGGAGGAAATGCTAATTCTAGTATATTAAATACAAGTATGGAAGTGGTTTATGTATTATGATTTCAAATTTGTATCTTTAAAATATGCAATTTCCACTAATCACTTATTCTGAAAATTTGATAAATGCAGAGAAATTATACCTTTATGCTGCCTTTTAAGGACAAATCAAAGTTCATAAGGGAAATCTTATATATAGAGAATAATTCCAACTAAACAAATACAGATTAGAGTTAGGAAATTCATCAGTTTTATCCCTAATGAAGTAATTCAAGCAATAATCTCAATGGATGCTAAAACACTCAGGTTTGCATCTAAAGAGGTAAATGATGGACAAGATATTCAAAGGTACCAAAACTGTACCCCACAGATTACTTTCCAGTTACAAAACCGGGCGGTAGTAGTGGTGCAGTGATGTGACTGTACCACTTTAATCAGAGGAGCAAAGTTGTTCCTAGTAGGATAACCTGATATTATGTGCATCATGACACAGACCGCTATAAAGTACACAGCATCACCTATGAAACCATTTTGCCAAAAACATTATCCTAAATATCCTCATTTCAAGTTCATAGATGATTCAGGAAACAGAAGAGCAAGGTCAAGGTACCCTTAAGGAAATAAATATTCCCAGAGTATGGGTGGTCTTTTAAAAGGCAATATCATGAAAAAAAAAAAAGATTAAAGAAACAACTCAAAGAACATCCTTGCTTGTATCCTGATTTTAAAAAAGAAAACAGCTGTTTTAAGAGACATTAGGGAAAATTGGGAATGCTTTAAATATGGGTATTAGGCTATGCTGAGGAGTTACTAAGTTTGATAAAAATATTATGTGGCTACATGCAAATGTCTTTTTCAATGTTAAAAAATTTGATTCACTCTCCTGAAAATGACAGACAGAGAGACAAAGAGGTTTATAGAGAGGCAGAGACAGAGAGGGACAGATGAATCATTTATTGCAAAAATCTAATACCAGTCAAATCTCCATGATAGGTAGTTAAGTGCTCCTTGTGAAAATATTTCAATTTTTTGTTTAAAATTTATATCATTAAAAAATTCAAAAAACTGTTAAAAGGCTAAAATATACCAAAATATTGATAACAGTTACTACAACATAATTTTCTTTCTTGTTTAAAAAATTTATCTCCGAAAGAAAATTAAGCCTTTCATTTAAAAGGCTCAGGCTAAGTACAATCACTCAAAATTTTGTCCTGAGGACTCTGATAATGTTATATTTTTGACACCTTGTATTTTCCACCAGGCACAGAGAACCAATAAAGAAATAAACCAATAAAGAACCATAAAAGAAATTTTCCTGCACATTTCTGAATGTTTAGTAAATTCTATAGAGACATTTCAGGAGAGTCTGCTTGAAAATTAGATCAAAACATAAATTCATTTTAATTCAAGAGAATTGAAAAGTATATATGATACTTATAAATAAATATGATTTATGGAAAATAGAAAATAAAAAAACAAAAGAAGCAACCATCATATTGTAATCATTGACAGTATATGAAATAAATGAGTGAGGAGTCTTCTTGTGGAAAGCAGATTGCTGCCCACCTCACCAAAGCCTTTATCCCAATAAAAATCATGCTGAAAAATAAATTGCTCTGTGTGTGTGTGTGTGTGTGTGTGTGTGTGTGTGTATTCATTTGTCATGGCTGGAGATTGAGCCCAGGGCTTTCTTACTGAGATAAATCTCCAGTACTTTTTTCTTTTTATTTGTTGTTTTGAGACAGCATCTTGCTAATTCACTAAATTTCCCAGGGGCTCGAATTTGCATTCTTTCAGAGTCAGCCTCCCAGAGCACTGGGATTACAAGTGAGTGCCACCACAACTGGCTCAATAAATTTAATATTATAGAGAGAAATTCAAAATTATTCTTAATTATATTATTTTATAACCATAAAAGTAAATAAATGAAATGCCGGCATGAGGTAGAATTGTGTGTAAAAATGCTTAAACCTAACCATTTAAGGCAATTGTAGTATAGGCTATTGTTACTCTGGTTCTATCACCATTTAACATACTAATAATCTACAAAATGGAGCTCAATGCATATTAAGCCATATTTCAAATAATATCTTGCTAAAGCAACAGGGAGTGTTGTAAAAGCAGGCCAGCCCAGACACAAACTGCCCACGTAGTTCATTAATAAACAGAAATTTCTTAAATCTTAAAAAAAAGAAATGGAATCCAATGTCTCTGGGAGAATTCTTTCCGCATAGTTATTCAATAATAGAGAAATCTGGAAAGCAACAAGTGGCAACGAGGGACAGCAGTGGAGAAATGAGGAGAGATCTTGGGATGATAATGGAAAACAAATTAGAGATTTGTTTCTAGTGACGTAAGTGAAAAGCAGGTCAGTGCTGATTTGGACTGGGCACCCAGGCAAAAGACTGCATTTTCTCACCGCCTGCTGAGTCCTCTGTGATGTTCATATTGGAATCTCAAGAACCTGGGAACCAAAGCATATAAATAGGAGCCTTCAGGGCTTCATTCTTCAAAAAGAAGAAGCAAGAAATTAAATGCATATAAAGAATCTGCCAAGAGATGACACAAAGAGGAGATAAATTTATAAAAATATGTAAAAGGTTTTAATGCCAAAAAGAAAGAGAAAGCATTTAGCCCAGAGCTAAGACTAATAGGATTAAATAAGTTAAGAAGTGAAAATAATGTAATAAAAATGATTTAAATGGTGTCACTGCAACGTTTCCTAATGCTTGCTTTACACATTACTGCACAGTTCCAAAGTTACATTCTCCCCATCACAGGGACTGGCATGGGTTAATATCTACCGCTCCCTTGTCCTCAAGGAGTGGCTTAGATTACTTAAATTCCTTAAATGGTAACACAGTAGAGCAGTGCCCAAATTTTGCTGCACACGAGAATCATCTGGGGAATTTAGAAAATCCCCATGTTTAGGCTATGTCCCACATCTATTATTTCAAAATCTCTGGGAGCCAGAGCTGTTCATCAATATAGTTTAAAGATCATCAGCAGAGTCCAGTGCACACTATGCAGCAAAGTTTGGGAGCTACTGGTTCAGTTTGCAAAGGCCAATGTTGGCAGCTACATTGGTTAACAGACTACATACTGACAAAGCATTTAAAGAAAAACCTATCCCAAAATACTGACCGTCACATCACTTCTACAGAAGAAGAGACAAGAATTGCAACACAGGAAGCAGAAAAGCATAGAACTGAGAGAGTAAATGATCAGAAATAGAAACTGGTAAATTGTACTATACATTCAGTTTGGTGGGAGCCGCAGTTGGGATAGTCTAAGAACTGATTCTTTATCAGCTGAAAATAAGCTGAATGTCTCATTTTTCTCCACCTCATTTATATGGATAGTAATGGAGAGTTTATATAACATTACAATTTGAAACCGATCGCATCAAAAAGTTTTCAGCCCTAGCCTATGTTGGTTTTTATCTCAGATAATCAAACCCATTTTATTTCCTTTTTTGTTTTTTAGTAGTGTTCATGTCAAAATATCCCACATAATAATACCCCGTCTGGATATTTATTTCTGCTGGTCCTTGAATTTTATTTTCCTCCACACCCATAATCCTGTTAATCCCTTCAGTAATGTTAGAATGTGGCAGTGAGTCTTTGACATCTTAATCTCAGCTCCTTATTCTCTCTGAAACAACTGAATTTCATGGTTCCCCATTTCTTGCTATCCTCACATGGTTTACATTATAGACTTCAACACAGGGCACTAAAACACATCTAATGATTCATAGTTCTCCAGAGGAAAAGCAATTGGCCTGCTTGCTCTTATCCATTCAATTAGCAATTATTGGACTCTACCTATGGGCTCTGATTTAAGCATGCAGGTATGAAGATCAAGACTCAAATAGTCCTGCCTACATGGGTGTGGCCTTTTCTCTTACACTGTCGTGCACAGTGAGCCTGGTTTTCTGCTACCTCACCAGATTTTTACTTCCTTACATATTCAAGCACCTGTCCAAGTATGCTTCATCCCACCAACTTAAATGCTTATGCTATTTGGGTTTAAGAATCACAAAAACCTACTATGCTAGTTCCTAGCTGGCTCATTCCCAATCTGTTTTGTGTTTTCCCATCTCTGGACACAGAAAACAAGATGACAAAAATACTTTCCCACCTCTACTAACTAATACTTTCTCATAACAGACTGGAGGAAAGTGGGGCTCCCATTAAGTAACAACCACTTAATCTCTCAATACTTTACACCCACAGCTATTGCAACTGCTTTTCTACCCCCACCAAACCTCCAGTCTTACTAGTTATCTGGGCTCCAGAAGCACTCAGCATGAACACCATCACTTACCATCTTCCCCCACGGAGCACGTGTTTTGATAACTCTCCTCTTGATCTTCTCCTCTAGTCTTGAAGAAAAGGAAAAGAAATCCTCCTCCTCCTCCTCCTCCTCCTCCCCATCCTCCCTCCTCCTCCTTCTCCCCCTCATGCTTATCAGGATCCCACCTGCAGCTGTTGCTTCTTTCCTTTTAGCATTTTTCTCATAGCATTTAAGATGTACCCTGGGGGCACAGATACAAACCCAGATGATATAATTCAATATATACACACAAAATAGATGGATATATCTACAAAATTCTAGGGAGGCTATACAGCCAATTGACAATCATGTTTACTTTTAATGAATTGTGCTTAATTTGGAGTTGGGGGTAGAAATTTAGAGCAAGAATGAATTCCTGGATTACTAGCCTTTAGAACAATTTCACAAGATCATCGTAGATTTTAATAGCACAACCATAGTCTCATATTTAAATAAATATTTTAGCATATATATAAAATAGCTAAGATAAATACTTTATTAGAGCAGTGATACTTATCTTTTTTGTTAAATGCATCAGCACCTGAAACAGTACCTACTTCAATTATTTATTAATAGTATACTATGTAGTATACTATTTGACGTTCCCAGTCTGGCTATGGATACAATCAAAACCATCAGCAAATCACTTGATGTAATTTTCATTTCATCTAACTTACAGCTTTCCATTGCTGTCAGTTACTACAGACAGAATTTGAATCTCTGAGGCTCCTGTGACTTGATTTCCCTTTTCCACCCAGCCTTTCCTTGCCTTTCATCAACACCCACAGCGTTCTCCCTAAAAGCCACCCCTCTGATTGCCCAAATGTGTTATACAAACTTCTGTCATTCACTGGACCACTCTGCTTTTCTTCCTCTGAACTCCTTCTCTTCCTGTTTCTGCTTTTCCAAATTATAGTCAAGTGTCTGGCAAATGACTGAGTCATGAAGTGAACAAGCAATCCTTAAACCCCGCACTTGAACATGATGCTGTGGTATATTTCACATCCTGCCATTATATTTTAGAAAAACAATTTAGTGATAGATGGTAAAGACTTTGCATTTCACAGATGTACACTTAACAATTTTCTTTTGTTCCTTAGTTTTATTTTGATAATTACTGAGGATATTGAGAAACCTAAATTTTTGTGCTTTTCTAATAGGAAAACAAATGGATTCGTCCACTATGTGAAACAGTCTGGCAATTTCTTATAAAGTTGAGTATACACTTACCACATGATCTAGCCCTTCTACTCTCATTTATATAAAAAATAAAAACATATCTACACAAAGGCTTATGCAAAAAAAAATACATAAATGAAGTATGCATAATAGCCCGAAACTTGAAACAACCCAACTATTCATCAACTCATTAACGGATAAACAAATTGTGGTGGGTTTGTACATTGGAATAATACTCAGCAACAGAAAGGAACAAACTACTGCTACAAGCAATGAATCACAAAAGCATGAAGCTAACTGAAAGAAGCCAGACACAAAAGGTTCCATTTGTATGATATTCTAGAAAAGGCCAAAGCATAGTGATAGAAAGCAGAAGTCGTTACCATAGGCCAAACAGTACCACACTGGTGGAGACATGGAAACTTTTTGATATGATGAAATTATATGGCTTGATTGTGGTGGTTGTATCATGGCATATATTTGTCAAACCTCAGTGAATTGTTCATATAAAATAGGTAAATTTTATTGTATGTAATTTATATCTCAGTAAAGTAGATTAAAAACTTTTTTGATAATGATAGTTTCTTTTTCACTTTTAACATATAAGTTGAAATGAATATTTAGATATGGATATTTTGATACAATGGAGAATTAGATTCATAAAGATAAGAGACAAGGGAGTAGATACAGAATACAATTTTCCCTGAGTGAAGATGTGTCAACATAGTTTCTCCCCTCAGATATTAGTGCTCAAATTGATCTTATTTAATGCTAATATAAAAAGGTGACTGCATAGAAAGCAGTCTGTACAGAGGCTTTAAACCTCATTCAATAGGCTGTGTCAAGTGAATGAAGATGAATTGCTGGGTGATTTTATACTGTGTGAATAAGGAGAAATAATGCATTTTAGGAAAGGCAATTCAGACCTACATAATAGTATTTGGGCTCAAGTTATTTTCTTAGGCTACTCTAGATTGTTTATTGAAATTATTGATAACTATTGCAGATATGATATAGTATTATGGTTAAAATTTTAGAGGTAAATACTGAAGTACTTACTATAAAGTGATATGATATCTAGGGTGTGCTTTAAAAGAATCCAGCAAGGATATCTACATATAGATATATCTATATATATATCTAAAGATTGGATATGTAGTGACAATTGTTGAAGCTGAATCATGGGTACAGGGGGTCTACTTTTGTACTATCTTTATTTTGTATATGTTTGAACATTTCAGTAATAAAGATGGAAGTTTTGTTGTTGTTGTTGTTGTTGTTCCAAGTTGCTTGGGGAAAACATGTCTTAGATGAGCTTGGCCTACAGTTACCCTAGACTCTGCTAGGAGTGAAGAGAAGTTGAAAACATGTTTCTAAATTTGTTATTTTCAAGTCAAGGGAATGGTAAATAGGAGAAATACTCCTCCACTTTGCCAAGGGCCTGTCTGAAGGGTCAGATCTGACTGGGTGGTGATTTCAGCAGGTGTCCCCTGGCAGAGATGCTGCCCCAAGTCTGGTGGATCTAGATTTCTGGTTCTGAACTAACTTGATTGAACCAGGAACCTGTGGGAGCCCGGCCGTGGCCCTCTAGGAGTTTGACATTTAAAAGGAAACTTCTTCACCTCTACACTCAAGGCATTGATACAATCTGTAACATTCTAGGACTCTGCTTGTTAAACTTGTTGCTGCAACGGAAGAAACTCAAAGAGACAGCCATAGATCTGATATTATCAGTAAGAGTCAGGAAATTCGGTCTTTGAAAAACAATGATTTGGTGTTGTGTGCCCTTAAAAGCTTCCTGTTGCTGTGAACCTATAAAAGGAGCTGTTTCTGTGAAATAAATCAGACTTCTCTTCGTCTCTGCTCAGGTTTGAGTGTTCTTTCCTTTCTCAATCCTCACTCCCCGACTCAGGTATGTTCGTGTTGTGACAGCTGGACCGCCACAGGAACCCAGACAGAAACTAAAGTTATAAGAGACAGTGTTCAGTCCCTTAGAAAGAGGGAAAGGAAAAGGCTAGGAAGACTTTCAGTATTCCTGCAATGAGAAATCATTTGGGAAAAATTTGTACTCAACCCATCATCCTGATGGGCTGTTTTGAAATATAAACCCAAGGGAATGGGCGGATCAGATAGACTATGGAACAAAAAATTATTTTATCCTACACATTAACTGCCAAGCCTCAGGAAAATACTTATAGGAATCAAAAACACAGGGAAGGTTAACTAAGCACTTTATTCAAAATGTAATGAAAAAACTATGAAAGCAAGAGATAAAAAGTAATGATATAGAAGAAACAAAGGTTATAAGTTTGTAGTGGTACAGATACGGAGTTGTCCTAATTTTGGTATACTAGAACTAGAGGATGCCACTTGATGTTTAAAAGGTGCAGTTTTAATTCCATTGAAAGTAAGTATTATTTTATAAAGATGTTTTAGCTGAAGGCAGGAAGATGCTCGTGCAAGAACTCACTTGCAAATTCATACAATATACTTAAAGTAAAATAGGATATTTGTGGAAACCAGATTAAATTTTTTGAAGCTGACCCTGTGGAAGTCATCTAAGCTTTTTACAATATATCCATCTGTGCCATTTTAAAGGTTGACTTGGACAAATCATCTGATGCTATTAAAACCCATGACTCACTGTCAGAATGGCTGTGGGTCCTTGCATGTGCAAGGTGCTTCCATTTTGGGATTTAGACATAAGAATACATTTTATCTAGAAAAATAATGGAGCATTGTCCCATTTTAGCTAACACCCTTGAAAACTTGCTCTTCCAGCTGTCTACTGCTGTGGAAAAAACACTACCCCCAAACCTAGTGATTTAAAATAGCTTCCATTTTGCTAAAGTTCATGAGTTTTCAGGTCACACATTTAAAAAGGGCTTAGGGATGTAGTACTTCTAGGTAGAATCAACTCCGGTTTCTGGTGCTATTTCACTGGTAGCTTCACTGGGCAGAATGGCCTAAAATGGCTTCATTCACATGGCCAAAGTCTGGGTAGAGATTGCAGAGGCTGGTATCAGCTGAGACCCTCTCCATTTTGTCAGGTCAGGGCTTCCCTACATGTTTTCTCAAGTGGGTAGTTCGACTTCCTACCTGATGGCTGACTTATAATCAGGGTATCAAGAACAGAGAACATTGTCAGATCTCTTAGTCTAGGCTCAGAACTGGCATGGTGTTATTTCTGTGTGCTTGGTTGATAGAAACTATCCAGGGTAGCTCAGCTTCAAGGAGAAAAGAAATGAATCTCTCAAAGGAGGAATGTCAAAGAATTTGAGACCATCTTTCATCTACTTCAGATGACCTTAGTAAAAGGTATCTTTTTCTGCCTTTAAGGAAAGTCAGAAATGAATTTACCTGGACTAAATGCTTATTCAATAAAAGTATAAATAGTTTCATATATCTCTATCTTCCTATTTATATGTTACCTTCCTTTTGCTGGAACAAAATACCCACATCTGAAGGGATGAAGGGAGGTCAGGGACAAGGGGAAAAAATGAGAACCAAGACTTGTCATGTAAAGGTACAAGATCCCAATGATGAATGTAACTGTACTGTATACCTAAAATGTACCAATAAACTCAATGAGAAAAAAAAAATACCCACACCTGCAACATAAAGAAGGAGAGGTTTGGAGGACATTTTGGATCTGAACAATAATGCTGTTTTCAACCAGACTCAGAATGTTTGCAGGCACATAAAGAAATGTTATGCTCTTCATTTTGCCTATATGTGGGTGAATGTGTACAAAATGTGTATGGATCATAAGAAATACGCATTTATCAAATGCATGTGCTGAAATCTTTACCCCCAAATGATGATCTTGGGAAGTAAGAATTAGGAGATTATAAAGTCAGAGCTTCATGAATAGGATTAGTACCTTATAAAAAGAGACTTGAGAGAATATGACCAATAAACTATGAGAAAAAAAAAATACCCACACCTGCAACATAAAGAAGGAGAGGTTTGGAGGACATTTTGGATCTGAACAATAATGCTGTTTTCAACCAGACTCAGAATGTTTGCAGGCACATAAAGAAATGTTATGCTCTTCATTTTGCCTATATGTGGGTGAATGTGTACAAAATGTGTATGGATCATAAGAAATACGCATTTATCAAATGCATGTGCTGAAATCTTTACCCCCAAATGATGATCTTGGGAAGTAAGAATTAGGAGATTATAAAGTCAGAGCTTCATGAATAGGATTAGTACCTTATAAAAAGAGACTTGAGAGAATATGACCAACATTCTTTCTGCTCTGTGACCACACACCCAATTATGAACCAGAAAGCAGAATTTCACCAGAAAGCAAACCTGATTTGATCTTGGACTTCTTAGCCTCCAAAACTGTAAAATCATTGTTGTTTAGAAGCTACCCAATCTATGTTATTATTGTATAGCAGTACAAATGGGCATATAGAGGCATATTTTAACACATTGTATCATTTAGTCATTGTAAGAAATCTGTAAAGTGAGATTAGCAAACCAAGTTCACATGCTGTCTCCTAGATTTTTCTAGACTCTAAAGACTATCGTCACATTACAAATGTAGTAGAGAAATAAGTGTTGACACAGATGTGAAGCAATAAGAGGTCTACAGGGTTGATGGGAATGTAATTATAATTCTGACAACTAATTTCAGAGACACTTTTCAGAAAGCATATCTTGTAGCCAGGTGTGGTGGTACACGCTTGTAATTCAGCTACTTGGGAGGCTAAGGCAGGAGGATTGTGGATCTGAAGGTTCCCTAGGCAACTTAGCAAAAACATAAAAGGCTAGTAATGTAGCTCAGTGATACACTGCTTACCTCGTATGCACAAGGTTCTAGGTTCAACACTGCTCCATACTCCCCATACTGAAAAAGGAAGGAAGGAAAACAGGGAGAAAAGGAAGGATAGAAGGGAAGGGAAGGAAGATATCTCATATAACCCAGTATTCCCATTACTGCTCAAGTTCCCTAAAGATGCTCATGTACATATACACAAGGATACATATATAATCATATTTCTAATATGACTGCTATCAAGTACAGAGAAACAAAAAATAATACAAATGTGAGTAAATAGTACAACTACTGCCTAAGCGGTAGTATGTTCACATATTGGAATAATGTGAAGTGATGAAAATGAAAGACTTGGGACAACATGCACTGATAAAGATGAATCTCAACACTCCAAAGGAGCCAGCCAAAGTGAAAAACTGATTATGGTTCCATTTACATAAAGCTTAACAGCAGGAAAAAAAACCCATATATTAAAGAAAATACACCAGTGGGGATGAAACTCTGAAGAAGTAAGGTAATAGAACACAAAATTTAGCTGGGAGGGAGAGGGATGTAATCTAATAGGAACACACAAGAGACATCCAGAATATGACAGTCTGTTTTTTTGACTTTGGTGATAGTTTATTTCCTTCTTTTTCTCCTAACTAAAACTTCATCTGCACACAGGCAAGCATCTCAGTTGCACTACCACATTTCAACACTGTTAGGCAGCCACACTGCAGTTGTCAGTCATTTATCCCTACTCCCATAATGACCAGCCAACATTGGGATCCCATGAATATGCCTGAAGTCTACTTTAATAAGCACTCAAAAATCTGTTACATAAAAGATAGATTATTGTTTTAATTAATCTCCATGAAACAACATTATTATTTTTAACTTAACACAATATTTATAATTCTGGAGTTATTATACGTCTCAAGTTTTCCTTTGCATTTTATTTTTTAAATCACTATCACGTGCCCCAGGGAGATATATTACTTTAGAAGCAAAAGATTCATACCACCCATATAGAAATAGTAACCATAGTTACCATTGTAAACAAGCGTCTGTATTTCTCATGCACAAAGGACAGCAAGAGCATGTTTGCTGCTTGATATTGAAGACAGATGTAATGGAAGAGAACGAAAAAGTCCACTGCCCCCGGGTAGAAGACAAAATCATTTAACAAGTAAAAAGTACTTTTAAGAAATACATTTTGTTTTGCTATAGATATAGCAGAGCAATTCATTTAGAGATCTCTAAGATTATTTATTTTTCACTCCCACAAAACACATAAATACAACAACTAGAAAAATCCAAGTGAAATTTATTTTATTTCCGCTTGTTGACATAAAAACAAAGCAAAAAGGATTCATAAGTCTTTTTCTCTTTCACAGTAAATGTCAAAATAACTAAAGAAGAAAAACTTCAAATTACAATCTTTTCTCCCTAATATCAAAGCCAATATTTTACTCCTATTATATTAACAGGTAATATGTTAAGTCAAAACAAAGCAAATTAAAATATATTATCTGGTTGGTACATTTTTACCAGATTAAAATGAGATGGTGAGCTATAAGAAAAACTGTTTTTAGAGCAATTTAAATGGAAAATAATTTTCTGCAGTTGTGAAACTTTAAAAATTGGTAATTTGACATATTTCTTTCTAAATTTTATTTATTTATGTATTTACCTGCTTACTTACTTACTTTTTTGAATTAGGTTCTTGTTGTGTTTCTCAGATTGATCTCGAACTCGTGAGCTCAAACAATTCTCCTGCTTCATGGTTCATGCCACAGTGCCCAGCCTCTTTTTAATTTTATAAACAATCTGGTCCACATTTGTGTGATCTTTTCTTACATATGCTTAAAATCATTATTTTCAAGGTAAATAATGAAACTGAGATGATATTATGTGGCTTTAATAGTTACTTTTATTAGTTTTTAATAGGAACCCCAGTGACACTAATTATGAATACACCAGATCCCCTAAATATTTCCCAGACAAAAGGAAGCATAAGTGATATAAAATCAAGGCCGCCACTTTTGTGCCAGCCACTGAATATGGCTTCTAGTGCCTACAACATCCATGCAAGGTTGGTACTGTCACCACTTGGCACCTGAGTATACTGAGAATCAGAGAAGTTGAAAGACGTCCTCAATACTGCATTGCTGGGAAGAGACCTCATGGGGGTTTGAATCCAGATATTCCATTGTTTCTATGTTACCATGTATAATTATACTTAAGTCGGTTAAAGTACAGCTTATGGATTTAACACAGTAATGCCTATTCTGGATGAGACAATTTGTAATATTCCCCAAACACCATCATTTCAAGAGTTTCTACTCTAAAGGCGTGTTTTCTAGTATTTAAAACTTAACTAGAACACAGATTCATCCTACATAGTTGCTATCTTTGCAATAATACAAAAGTTTGTGAAGGCAAATGTTTTTGACAGCAGGTTATCTTATTGGAATTTTCAGTTATCTAACTGTAAATGCAATATTCAATAAAGATGTTAAATAACTACTAGGAACATAATCATAATTTCAAACTGGTCCTGATCTGCTTAAACCAAAAGAATCAAATATTAAAGAGATATCTTCGGAAAATTAAATGCTGCCCACAGTATGTTCTCAAATAGATCAGCACATTATTATTTGAAGTTTTGAAATCATTGCTTTGACAAAGCTCACTAAGCTCCATTGTGTAACAAGACTGTGTTTCAATACTTACTGCAGTTTTTTTGCAGCAGAGGTAAAAAAAAAAGGAGGCATAAGGGAAAGGAAAATAAAGAGGAAGAGGTGATGGGAAAGAAAGAAAAAAAAGGAATAAATGGAGAAAAGAAAAAGAAAGTCAGGGAAGAAGTGGGATGGGCTGCTGGACTTTTCCAACGCCAGATAACTATTTAGAATTCTGCTCATAGATCTCTGGGATGCCCCAAGCTTTTCTGGGTATTTTATTTCCGCAGCTGTACCAGACCTTATTCAGATGTAGACCCTACCAACAGAAAGTAGATGACAATAAGTTGGGGCTGGTCATATTATGGAGTATGAATTTCAACTTACAAGAATAAAAATAAAAATATTTATTGGACGATAAATGTAACTGTACTGTATACTTAAAGAGTACCAATAAATTCAATGTGAAAAAATATTTATTGGATGTCTACTAGGTTCTATGTGTTGTGATAGGTGCTTTACTCATATTTCATTATCACTTCTGTTATTAAATTATTGTCATAATATTATAGACAATTTATAAATCAGAAAACTAAGACTGAAAAATTAAATAAAATTTTCATAGGTCTACTAATTTAATCCTGCTTAACTCTTTACCTCTGAGTCCTACATCAATATGTACGGTGTCTGTTAGTGATACATCCTAAGTAGCAGCTCAGGGTTTCTTTCTTAGAGCACTGATGGGCCTAAGTCAACACAACTGAGCTGTCACATTACAGAGAGAAGCTTTCAGCCTAGGTCAAAGTCTCTTGGGGCAGCATGCTTGCTGCCTTGGATGCCTTACTTTTGCCATCAGTCCTGGTTTCTCCACTGCACAAACATAAATTCAGTGTGACTAAAACTACTTGAAGAAACAGACCGCCACGTGTGGCATTGTCCATGGTCCTGAACACCATTACGCACCCTGCGTTGCCCTTCTGCAAAGCAGATGTGGTGATGGCACTGGAGTGGAGCACAAAATCAAAAAGGCCTTGAAGAACTAGACATATTTAAAAGAAAAGAAAGCACAAGTTAGATGGCTTAACAGCACTGTCCAATAGAACTTTGCAATGATAGTAATGTTCAAATTCTGCACCAATATAATAACCCATATCCACATGGAGCTGTGGGCACTTGAAATGTGGCTAACAGATAAGCAACTAAATTTTAAGTTTATTTAGATAATCCAAATCTAAATAAATATGTGTGTGTTGGGCAGCACAGGTTAGATCATCAGTACTAAGCTGTTTACAGAAAATGCAAACATTTGGCATAATGCCAAGTGTACTAAAATTACCATCTCCAGGGTGAGATCAGGGATGTGCATTTTAACCAGGTAATGCCTGCAGTTACTGAAATCTGAGAACCATTATTCTACCAAGGCTGGTGTTAGCCTTCAAAAACTTTTCACATAGGCCCACTGATGCCTGCCACTATCACTTTGGTCCCCAAGCTGACTGACTGAATCTACAAAATCTGGTCTAATCTCTTCCCCTCCCAGCTGATCACATTACCCAAGTTCCAGTATACTGGATTATTTAGCAAGCCAGAAATGCAAAATTTTTTCACTTTAATAATGAAAGTCAGGGGTATAACTAAATAATCATTTCGATAGAAAAATTCTATGTCTACTAAAAATTTTCAGACACCATGTCTTGCCAACCCTTACCCTATCCCCACCCATACACGTGCATATATGCAACACAAAATTTACACTTATATAACACTTTAAAATCTAGCATTGTCACAGTTGACCTTTGTTGGACAAATGGGTATATTGTTGCACTAATGGCCCCACATAAGCCAAGCCTTCTACACTTGGCATAGTTCTCTTCCTCACTGACCTTGGGCTTGGGGTTGTGACTTGTTTTGGCCAACAAAGTGGAAATGTGCCAAATACAGAAGCATGGTAAGGTCTTGCCCAGTGGGCCTTGCCTTCCTGGGATTATTGTCATTGCCACATCAAAAGCCTGGCCTCTGCTGGTGACGCAGCCACAAGGAGAACTGAAATATCCTGCTGACATTCCAGTTGAGCACCACATAAAAATAAGGCCATCCTGGATCATCCAAAGTCAGTCAGGCCCCAGACCACTATGCCTGCAGGAGTAACTCCAGGAAAGACCAACAGAATGTCGCAGCTGAGCCCAGCTCAAACTGTGAACAAAATAATTATTGTCTTCAGCCCCCAAGTTTTGAGATGTTTTATTACTTAGCAACAGCAAACTGGCACAAAGAATGACTGTGAGAAATACGTATTACTTATAAATTAGGAATATGAATTTCAGAAATATTCAATCATTTATCTAAACAGCAGAAAAAGTAGAACTTCAGTCTGTCCTCAAGTTCAGCACCTCTGTACCATATGAAGCTGCACACATATGACCTCCACTCAATGAGTTAATGGGCATGAATGATCCTTGCCCTCTCCAAATCCCTTTTGTTGATCTAGACACCAAAGTCCAGCAACCCTTAACTGAGGACAAGAGTCCTCTCACCTCTCTCTCACCTCTCTCCTGGCCTGCTGATGACTTTCTCTTGTTACTTTCCCTCTGTAAAAACTAAAGCCAAGAGTCATTGTAGTGAATCGTTTGAATGCAAGTACAGAAGCATAAAACAGTGAGGTCTATTTTATATGCACATTGAATATTATAGTCTGCAGTCCTGGATTAGGGCACCATACTTGAGAAAAGGGAGAGCAAACTTATTTGGTCTGGAGAAAACTGATAAAAATTATCTAAGGATTAAAAGAAATTCACTAGTCTAAGACTGATTTTGGAAATCAGTCTTATGCACAGAGAACAGTGACATTTACATATATTCCTTAAAGCAAATCTACAGAACGAAATAGACTAGAAGGACAAAACTATTGAAAAATATGCCACAAAACTGGATAAAATTTTACAATGGAAATCTTTCCATAAATAGAAAGAATAGGACTCTGTAAATATTCAATAGAAAATATCTCTTTTGAGAATTTTGTACAGGAATTATGAAAAGAATATGTAAAATTTGTATTCTTTATTTCTTCCTCCAATTCTTGAATTACATCATCATATCCATTGGGATACTTTGTGGATTTAGTTGCAGATGAAACACATGATTTAAAAAGAAGTCCTTGTTTCTCCTCTAGAGATGTGTTTACTTTCCTATTGGCAAATCGCTCCTGTGAATTGTTTGCTTAACAGCCCAAAATTTAATTTTAAAACTAAAATTTTCATATCAGAATATTATTCCACAGATGACAATAAGAGCATAAGAAAGCATCTGGTATAAATTAAGTGAAGAGACAACCAAATCATTTGAAAAATAAGTCACTTTTAGTGTGGTGGTGTAAAGTCATTATGGAAATTGGCTTATCCCTAGGGTATGAAGGACTTAGCACAAAACATATGAACTCACATATGAGCTTTCTCTGAACAAATTAATGTTCCTGCAACACTGTCCATACCACAGAGTGAATAGTCACACAGGTGTAGCAGGCAGTCATGCAAATTCTTGATCTGTGTTTGTTTCAGAACTTGTGCACCCATACAATTTCACAGAAAGAGAAAACAGAGTTAACTAGTGGATAAATACACAGCTTTTAAGTCAGCATTTAACTTCACAAAGATTTATTGTTTTCATCTCTAAAATATGGGTAGAAAAACCTACTTCATAGAGATGTAACCATAAAAGTTATAAATAACCTTTGAAGAAGTTAAAAGTGCTATGGAAATACAAGGTGCTTTATACCTGGTAAAGAATATAAAGAGACACAGCTGCTGTATCCTGGCAGCAGTGACTCTACCACTGAGCCTTAAGACTGCTAGTGAAGTCTCACATGAAAGCAAAAGCATTTAAACACAAAAGAACTAATGGGGAGTAGAAATGAAAAGACATGCCATTTGCACAAAGATCATATTTAGTCTGGGTCCTAACATAGGAAAATAATATTTTGAAAAGTTGTCATGTTAAATTTAAGGTACTCTTGGGAGACTTCAAACTATGTAATTTGCATTTAGCCCATGCTTCAATCCCAGAAGAATTCCTCTAATTCTTTTTCATGATAATAATTCTGCAGAATCTAGCTTAGTGCCATTGACAAAGACTTCTACACAAGGTTAACAATATGTTTGATCCAAATCCAGTGAGGCCAAACCCAAGTATAAGAAGCACATACAAGCACCAATTCGAGCCAGTCTTTTGTGTTTCATTAAATTCATGCGATTATTTTTGTTCTGTTATGTCTGGTGATTTTCTTGTACCTACACCCGTGTATTTAACATTGGTTTGAGCATTTGGGGGAAATATGCCTATGATAAAACTCGGTATCTGTGTTACTTAACCTTGTCAACTTAACTAAATTAAGATTTTTGGAGAAGTGATTGGATTGTGGAAGTGCTACACTTTGCAGCAGATTAGACCACAAATGTTGATAGCTGTAAGTGTTAGGAGGTGGGGCCCCAGTAGAAGTGACTTGTTAGGTCCATGCCCTTGGAGGGTTTATCTCTCACTGGTGCTCTTCCCTCGTGTTCTGCTTCCTGGCCACCATGAAGTGAGCAGTTCTGCACTATCATTCCTTTCTTCCGTCATCTTCCTGCATTGGAGCTAGCTGGACTGAATTCTATGAAACTGTGAGCAAAATAAAATCCCCCTTTAAGTTGTGGATGTCAGGTATTGTGTCCTCACAACAGAAAAGCTGACTAACACAATATCCAAGATGCTTAATTTCCAATAGGGAAGGTAAGAAAATTCAGCTAAACAACAATGCAAGGCAGAATAGGAGAACTTCGGAAGAGGTTTAAAAGGCTGTGGGTAGCAAGAAAGAGATCATGCCTTGTTGGTGAGAGGTTTCAAAAGAATTTTTTCTAAATAAATCTTGAAATGGAAGTAGAGATATTTTTAAAGGATGTTATTTGCTGAAGTAATTAAAGCATAGGAGGAAGAATAAGGACATCTCAAGCTAACAGCATGATAGGTGGAAAGGCTTTGAGGCTCTAAAGCAGAGTAGGGTCAAGTGCACTGGTGCTAAAATCTGGGGCGGGGGGGGGGTCCAGGGCACCAGTGCTCAACAAGGAGAGTAGTGGAAAGACAGTGCCAAATAACTCCTTGTTTTAAAGATCCTTGATTGCCTTCAGAATGTTAGAGAATCTTTAAAAAGTGGTGGATAGGAAAATAAAATATTCCATCCCCACAAATCCATAGCTCTTTCTATTACACAAACAGGAATGCCAATAATGAATTAAATGATAAAATCAAATGTATATTTTTCATTAAAATACTGATCAAATATTGATTTGCCTTATTACATATATATATATTATTTATTATAGTTATTATTTGCTTCCCCTAAAAATCATGGTCAGACATTTTACTTTGTAAATGACAAAGAAAGTTTTTCCAATACCTAATAGTTTCTCTGGTGTGAATAATCTGCAATAATACAGAAGATCCTAATAAGATTACTGACATTGAGAAATGGGAAGAAAGGAGCTAAAGGTGTAGGGAAGGTGGGACAGGCAGGGGAAAGGTAAAAAGAGAAAAGAAAAAAATGTGAGATAATGAAAAAATGGAAATAAAGTGGTTGTAAATGGGGAAGGGAGGAGGGGGTGAAGGGAGGGCAGAGACAAGGGGAAAAAATGAGAACCTAGACTTGTCATGTAGAGGTACAACATCCCAACAATGAATGTAACTGTACTGTACCCCTAAAATGTACCAATAAACTCAATTAAAGCTGAAAGAAAAAGATTAAAATAAGAAAGTTTTTCCAAGTATAACTTCACGTTGGTATCTGAACTTTTTATTTCCAGCCATGTGGCAAAACAAATTAAAATAAAATGGATTAAAATACAGTAAAAATGTTTTTGTATACACTCATTATCAGCCTAATTAGAAATGATATCTCAAAGAAAATATGAACTCAGAGATTATCAAATAAATAAAATCAAGGGCATTTGCTAAGCTGAATAACCTTCATTCTTGATTTTGCCCAGCCTAACAAGCTACACAGTAGTGAAAACAGACCTTTGATTTACCTATGATGAGAGGATTACTAGATCTCTCTTCTCTTTCTCAAGGAAAGCTGAGAATGCAAAGGTGCACACCCAGTGAAAAGTCAGGTTAAAAAAAAAAAGTTCTGCCACCCAAAGAATTAAAATTGCCTACTTAGAAATTTAGTACTGCAGAGGGTGAAATATTTCCTAAAAATTGTTAACCATAAGCCTGTCCTCATGCAGTTTTGCAGGCCAAATTCACACTACCTACAAGGTCCAATAAATCTCAAGCTAAGAAATCAGTTTAAAGTTGTCATGGGGTGGTAGATTAGAACATACTAGGTCTTTTGCAAATGGGAAGGGGACCAAGAGTTGGAAGAAGGAAGAGGGAGAGGTGAGGAAAGGGACATAAAAAGAATTACAATGTGTTCTGTATATGTACAAACTCCCCACAATGAACATAATCACTGAAACATGTAGTAATAAAAATTTAAATTTAAAAAAAGAACATAATACTGGGTCAGTGCGAATTTCCTGATAATGCCTCTGCCATGCCTTGAGAACCACATGTCTTTTGTGGCCTGCTAATCTAAGAGTGGTGACGGATTCATAGAATACAAGTGCTCCAACCCAACCACCTTTCTGCAGTAACAGGCTGAGCTGTACCAACTTCCCCAGCATGAAAATCAGCCTAGATCAGTCAAAACCCAGGTGACCCAAGATTTCTGGAAATAAGTGCTTATGTTCTATGCCCTTGAGATTTCTAGTTGTTGGTTTTGCTGCAACAGGTTACTGTTGATACAATGACAA
Organism: Fukomys damarensis; assembly: GCF_012274545.1. NCBI lineage: Eukaryota > Metazoa > Chordata > Mammalia > Rodentia > Bathyergidae > Fukomys > Fukomys damarensis. The sequence goes on along the minus strand of NW_022900916.1, from coordinate 39,369,009 downwards.
AATTAGATTCTTCCAGGAAGGAAAGTTATTTTAACATTAGAAAAACTAATTGGTATTATGCACAGTATGAACTGAGTAAAGAAAACAAAATGAATATCTCATTACTATGAACATGAATGTCTAACTACTAGACCACCAGGGAATGTCGAAAAAATCATATGATAAAACTTAACAATCATTCCTGACAGCTAAAAAGGTGGACTTCAAGAGCTTGCTCCAACATATATGGACCTATTTTGAAGGTAGAAAAAATAAAATTATTTGTATGAGAATAGTCAAACAGAACAAATGAGAGAATCCAGACAGGATACAGTCACATATAGACAATTCATAGTGAGGAGAGGCGCCACAGAAGTTCAATTAGAAAAACACAAGCAAGTGTTCAGAACATGGTGCTGAGACTGGCATTCAAATGAAAACCAAAAGCTAAACTGCAACTTTTATTAACTTGTATGTATGAATCAGCCTTAGATAAATTAAAGATTTGAATATAACAAGAAAATTGTCAAACTTTTAAAATAAGAAAAGAGTTTATGTATGCAACCTCAAGGCAAAAAAATATTCTTAATACTACATTGACTAAGAACTTCTGATCATCAAAGGCAGCATTAGAAGATGAAAAGGCAAGCCACAGAGCCGAAGATATTTGAAACATGTAAAACAGCAAAGGACTAGTATCCAGAATATATAAAGAACTAGTTGACATAGACACGAATGAGGATATGAAAAATTGCAACTAACAATATAGAGAATAATCAGAGCTTTTGTTTTTAATGAGAACTGTGAAATTGCTGAATCCAGTCCCTAAAAGATAATAACTGTAACTACTTAATTCCCACATTTCACAGCTGCAGTCACTGAGACACTGAGACCAAAAGAGCCCAGGGTCAGCTCTTAAGTACCTCCTTAGCTCCAACTTCATGGGTTCCTCTACTGAAACTTTACACCCACAAGGACGTCTGAGTTTTGAGCATCTGGTATAGTCTCATCCCTTTAGCATTCCTTTTCCAACCAGAAATTTTACACTTTCAGAAATGAGAATGTTCCATGATAAGAGAGTCTCTTTGATGGCATTTAGCATATTTTTAAGTCTTGTCACATAAAGTTTAAAGAAATACTGACTGAACTCCAGCTGTTGAAGGTTATCCGGCACTTTCTTTGAGTTCTCCAAAGAGAATCTAATTTTGGGTCACATTATTTTCTCCCCTCTTTACTGGCCATATTCAATTTGTCACTACTTGGATATTGAACACTTTTTGCAAGTTAAAGAGGAAGTCACCTCGGGCATCTCTCAAGTACAAGCTTATTAGAGACTTGAAGATTCTGCAAATCCTTAAGGAAATAGATTCTGGACTCCTGCCCTCACTGGTCAAATAGAGGGCACTACTCTGAAGCCAGCAAAGACTCCTGGGACTGAACTAATGCTTTTTGCCTTCAACTTCTGAAATTTAGCACATTACTAATGTTTAAGCCTCTGGATCCAGCTGGCTAGTGTAATCATCTTTAACTACAATACTATTAATACTCTTAGAAATGACTTATCTTTCTCTGTCCTGTTTCCCCTTCCCTGACTCATTCCTTTTAGTTAAAATTTTGCAATTACAAGTTTTCTTCTCAGAACCCTTTTCTTTCTGGTTGTTCAAAGTAAAGGCCATAATATCTTCTTGACTTTATGATAATCTGTTGCTATGGAAGTAGAAATTTCAAACAAGGATAAATGATTCACAAATAATGAAGAAGGAAAATACTTCCAGCAGAAGACTTATGTCCAAATATAAGCCCTTTAAACTAAATTGCCATATAAAATTATATATAAATTTACTGAATAAATAGTATGCATCAAACAAGGTGCTAAATCCTAATTGATACAAAGAGCTATAAGTCCATAATATCATGCTCCAGATAACACAAAGAACAAGTAAGTAGGACTGGTATAAAATTTAGTTGTTAAAAATGTATTTGGAATCATAGAGCAGTTTTTTAAGAATTACAGAAGTGGGCCGGGGATTTAGCTCAGTGGTTCGGTGGTCTGCCTTGCAAGCACAAGGATCTGAGTTCGATCCCCGGTACCAAAAAAAAAAAAAAAAAAAAAGAATTACAGTAGTAAAGGCAGATGGGAATGACATGAAGAAGCCACTAGAATAATTGAGACTTAAAGTTAAAATCAAGAGTTTTAATCTCAAAACCAGAAGTCAGGTTTGGAGACAATATGTAAAGTGGTCAGTATGCTGCCCAAGGAAGATAACTTCAGATGTTAATTTGACAATATTTTCTGATGCTGTACTAGGCATTGGGTCCTGAGCTAAGCATGCATGTACAAAACAATGAAAAACACTAAAACAGTGCTGACTAAGGAGAGGTTCCCCATAAGCAGAACCTGGGACATGAATTTTTAAGGGAGTGGTATACAAAGAGAAGGAAGAATGGAAACAGACTAGGGCAAGGGAACTAAGGCATGATGCAGTGGCAGGCATCTGGCTTCAGCCCGAACCTATGGAAAACTCTGGAGCATGAGCACTCCCCCAAACACTCATTTCCACCTTGAAACTATGGCAAAGTCTTTTGCACACTCCCATTCAGCTGGAGATTGGGGAAGTGGGTACTTTATCCAGTGCGTTAGCTTTCATTGAGTGAGGAGCAGTTTCCAGAGGGGTAAGCAGGAGTTAGCTATAAGTAGTCAATGATCACAACAGTTGAGGAGTGAGTACTTAGACTGGTACAGGGGATCTAAGTGAGGAACAAGAAGTGCATACAATGTCTTCAGATTTTTAATTTTGAACTTAGAATTCCAGGTCCAGCCCTTAAACTCCTCTCTGAAAGAGTAACTTGAAGGCAATACTGTGACAATAAGACGAATGAACTCAAGAAACAGGAATGTATGGCAAACAAGAAAAAAATGACGAAAAAACAAACAGAACATTTCTAATAATTGGTAATGCAGAATGCAAGAAAAAATTGGAAGCTAAAATTTATAATTTGGCAAATCACAGTAAAGAATGGGAAACAGAAAAATCAAAATGTCCTATTATTAATAGCAATGCATTTGAAGAAGAGGAAATCAATACAGATTAACCATGGGCCTATATTGTTTAGTATGGGTGTTATGGGGTACATTATATTTCCACAAAATTCATACTTTGGAATCCTAACACTCAGGACCTCAGAATGTGACTGTCCTTTTTTTTTTCTTTTTATTGAATTTATTGGTACATTCTAGGTATACAGTACGGTTACATTCATTATTGGGATTCTGTACCTTTACTTGATAGGTCTTGATTCTCATTTTTTCCCCTTATCCCTGCCCTCCCTTCACCCCCTCCTCTCCTCCCCAATTACAAACACTTTATTTCCATTTTTTCAATTTCTCATATTTTTTCCTCTTCCTTATTACCTTTCCCCCACACTTCCCACTTTTCCTACACCTTTAGCCCTTTACTTCCTATTTCACATTATTAATTATCGCATTAGGATCTTGTGTACTATTATGGTGTTTCATACCAGAGAAACTATTTGGTATTTTGGTTAAAGAAATCTCTGTATGAACATTAAAAATAGGGAATCCTAAAATAAAACTAAAAAGGAAAGTAAAAGAGAAAAGGCAATGATGTAAGATTAAAACAATCCTTAATTCTGAAGATGAAAATGGTCCCTGAACATATTTAAATTGCTTCTCGCTCTTGTAGTCTTATCTTCTTTTTTTCATTATTTAGAGAATACTTTATTAGTTTCTGTAATCAAACCCACGTAGATATGACCTTACATATTTAATACAGTGTGTTACCCCTGTACAAATGGAACGAATGTGACTGTTCTTAAGATAGGACACTTGAAGAGGTGAGTGAATTAAAATGAGACTGTTAGGTTAGGCCCTGATCTAATATGATTAGTGTCCTTAGAGAAAAAAAATAGGACTCAGAAAGGGACACTGATGACGTGAGCACAGAAGAAATGACTATGTGAAGAGCCAGAGAGAAGGAGCCCACCTGCAAGTCAAGGGGAGAGATCTCAGAAGAAACCAGACCTGCTGACACCATAATCCTGGGCTTCTGCCTCTAGAACCATGAGAAAATATATTTTCATTGTGTAAGCCATTCAGTCTGTGGTATTTTGCTGTGTCTTGGCACACTAATACAACAGCAGTCAACAGGGCTACAGATGACTAATTTATATTATTTAAATAAAATTAAAACTTTAGCTTCTGAGTAGCAGTAGCCACATTTCAAGCACCCAGTCACATGTAGCTAGTGGATATCATACTAGACAGTGCTAAAATACAGAACATTCCCATTACCACAGAAGTTTGTATTGAACAGTGCTGCTGTAGAGCTGGAAGGCATTTGTTTGTGGAATATGAGATAAGAACTAAGGATAATAATTAAGAAAAGAGAAAAAACCCAACAAAAGTCTTCCAAGAAAAAAAAAATCAAGAAATAATGACATGTATAAAATAAAGTAGGGAAATAAACCATTTTTAAAATATCATAGCAAACATAAATATGCTAAATTTTCCTCTTTAAAAGACAGGGGTTTATATAAAGGAAGGAAGAAAATTACTAAGAAAAATCTAAGTAGCAATGCAAAAAATATATATTTGCTAAGAAAAAGAAAGTGAAATAATGATAATAATAAAACTGGAAAGAGTATAAAAACACTAAATGGAGCAAAAATATTAATTTATAGTAATAAAATTGATCATGAAGATTGGTAACACTTCAAAATACAAAGAAAAATTAACAAAACATGAATACTTACATTTAGAGAGAAAACTTCATACTCACAAATCAAAAAATATATTCTCGGATCAGTTAAGATCCAAGGTAAAAGTTCAATAAACACTAAAAATAAATATTACAAGCCACATTAACTGGCCACATCACAACAAAAAGAAATTGACAAGAAAGGGAGAAACAAAATATTTATCAACTTGGAAATAGTTTAAACATCCTTCTAGAGAACTCGTAGGACGAAGTGAAAATCAAAATGCAATTACACACTATTTAGAAATGAACTATGGCAGCATGTACTCTGCCAGAAATCTTGGTTGGAATCAACATAAGTCGGGTTGATTTAAACTGTAAAGAAATTTATTAACAGAACATTGGTTATTTCATAAAATCATTGTCTTGTAGAACCAGGCTCAGAATTACAGTTCGGACAATGGCCATCGCAATGTCAATCTAGAGAGAAACAGAAGCAATCTGGAGAGGCTAATACTATTACCATCAACAGGCGCCACTGACTGCCTTGGTGAACCTGTCATTGTTGTCTCAAAATCTTAGGCTTGCTGAAAATGCCACAGCTGTCACTTCTGTGCACTGATAGCTCTCAGTGCAAAACCTAGGTGCCTAGGTGCCTAGGTACAGATGGTGCCTAGACAACATGTCTGTGTTCTACTTGCAAGAAAGACTGACACTTTCAACTTTTGTAGAGAAGACAAGCTTTGCTTTCTATCAGGATTCATCAATTTAAGAACAAAATAAGGTTAAAGCAAGTGGAAGAAAACAATGAGTAAAGACAAATAGAAATATTAACAAAATTAAAAACAAAAAGACTTGATGCTTTAAAGGATCAATAAGATAGAGAAACAAACAACAAAACAAAACAAAAAAGGACACTGACTCCTGCCAAAGATAAACATTAAGAAAAAAAGAGAGGGAGGGAGGGAAGGAGGAAAAGTACAAACACCTTTAGTGTGAGAAAGGGAACATAACTATAGAAAGAGGTCTTACAATTTTTAGTTTTTAATGTATCTGATGAAAATTTATTTAAATTTAAAATAGAATAATATCACATACAGGATATTATCAACCTAGGTTTAAAACCTAGATTAAATGGATTTTTATTATAAAATTATTGACTCAAAAGAAGTTAGAGAACACCAAGAAACCAATTTTCCCTGGAGAAAATGAAAATGTAATTACAAAGGTCTATTTTGGAGAAAGTGTAAAGAAGATCCATATAGCTTTACAAGTGAGTTCTAGAGAAAATTGGAGGAAAAACATTATTTTACTTTATACGAACAATTTCAGATCAATCATAACAAAAGTGAAAAGTCTTTCTTTTTTGGTTTGTTTTTTTTTTTTTGGTTTGGTTTTTTGTTTTTTGTTTTTTAGGTTTTTTTGCAGACAGGGATTGAACTCAGGACTTTGTGCTTGCCAGGCAGGCGCCACTCCACTGAGCTAAATCTCCAGCCTCTAAAAGTCTTTCTAATCATTTTACAAATTGAGCATAACACATTACCAAAATTGCAATAAAATTATACGCTACGTGAAAAAATTGTTGACCAATATTATTTAAAATATAGATGCAAAAATCCTAAATCAAATACCTGTATTAGTAAACTAAATACTTCAGTACATTAAAAAAGAAATAGATTATGAATAAGTAAAGTTTATCACAGGATTCAACATTGAGAATCTCATTAACAAAAGAGGAAGTATCAGGATATTCTTCATTTTGATATATAACAAAATGCATTTTGAATACAGAAACCATGAAAAAGAAAGATGATTTGTTGCAAGGTTTTTAGAAAGCTTACAAAATCGACCAGAAGCTGGAAAACCTAGATCAAATACAGATAAGAAATGTCTTAGATTCTAGAATCATTGAATTCCAGTTTTTCTTGCTTGTCTACTCATGAGTCACTTTGTAAAAAAGCCAAAGTTCCAAAAATGTAAATCCAACTGGCTGCGCTTACAACATGGGACTTCCTTTGATGATCCAGGGATACTGATGGGAAAGATCTAAGCAAAAATGTCCAAGACTCTTTTTACTTTTTTATGGATAAAGCAAAGTCCCAGGATTTAGCTTTCTTCTATGATTGCCCACATAAGGGGAGATAATTTCACCAAAACAAAAACAAAAACAGAAACAGTCAAGATACTATATGAAGCACAAAGGAATTCTGAGATACAAACAAAAATTCTACCACAACATCCTAGTCAGTTCAATAAGGAAAAGGTAATATAAGAAAAGGTAATTAAGTAGTAAATATTTCAAAGGAATAAATTAAACACTCATTTTTAGACATAATATAATGTCAAGCTCAAAAATTCAATAGAATTAACAGAAAAAAATATTTGTACATAATACAAGTTGAAAGGTATCTGAATACCCAAAAATCAATAAATTTCATCTATAACAGCAATAACCGATTAGAAAATGCAATGAAAAATACTAGTACCTGAGAATAATCCTAAAAATAAATACACAGAATATAAATACCAGACTTTTGCAGAAGCAGAGAAAAAAATCCAAAAGACCTTTCATTTAACTGTCTTTAGTGTCAATTGTCCTAGAAGACTTTCAAACCCTTCTTATGTACTGAGCCTGCAAATTCACCAGCCAGGGTTCTTGTCCTTGGAGATTCTCATTCAAAAAGCAGCCCACTGTCTGTGCTCTGGGTCTTTGGTTCAGATTTGCAAAATTCCTAAAAATGAATGTTCTGAGTCATATTCCTGCATAGCCAGGGGTGGGGATAGGGAAAAATCCTTCCAAAAAGGAAGAGATTGGAAAACAAAAAAAAATTTAGGTGGTGGGGTACATGCCTACAATTCTAGCACTCCAGAGGCTGAGGCCAGTTTGAGCTACATATAGCGAGTTCAAGGGCAACCTGGACCAAATAGCAAGACCCTGTCTCAAAAGAAAAAAAACAAAAGAGGAAGCAGAAGACTGGGCATCTGGTACCAATCCCAGATACAGATTATTACAGGTGGCTGACACCCAGGAGACTTCATCTGCATAACATGACAACACTTGCTTCATTTTGTGTGCTTTTTCCTGTTAAAAAGAAAATGTATAAAACACATATAAACAAAAAAAAACAAAGTTTTTCCAAAGGATACCTTGAAGAAGACTTGAGTAAATGAAAAAATGTATCGAGCTTCTGAAAGGAAAAACTCAAAATCGTAAAACAATCCAGTTAATGTATAAATTCAGTATAACCTCAATCAAGATGCAAGTATGATTCTTTAAGGAATATACAAGTTGTTTACAAAGTTCATCTAGAAGAGAAAATATATAAGAATACATTTGAAAAATAACAACAAGGAAGCCTTTGCTCTACCAGGTTTTCAAAACACATAGCTTTAATAATTTCAACATGTACTATAGTCAACAGAGGATGAGAAGTTCTAGAAACAGCCACATATTTCTAATTTCTGTTATGATCAAATGGCATTGGTACAACTGGCTATTTAGCTAGATTTCTACATTCTGTGTTTCACATAAATAGACTCTATGTAAAAACTTAAATGTAAAAGCAAAACTGTAAGAGCATCCTAAGAAAATATAAGATCATTTTAATATAATCTAGTGAAAGGTTTTTATCAACCCAAATGATACATGCTGACAGTTATGGGTTTTGTTTAGATGTCCCCTCAAAGTCTATGTAAATGAAGTGGCTGAATCTGGAATGTGTGATGCTGGGATTAAGGGCATATGGTTACTAAATCACTACACATGAGTGATTGGTTTGGCACCTCCCTAATTCTAGTAGTCTGGATGGGATAAAAGGGGGAGAAAGATGCTGTTAAGGTCTCTTGTTGCTCTTGCTGTCTTCCATTGCCAGGAATTGTTGCTCCACTGCCATCCTGCCTTGGATCCAGCCAACTATGGACTGAAACCTCTGCAAGACATTGACTACACAAAAATTTTAAACATTTATACAATAGAACATGCCTTTGAAGATGTTTTCTTTAAAAGACTGGAAGTATTTGAAACAGCTCCTAAAAATCAGTAGGAAATAGACAAATTTTAAATAGACAAAAATAAAGCAATGACCAAAACTCTTCACACTACACATGTGAAAAGATGCTCAGCATTATTACTGAGACAAAGGGAATTAAAATACAATAGCCAGATTTTTTAACAATGATAATACAAATGTTAAACATTCAATATTGGTAGAAGAATGTCAGGAGATAGTCTTTATGGAAATATAAATTAACCACAGCTTTTAGGAAGACAGTTTGGCGGTATCTAACGAAATTTTACAAGGATATTCTCTTTGACCTAGCAGTTCCACTTTTCAGTATGTACCCAACAGAAACACAGTTTCAATTACAATACAATATGTGTACAAAATTTTATGGTAGCATTTTCTGTATGGCCAAAAAATGAACACAATCTAAATGTTTATGAATAAAAGAAAAGAAAATTAAACTCATACTATGTAAATTATGCAACAGTTTGAAACAATTATGTATATTCTGTTATAGAAAATATGCTAAAATACAATGAGAAAAAGTGAACTTGAATGAACAGTATTACCTCATTTATGTAAAAATTTAATCCTATATTTTTGTTTATGAGCCTATAGGTATACATAAATGCATAGGAATGTGGCCAGAAAGATGGACATCTCATTGCTCAAGGTGGTTACCTCTGGGTACAAGTAGAGATTGGAAAAAGATAATTTCATTTCTTACTCAACTGTTTTGCTTTAAAATTTTTAAACAAAAATGTGCTAAAGTTTATTTCTACAATCTCATTACAATTTTCAAAATAAAAACCATTCTAATGACTAAGTAAAATAAAAATTAAAGAGGACCAACATCAGAAAAGAGGAGAACAGTAAGGAAACTGCTATCATCACACAAACAAGAAGAACTGGAGCATAGCGTGGGCAGCAGCACTTAGAATGAGGAAGGCTACAGGAGAGATACACGAGTTGACTTCATGATTATTCAAATGTGATTATGAAGGAGGAAGGAATACTGGAAGATATGTAAGTTTGTGAAGCAACTTTATAGATTGAAGGTGCAATTTACTGAGACAGCCTGGGAAGAAAAGCAAGTTTGAAGAAAATATGAGTTCAGGTTTAGGCACATTTTGCAGAGCTGTAGAGAACTCAGGTGGAGATGTTCCTTAGACATTAGAGAGAGATAGACACAAGTAGTCCATATATAAATGCTGTGGGAGACTCAAGTCTAAATAAGATCCTCTAGGAACTGCATATAGTTTGAGAAAAACAGAAACCCAGGCAGAAGAATGAGAAAATAAAAGCACTGGCCTTTAAGGCAGCAGTTTCCAAACTTTTTGGCACCAAGGAGTGATTTCATGGAAGACATTTTTTTCCATAGACAGGGAATGGGAGGATGGTTTCAGGATAATTCAAGCACATTACATTTATTGTGCACTTTATTTTTATTACATTGTAATGTATAAAGACATAATCATACATCCCACCATAATGCAGAATCAGTGGAAGCTCTGCACTTGCTTTCCTGCCACCAGATGCAGCTATATAATTGAAGTGCATCAACTCATTTGCCACTATAAAGCCTGCCACCAAATGCAACTTAATTGTCAATTTCCACTCACTGATAGGGTTTTGATACATGTCTGCAAAAAATTGATCTATTATGGCTTCCATACAGTCCAACTTTACTGTTACTGTAAATCTATAGTTTCAGCCACTGTCTAGCACTAGTTTTACTGTCTCAGCTCCACGTCAGATCATCAAGCATTAGATTCTAATAAGAAGTGCACAAGCTAGATCCCTTGCATGCACAATTCTCAGTAGGGTTCATAGTCCCATGAGAATCTAATGCTGCAGCTGATCTGACAGGAGGCAGAGCTCAGGTGATAATGCAAGTAAAGAGGTTTGGCTACAGCTGAAGCCTTGCTCCCTCACCCTCCACTCACTTCCTGCTTATGGTTCAGGACCATGGATATATCAGGTCAGGGTCTGTCTCAGTTTTTTTTTTTTTCATTACTAGGGCAAAATATCCAACATTTAAAACTTAAAGGAAAAGAGGATTATCCTGGTTCATGTTTCAGTACATGGTCTGCTGACTCCAAGGCAAAATGGCATGCAGAAGGGCATTGTGCAGGAAAAGCTCACCTCATGCTAAGAAGCAGAGAAAGTTAAGGGAGGAACTAGGAAGGAGATTCGCCAGACCCCACCTCCTAATAGCATGTCAGCTATAATTCCCACATAAACCATTCACTTGCCAAACACTTGAAGCTTTGGGAGACCTTTTAGATATAAACCCTAGAAGGACCTCTGTTTTCAGGAATACCCAAGGAAGAAGAAGCCATGAGGAAGACTGAAAAGGCATTACCATGGTAATTGGAGGAAAATCAAGGAGAAAAGGAGACATATATGATCATTAATCATTATATTTCAACTTGAATGGAGTAAGAATACCCAGAAGATTGGCAGAACACAGTTCCGGGTGTGTTTGTGGGTGATGGACATGTAGGCCAGTACATTGAGGTGGAAAGACCCACCGTGGCTGGTGGCATTGATCAATAGAAAAACAATAAGAAGAATGTTTCCCCATTTTGAAGAAACCCAGTTTTTGCCATCACCTGTCTGCAATTTTTTCAGCTTTACAACACAGAATTGTAATAGGGATTCCACAGTAAGCTTCTAGGCCTTTAACCTTAGACTGGTACTGCATCCTTAATCCCTCTTGTTCTGTGGCTTCCATCTTCTGGGACTGAGCAGCTCCTGGACCCTCCAGTTCTCTAGCATGTAGAGTCATTGTAGATGCTCCACCTCTGATCCCCCAGCCAATCTAATAAATCCCCTTGTATATTTTCTATTGATTCTGTTCCTATATAGAACTCTAACTAATACAGATTTTGGTAGTGAGTGGTTTTAGAGAAACAGAATTGTAAACATGGATTTCTCTAATCAGTTTAGTGGCTCCTGGAATTGGCTCTTTAATTTGATGAGACCTAAAGTTGTCATGGTTTCTCCTTCTGATAATATAGAGTACTGGTGAACTGTTCAAAGTAATAGGCAAAAATATATCCCTTTGATTATATTAATTTACCACTTGTGAAATGTAAGAAATGGAGTGACTCTATATACAATACCTGTGAGCATTTTTCATTTTTGAGGTGTCAGTGATAGATAAAGATGCTGTTTGGAGTCTCTGGCAGGCCCCCATGGATGAATCACAGTAGAGGCCCTTAGGATTTTGGAGCCAGTCTCTACCATTATCTGCAGACTACTACTCTCCCTTTGAAGAATAACTTCGGATATTCTGCTGGGCCTTAGTGAAAACTGAATGATTCACCATGAGACACCATTTTATTGTGCAATCTGAGCTGCCCATCATGAGCCAGGTTCTCTCTGATTCACCAAATCATAGGGTTGTATATGCACAGCAATAGTTCATCACAAATGAAAATGGTATATATATGACCAGGCCCATACATGTTGGCCAAAAGGTGAAAAGAACTTTTAAAATCAAGTGGATTGGATTGTTCATTCTGTAGATAGAAGTCAACTTCTTTCCTCAGCCACTCTTGTCACTGGCCAGTGAATTCATGAACAAAATGGTCATGGTGGGAAGGATGGAGATTATGCAAGGACTTAGCAATATGGACTTCCACTTACCCTGGCTACATCCACTGTTGAATGTCCAATCTGCCAGGAGCAGAGACCAACAATAAGTCCTTGATATGACACCATTTCCCAGGGTGATAAGTCTGCAACTTGGTGGCAGGAGATGACATTGGACCACTTCCATCATGGAAAAGACAACACTTTGTCCTTAAAAGAATAGACAATTATTCTGGGTATGGATTGCTTCTCCTGAACATAATGCTTCTGCCAAAACCACCATGGATTTATGGAATGCTTCATACTGTCATGATATTCCATACAACATTGCTTCTAGTTAAGAAATTCACTTCCATGCAAGGATATCCCCTATGCCTGGGTAGACAGAACAAACATAGCAAAAACAGCCATATTCCCAAAAACAATATACAGATTTAATACAATCCCAATCAAAATTCCCAAAGCATTCTTCACAGAATTGGAGAAAACAATCCTAAAGTACATATGAAACTAGAAGAGACACTGAATAGCAAAAGCAGTCCTAGGTAAAAAGAGCAATGAAGGAGACATCACTATACTAGACCTGAAATGATATTACAAAGCTACTGCAATAAAAACAGAATGTTACTGGCACAAAAGCAAATATGAGGGTCAATGGAACACAATACAGGATTCAAGTACCACTCCAATTAATTCAACTATTTGATCTTTGACAAAGGGGCCAAAACACACACACTGGAAGAAAGCATAAGGTATCCACAATATATAAGGAACTCAAAAATGTAGCTCCCCCAAAAAATAAAAGACCCAATCAAAAAATGGGAAAGTAAAATGAATAGACATTTCACAGAAGAAGAAGTGAGAATGGTCATTAAATACATGCAGAAATGCTCAACACCACAGGCCATTAGAGAAATGTGAATTATAACAATCCTGAGATTATATCTTACCCCCAGAAAGAATGGTCATCAAGAAGAAATCAAATAATAATGAATGCCAGGAAAGAAAAAAGAATCCTTCTACACTGTTGAAGGGAAGGTAAACTGGTACAACCACTATGGAAATCAGTGTGGAATTTCCTAAAAAAAACTGAAAATAGAAATTTCATTTGACCCAGCTATTCCCCATCTAGTTATCTTCCCAAAGAAGTTAAAGACATCTTATTACATTTATGCATTCATAACCATGTTTATAGCAGCACAATTCACAATAGATAAAGCTTGGAAGTAGTATATATGTCCATCAGCCGATGAATGGATAAATAAAGTGTGGTATTTATACATAATTGAGTACCACTCTGCCATAAAGAAAGATAAATTTGAATCATTTGTAAGGAAATGGATGCACTTTGAGACCATAACATTAAGTAAAATAGACACACAAGATTACATATCACACGGTTTTTCTCATATGAGAAATCCAAAGTAAAACTAAAGAGCACAATAAAAAAGAATAGGAAGTAGGGAGATAGATATTTCTCAGAAGAGAAGGGGTTCAAGAGATGGAGGGAGGGAAAAGGAGAGGGGTAGAGGATGAGAAAAGGACTTAGAATGTGTTATGTATATTCAGTAACTCCACACAATGGATGTAACCAGTATGTACTGGAAATATGTACCAAAAATGGGGGGGGGCTAGAGGAACAAGAGATCAGTGGTTGGGGAAGGGAATGGTAAAAGGAATTAAGATGTATTATGTACATGAGCCAACATCCCACAAATAATAATATAAATATTATGTACTATACACATGTACTAATAAGCTAAAAAAAATTAAATATACTTCATAGCCAAAGAAGTGCAGAAATGAGTTCATGCTTATAGAATTCACTTGTCTTACCATTCAGAAGCAGCTGAATTGGCAGAACCGTGAAATGGTCTTTTGAAGATGCAATTATAGTGCCGGCTAGGAGGCAATATCCAGCAGTGCTGGGCCACGGCTCTCTAGAAGGCTATATATGCTCCAAATCAATGACCAGTGTATGGTAGGATTCATGAGTCAAGAATCAAAGGGTAGAAATTGGAATGGTACCACTTACCATTACCCCTACTGACACACTAGCAAAATTTTCCAGTTCCCAAAACCTTATGCTTTTCTTGACTACAAGTTTTAGTTCTAGAGTGGAAGAGGCTTCTACCGGGAGAAACAATAATAATAATACCATGGAAATTGAAATTAAGATATCCCCTAGCCATTTCAGGCTCATGCTTCTGAGTCAACAGGCTAAAAATGGAAGCTACAGTTTGCTGGGGATGATTGATCCAATTACCAATATGAAATTGGTCTACTACACAATGGAGATAAGGAAGAATACATTTGGAGTGAAGGAGAATCCTTAGGGCATATCCTAGTATTACTATGCTCTGTTATTAAGGTCAATGAGAAACCACAGCAACCCAATCTCGGTAGGATGACAAAATGGTCCAGAGCTTTCAGGAGTAGATGAATGAGTCACTTCACCAAGTAAAGAACCTCTGAAGTGCTTCCTGGAGGCCAAAGGAATACAGAATGAGAACCAGAAGAAGACGGTTATAAATACCAGCTGTAGCTGTATGATCAGTTACAAAGATGAGAAAATTTTTATGAGTATTTCTTTCATATGCTTATACACATATTAAGCAGGTATCTTTTTTAAATTTATTTTTTATTGGTACATGTTTCCAGTACAATATGTTTACCTTGTGTGAAGTTGGGATATATACATAAGACATCCTAATTCCTAGCAGATATCGTGATAAGAATAAGCAGCACCCACAGTAAAACTTTGCCTTCTATGCTAGGGAGAGAATTAGTATTCCCATTTGTATGCAAGATAGGTGTATCACATTAGGAATAATAATGAATCTGCTATTGAATTTAGAGATTAAGTATGGTTTAAGGAGATGTGTCTGGTTGTCAAATTGAGAAGGAGTAGATTGTGACAATAAATCACAATATGTCAACTTGAATGAATTATGAAATGCCTAGCAGATTAGTAAAGCACACTTCTGGGTGTGCCTGTGGGTGAATGACATATAAAGCTACATACTTCAGGGGGAAGACCTGCCTGGGCTGTAGATGGCACCAACCAGTAGGCTTGTGACCTGGATGGAATAACAAGGGAAGGAAGTAGGAAGTGTACCCATTTTAAGAGCGCCAATCTTCTTGAGTGGGTGGGCCCTTTGCTGCCATTTCCTTTGAACATCAGATTCCAGGTCTCTGGGTGCTTCAGCTTTCCATACTCATAATGGTGGTTCCCCAGTGAGCTTTCAGGTCTTTAACCTTGGGCTGGCACTATATCCTTGATCCTTCTTATTCTGTGTCTTTGATATTCTTAGACTAAGCAGCTACTGTATCCACAGCTTCTCCAGCATGCAGATGGCTATCATGGACTCTTCTAGTTCAGAGCCCACAAACAACCACTGGGGACTCACCTGACTGATCTTATTCGACTATGCAGAACAAATCCATAATTATACATATATTTTCTAATGCATTTGTTCTTCTCGAGAGCCTCAGCTAATACAACATGGGGGTTAAGTTGGGAGAGAATTTAGGAAAGGGGGAAATGATTGTATTTTTCTATTCCTAGAGGAAAAGCAAGTTCCAGAAGGTGTGAAGGTAACTAGTGAGGGACAAGACCAGCTTCTGTGAAAAGTAAGAAATAACAGCAGTGTTATAGCTTGTATCTAGATGCCCCTAGAAAGCCTCATGAACTCATAGGTGGGGCATGTCAGAGGTAGCTGGATCAGAGGTCTTCCAATTATCAGAGGTGTGCCTTTGAAGTAGATTAGGGGACCCATTATTTTTCCAGTCCCTTCAATTTCTTTCATTTGAGCCATGAGGTAAGGAGTTTTGCACCATGCATGCAATGATCACCATGACATGCTGCCTTGACTCAAGCCCAAAGCAAAACAGCCAACTAATCCTCCAGTGAAATCTCTAAAATCATGAACCATAGTAAACCTTTTCTCTTTATAAATTGATTATTTTCAGGTATTTGTTATAGTAAAGGAAAGCTGACTAACATATCCAGTCATCACATTTATGGTTATATATCCAACAGACTCCATTTTAATAGACTCAAACTAACTGTTGATCAACAGATGAATGTATAAAGAAAGTGTGATCACAGAAGAAAGAAGAAAGGTAGGGGAGAGGTGGGGGAATGGAATACAACTCAGCCTTTAAAAGGAAAGAAATCTTGCCATTTACAACAACATAATGAACCTCGAAGACAAGCTAAGTAAAATAAGCCAGGAACACAAGACAAATACCACATGATCTGATTTATATATGAAATCTAAGAAAAGTAAACTCAGAAGTGGAAAATAAAATTGTGTTTACCAGAGGCTGGGAGGAGGGAGGGAGAAGAGGGAGAGTTGTTGATTAAAGGGTACAGAGTTTTACTAAGCCATAAAGAATGAGAAACTAGAGACATTTATAGCTAAATAGATGCACATTGAGGTGATACTCAAGTGAAATAAATAGGACACACACATAAATACCAAATAATTTCTCTAGTGTGAGAAAGTGTAAATGAGGATCAAAATGTATAAAAGATAAGGCGAAACAGGAAGAAAGGGTCCAAAGGGGAAGGGAAAGTGGGAGGGGTAGGGGAAAGGGGAAAGGAATAAATATGAGAAAAGGAAAAAACAGAAGCAAAGTCTTTGTAAATAGTGAGGGGTGGAGGGGTTGAAGGGAGGGCTGGGGAATAGGGAAAAAATAAGAAAAGGTAAAAATTCCCAATGATGAATGTCATCATACTGTATACCTAAAATGTACCAGTAAACTTAATGAGGGCAGGGATTTAACTCAGTGGTTCTGCGACTGCCTCACAAGCACAAGGTCCTGAGTTCAATCCCCAGTACATACATGCATGCATACATATATACATAAACAAACAAATAAACTCAATGAATAAAAAAGGATACAGAGTTTCAGAAAGACAGGGGCAAATAATTTTGAGATGTATAGCATAGCAGAGTTACTATAATCAATGAAAATGAATTATATGTTTCATAATAACTAAGAAAATAAATTTCAAATGCCTCACCATAAAAAAATGAGGTAAACCAGTTCATGGGTGTATTAATTAATTTCATTTAATCATGTCACTATATATATTACATTATACCCCATAAATATTTTACAGTTATAGTTTGTCACTTTAAAGTAATATTGTTTTAAAATCCACTAAATTGAGTTCATGATCCATCAATGGTTATGAGTCAATGTCCAAAAACCACTAGTACACAGTACCTGTTTTCAGTTACATACAATTTTATCAGTTTTCCTAATCCATTTATATGACGTGGAACCATTGAAGTTGCATGACTCGGAGACACAGAAGTAAGGAGGCTGCATTAGAAGAAAAAGAGTTGGCGTATTGTAGGATAATGGGAAGAGAACTGTATGAAGGTAGACACCAGGCTGGATGAAAACAACAGAAGTCAAATTCAAACAAATGGAAAGGCCCAGAAACTGGAGGTCTCCATACAACTGAAGAGTTGACCAGATGAGCTGAAGAGAGCAAAGCAGCCAGGCATCAAGAGCTGCCTCATCACCTGACTGAGAGTACAACAAGGATAAAGAATAATACAAGACAAAGACAGAGGATTATTTTTACAGGGGTCTGGGGTGGCCTACACTCCGCAAAGCTCAGTCATGTGCAGTAGTGCCTACGTTAGTTGGTAGAAAAAATTAAAAGCTCAAAGTAGATATTAGAAACATCATGTCAGTTCCATCCAGTCAAACTTCCTCCAAAGGTGTGAATGCTTTATATCTGCCTTATCCAACAGAGCATCCACTAGCCAGGTGGCTATTTACATTTAGAATATGACTAGTGTGGCTGAGAAACTGAAATTTTAACTTTATGGATTTCAATTAATTGAAATAGCTATCTATAGCTAATGACTACAATAATAGGCAGTATAGTTCTAGACAAATAACTATTAGGAAGATATATAGTCAATTAAAAGTATCACAGTGGATGGGTCTAAAATACCAGGGACCTGTTGATGCCATTTACTTTGATGGAAAAAGGCAACATAACTTGTTTACTGTACTTAATAGAATTTTAAACTTGGAGAAATGTCTTTTAAAGATCCAGATTCTAAATGGGGAGAAACCCAGATGATCCCCTGAACACCTAAAGCTTTACCATCCTGTCCATATTATCAACTTTTATAGGGTCTTGAGTATCCTATATTCAAAGTGGGAAGGGTTTTATAGGCAATTTTATGGAAATAGCTAAAGGAGACATTTCCTTCTTTAGATGCTTAAATTTTGGATTTAAGCATTACGCTTCCTATGAATGTACATTCCACACTTTCCCCCGATTTTTTCTGGCCCAACATTTATTTCCCATGCTTTTGGTGTCATGCATACAAAAGTCGCTTCCTCCAGAAATTGAACTTGCTCAAAACTTAGAATTCTGTATTTAATCATAAGTCTTGTTTGATACCAATGTTCTTTGCATCTATTTAATTCACTTGCTTCTTCTCAGGGTTCCACTCTGTCAAGTATGTGATAAGATGAGAAAAACTATGCCAACCAGAGCAGAATTCACAAAAGGTCACTTATAAAATTTGTGCTAATTTTCAGCCTGTATGCCTTGACATTTACTAGGATCATACCATTTAAGAAAGAAGCCTCATACTGAATCACAGCCAGAACCACAGATTTACAAAGTCACTTCCTTCCCTAACACTTAATGAAGTTTAACATTGAATTATTTTTAATTCCATACCCAGGAACCTGACTGTTACTGAAGACCTTTCATTCTCCATCTCCTCCCTAGGCCAGCCCAATTTTTGGTCATTTGGCTATTAATTACTAAAATAGTAAGAAAGAAGAAAGGCAGGAATTTAAAGTTCATTAACAATATACTTAGTGGTGTAAACAACTTAAAAAATGTTGATGATACTTAAAGGATGGAGGTGTTTGATACAAGGATGGTAAGTAGTGTTTTGTTGAATAAATGATTTTTATTCAGCTGATTACTTTTGCATGCCTCCACTATGCATACCTCTTCCACCACCCAAGGAATCCAAATTTATCTTTTCCCTTTTCCCGACACTCACTCCCTGGATATTCCTTCTCACCTTACTCCTTTGTATCTATATATTCTCCCAACACAATCACTTTTCATTCTAATTCAAAGAAGATGAAGTAGTAGAGAGATATAAAGGAAAGAAACCTCAGTTTCATAACATTTGGACTGCAGCCTTACAAAAAATTTCCAGGAAACATGTTTCAAGATTCCAGTTTTTCAGGGAAGAAGTACTGCTTGTAATATTGCAAAGGAAATAAATATTTAAAATTTGTGAAGAACATAACTGCTAGCATTTATTAATCACTCTCCATCAGCTACTGTTCTAGATAATGTCAATTTTAATTTATACATGATCCTGATATCTAATAGGACAAGTCTTCCACCTTGCTTTTCTCCAAGAGTTCAAAAGTATCATAGCTATTTTTGGTTCATGGCTCTTCCAAATAAATTTTAGAATCAGTTTATCCGTACTATCAAAAAAAGACAAAACCTCTGTTGAGCTTTTAATTGGAATTAAATTAAAATTATAGATCAATGAGAAAAAAATGTCTCATGATAATGGATTCTTTGGCTATAGCAACATGATTTATCTCTCCAGTTAAATCTTCTTGAAAATCTTTCTATAAAGTTTTCTAATTTACCTCAAAAAGAGCATATATGCAAATATTTTGGTAGATTTATTCATAGCTGCTATATTTCTGTTACACTTTTTGTTAGCAAAATATAACATTCTACCGAATCACTTTCTTAGTAATTTTACAAGAAATGTATAGATTCTTTGCACTTTCTAGGTAAGCAGTCATATTATCTGCAATTGGTGACTACTTCGCTTCTTACATCACTGGAAATCTAATAAACTGTGGATGAGAATGGACAATAGTAGGTGCTCTTTTATTTTCTGGGTCTTAAAAAGATGCTGCTGAGCATGGCAGCCTGCACCTTCAGTCCAGTCCCACCTACTCAGGAGGGTGATTCAGAAAGATCCGTTGGAATCAGGCATTCAAGAATAGCCTGGGTGACAAAGTAAGATCCTGATTCAAAGGAAATGAAGAAGGAAGAGAGAGAGGAAAGAAGGAAAGAACAGGGAGAGAGGAAAACACAATCCCTAGCACTGTAAAAAATTTTTCTAAGATTTCATCATAAATAGTGATGTTTATAGACTGGTTTCATCTTGTTTTAAATACTCTTTATCTGATTAAGGAAATGTTCTTCAGTGTTTGTTTTGAATTTGTTATATGTTTTCTGCTGTTTCCTCGTGTAACCTTGGAACTTGGCTTTCCCAACTCATCTAATCAATTGCTAATTATCAACTGCTTTCTACCTTCATCATTTTTGGCTACTATTGTCTCCTCACTTGTTCTTATAAATTTATTGCCACTTTTTTCCTTTTTTAATCATATATTTTTCATGCACAATGTATTTTGAAACATGTATAGGTTCTGTAATGGCTAAATCTAGCTAGTGAATATATACTACCTCACTTGATTATTTTGTGGTGGGAACTCTTAAAGCCAGTATTTTTAAAGAATATAATACACTATAATTATCTGTACTCATCATATTATACAAGGGTTCTTGAACTTTTTGCTCATAGCTGAAATTTTACATCTTTTGACCAATGTCTTATAAACTCCTCCTCAGTACCACCCCAGTACCACCATTCTTCTCTCTTCTATGAGTTTAACTTTTACATTTTACATATAAATGAGATCATTCCATATTTATCTTTCTGTGCCTGGCATATTTCACTTACTGTAATTAGTTCCAGGCTCATTTATGTTGTCTCACAAATAATAGTATTTCTTTTTATGGCTAAATATATAAATGTTTTATATTTTCTTTATCCATTATGTAAATGTTCTGTATTTTCTTCATCCACTCAACCCCTAATGGACCTTTAGGTTGACTCCACATCTTGGCTTTTCTGAATAATGTTGCAATGAACCTGAGAGGGCAGATATGTCTTTGGTATTTCTTTGCTTTTAGATACACCCTTAGTAGTGGGTTGGTTATACAGTAGTTCTATTTCTTATTTTTTGATGAACCTCCATACTATTTTATGGTGACTGTATTAATTTGCATTCCCACCAACCGTATACAACATTTCTCTTTTTTCCATAGTCTCACCAGTATTTGTCTTTTCTATTTTTACCATAGGTAGTCTAACAGATATAAGGTGATATCTCATGATTTTGATTTCCCCAAATAATGTATTATTGATGTCAAATATCTTTTCATGTACCCATTGATATTTGTATGTCCTCTTCAGAGAAATATCTATTCAGGCCCTTGGCTTTCTTTTTTTTTTTTTTTTTTTTTTTTTTTT
>NW_022900916.1:39338333-39347158 GCF_012274545.1 Fukomys damarensis | reverse complement strand
TGGGGATCAAACTCGGGACCTTGTGCTTACAAGGCAAGCAGCAGAACCATTGAGCTTAAATCCCTGGCCCCTTGGCTCATTTTTTATTAGGTTATTTCCCCAACCCCTTGGCTCATTTGTGATCAGGTTATTTGTTTACTTGCTATTGAGTTACATGGGTTCCTTAGTTATTTTGGATATTGACTCTCTTATCAGAAGTAAAATTTACAAATATATTCTCCCATTTGACAGATTGTTTGTTTGGATATGTATAACTTTTTTTTCAGTTTGACATACTTCCACTTGTCTGTTTTTCAGTTCAGTTGTCCAAGTTTTGAGGCTCATATGCAAAAAGAAAAATGTCATTGCCCAGATCAACATCATGGAGCATTTTTCCTATGGCTTCTTGTATGAGTTTTACAGTTTCCAGTCTTACAGTTAAGTCTTTAGTGCATTTTGAATTGATTTCTTTAATGGTGCGAGATAAGGATCCAATTTTATTCTTTTGAACATAGACATCCAGCTTTCTTATCACCCTTTATTGAAGACTCTGCTCTCTTCATTGCATGTCCTTGGCATCTTTGTCAAAAATCAGTTGGCTGTAAATGTTTAGATATATTTCTAGGTTCTCGTTCTCTTTTCTGTTACATTGTTCTGTGTGTCTGTATTCATGCTATTTTGATTACTATAGTTTTCTAGTTTACTTTGAAATCAGAGCTTTGTCACTTGCTTAAACTAGCTTTAGCTACTTGAGGTGTCTTGTGATGCCATCCAAATTTTAGGACTGTTTTTATTCTTTGTATGAAAACTGAAAATGAAAATTTTGATAGAGATTTCATTGAATCTGTAGATTGCTTTGGGTAGGATAGACATTTTTATTATTAGTTCTTCCAATCAGTAAACATGGATAGCTTTCGATTTATTTGTGTTTCCTAACATTCCTTCCATAAATATTCACAGATTTCAATGTAAAAATCTTTCACGTACTTTCCCAAATTTACTTCTAAATATCTTATTTTTTTGTAACTATTATAAATGGGATTTAAATTTTTTCAGTTAATTTGCTATTAGTGTATAGAAATGACAATTTTAAATGTTGATTTTTTTACCCTAAAACTTTATTTGATTCATTTATTAGTTCTAATGGTTTTGATGGGGTGTTTTGTGTATTCGATTTATAATATCAGATTATCTGCAAAAAGAGACAACTTAACTTCCTTTCCAATTTGGATACCTTCTATTTCTTCCTCTTTCCTACTTTGTTTGGTACCTCCAGTACTACAATGAATCCAAATGGCAAGAGTGAGAACCCTTGTGTTGGAGGGAAATTTTCCAAGGTAAAAATCAACATTAAAGAATCAATAGCTTTTCTACATACCAATAACAAACTATCTAAGAAGAAAATCAAGAAAACAATTCCACTGACAATAGCTTCAAAAAGAATAAATTACCTAGGGATCAACCCAGCCAAAGACATAAAAGATTTTTATAATGAAAATTATGGAACACTGAAAAAAGAGATTGAAGAAGACATTAGAATACAGAAAAGCCTTCCTTTTCATGGATCAGCAGATTTAAGTTTATTAAAATAGCCATATTACTAAAAATAAAGTACAAATTCAATGCATTTCCCATCAAAATTTCAAAATGCATTCTTCACAGAGCTAGAAGAAACAGCATAAAATATGTATGGAACCCCAAAAGACCCAAAACATCCAAAGCAATCCCACGAAGAAAGAGAAGGGATAGAAGCATAGTAATATCCAATTTCAAGTTATACAACAAAGCAATAATAACAAAAACGTAATGGTACTGGCACAAAAACAGACACATAGTCTAATGGAGTAGAATAGAGGACACAGAAACAAATACATACAACTACAGCCATCTGGTTCTTTTTATTTTGTTTTGTTTTGTTTTTTGAGAAAGGATCTCACTACATAGTTGACACTGATCTGGAACTCGCTATGTAGCCCAGGCTGGTCTTGAACTCACAGCGATCCTGCCTCAGCCGCCTGAGTGCTGGGATTACAGGCATGCACCACCATGCCCGGCCATCTGATTCTTGACAAAGGAGCCAAAAATAAATGTTGGAGCAAAGACAGCCTCCCTAACAATTTGTGCTGGGAACACTGGATAACTAAATGTAGAAAACTAAAACTAGCTTCTTATCACTCACCATGTACAAAAATCAATTCAAAATGGATCAAAACTGGGTATAAGACATAAAACATTGAAACTATTAGGAAAAAAAAAGAAATACAGGAGAAGCACTTGAAGCCACAGACACAGGCAAAGACTTCCTGAATAGGATTCCAACAGCACAGAAAATTATAGCAAGAATTGACAGATAGAACTACATCACATTAAGACTACTGCACAGCAAGAGAAATAGCTACAAGAGTGAACAGACAACCTATAGAATAGGAAAAAAATTTTGCCAGCTACTCTTATGATAGAGGAGGATTTATATGAACTTATGTAAAGAATTCAAAAAACACCAAATATTAGACAGGCCAATCAGTACACAGACAAATGAATTGAACAGACATTTCTCAAAAAAATCACAGATGGTCAATAAGAATATGGAGGGGGAGGTTTAACATCTTTAGTTATTATGCAAATGCAAATCAAAACTACATTGATACTCCATTTCATCCCAGTCAGAATGGCTATCATCAAGAATATAAAAACTAATAAATCCCCATGAGGATGCAAACTGGAAAATACCCTTCTACACTCCTGGTGGGAATGTAAATTACTAGAGTCCCTGTGGAAATCAGTATGGAGGCTTCTCAAAAAACTGAAAATAAAACTACCATTTGATATAGCCACTCCTCTCTTTGGCATATACCCCAAGAAATTAAAGTCATCACACTGTAACAGGGATAAATGCATACTCGTGTTTAATTGTGACACTTCATATAGTCAAGATATGAAATCAGCCTTAGGTACCCACCAACAGATGAATGGATAAAAAATATTAAACAGACTATTATTCAGCCATAAAATAACAAAATGTTGTCATTCATTTTCAGGAAAATGGATGGATTCTGAGATCATGATATTGAGCAAAATAAGTGAGACTCAGAAAGACAAATATCTCATGTTTTCCCTAAGATGTGGGATCTCAAAAAGATGCCACAAAAATTGAAGGAGACCCACTAGACAAGAAGGGAATGAAGACAATGAAAAGGAAAGTACAAGGTAGAATAACAAGGGGGATGGATATAATCAGCATAAATACATCGAAACCTGATATCTTATAAAAAGTAATGGGTACTAGTACAATTTTTTTTTAAATAGAAACTTTTTCCCATTGAACATGATGTTAGCTGTTGTCTGTCATACGTAGCCTTTAGAGTATTGAAATATATTACTTTATACTCCATTTGAGAGCTTTTGTCATAAAAGCATGTCGAATTTTGTTGTTTTTTCTGCATCTATTGAAATGATCATACAGTTTTTGTCCTTCATTTTTGTTGATGTGGTGTATCATATGTGGTTGATTTGCACATGTTGAACCATCTTTGCATTTCTGAGATAAAACCCACTTGATTATATAGTAAAATACTTTTAACATGCTATTGAATTTTGTTTGCTAGGGTTCTCAAGGTATTTGCATGCATGTTTATCAAAGATATTGGCCTGTTGTTTTTCTTTGTGTGGAGGGTTTGGAAATATTCCATCCTCTTCAGCTTTTTAAAAATATTTTGAGGAGGATTGGTATTCATTATTTTTTTAAATGCCTCCTGCAATTCAACACTGAAGCCATCAAGTCCTATGTCTTTCTTCCATGAGAGATTTTGTTTTTGATTCAGGGCCCTTACTGTTTTGCTTTGCTCTGTTTAGATTTTTTATTTCTTCATGATTCAGTCTTTTTATAATTGTTATTTTTATTAGTACATGTCTGGTGTACACAATGATTCATTTTGGGGAGTTGGTACATGTACCTAACACATCTTACTTCTTTTTTTCATCCCCTTCCCCTTTCCTATCTCCCACTTCCTCAATTTCTTGTTCCCCTTTCTTTTTGCAAAAGATCTGTTTCTCTATTTCCTATTATCTTTTATTTTACTTTTTAGGTCATTTATATTTTGGTTGCTCATGTAAGAGAAATCATGTGATAGTTAAACTTGTGTGTTTGATTTATTTCACTTGATATATGGTCTCAAGGTGCATCCATTTTCCTACAGATGATTCTTTTACTCTTCTTTGTGGAAGAGTAGTAAGTATTCCATTTGGTATAAATTCCACATTTTTTTATCCATTCATCTGTTGGAGGATATATACACCACTTCCAATATTTGATTATTATAAATTGAACTGCTATAAACATGAGTATGCATGTATCACTGTAATATGTTGTCTTTAAGTCTTTGGGGAAAATACCTAGATGAGAAAGAAACCCCTGAATTAAACAGAATTTCCAATGATTCCATCTTGATAAGTTCTGAATGTCTAGGAATTTACCCATTTCATCTATGTTACCCAGTTAGTTGGATAGTTCCTCATAACAGTATCTTATGATCCTTTGTATTTCTAGTACATCAGTTATAATGTCTCCTTTTCCACCTCTAATCTTGCATCTTCTGTCTTTTTTTTTAGTCCGGCTAAAAATTTGTTAATTATGATAACCTTAAAAAAAAATTCCTACTTTTGTTGATATTTTCCATTTTTTTCTAGTCTCTATTTTTTCTCTGATCATTATTCTATCTTCCTTTCCACTAACTTGGAGCTAGTTTTGCTTTTCTATTTCTTTAAGGTACAACAGTAGATCCTTTGGGATCTTTCTTCTTAATATAGGCATTTGTTGTGATAAATTTCCCTCTTAGAACTGGTTTTGCTAATGCCAAATGTTTTAGTATGTTGGTGTCCATTTGCATTTATTTCCAGACATTTTTTAATTTCTTTTTATTCATTGGCCCACTGATTATTTAGGAACATGTGGTTTAGTTTCAATGTATTTGGAAATTTTTCAAAGTTCCTGCTCATGATTTCTAGCTGCATGCCATTATGGTAAAAAAAAAACAAACAAACAAAAAAAAAAAACTTGATATTATTTCAATCTTTTTGATCCGTTAAACTTGTTTTGTGGCCTAACGTGTGATTGATCCTGGAAAGTATTCCATCAATACTTGAGAAGAATATGTATCCTGCTAGCTATATAGAATATTTGTATATATCTGTTGGGTCCTCTGAGTCTAGAGTGCAATTTAAAGTCTAATGTTTCCTTATTAGTTTCTGTCTGATCAATCCATTACTGAAAATGAGATACTGAAATTCCCAGTTATTGTTGTATTGCAATCACTCCTCTCAGATCTATCAATACTTACTTTACATATTTAGATGTTCTGAAGTTGGATGCATATGTTTTTATAAATATTTCATCCCCTTGTTGAATTTACCTCTATCATTATATAATGGCCTTCTTTGTCTTGTTTTACAGTTTGTGATTTTAACTCTGCTTTTGTCAAGTATAGGTAGCATTGTGGTCATCTGTCTTCCATTTACATGGAATATCTTTTTCCATCCCTTCACTTTCACTCTATACATTTTTTAAAGGTAAAGTGGATTTCTTTCAGACAGCATATAGTAGAATTTTTTCTTAAAAATCTATTCAGGAGCCAGATGTGGTGATACATGCTTGTAATCCTACCCAGCATTCAGGAGGCTGAGGCAGGAGGATTTTCATGAGTTTGAGGCTAGCCTGGGCTACATAGAGAGTTCAAGATCAGCCTGAACTCAAAAAAGCAAGACCCTGTCTCAAAAGAAAACAAACAGGCTGGGGAATGGGGAAAAATAAGAACCAAGATGTCTTATAAAGGTACAAGTTCCCAGTAATGAAAGTAATTGTATCATATACCTGAAATGTACCAATAAACTTAATAAAAATAAAAATATATTTTTAAAAAAGAAAACAAACAAAAAATCATTCAGCCACTCTGTGTTCTTTTATTGGAGGGTTTAATCCATTTACATTCAAGATGATTTTGATATGTAAGGACTTACTACTGTCATGCTGTCAATTGTTTTCCAGTCATTTATAGATCTGTTCCTTTCTTCCTCTCTTGCTGTCTTCCTTAATGAATAAATTATTTTTCTCTATTGCTACAAATTGAGTCCTTATCTTTTACTTCTTGTGTATCTACCACAGTGTTTTGCTTTCTTGTTATTCTGAGGCTACAAAACAACCATTTTAAAGTCATTATGAGTTATTTTCAGGTGATAACAACTTAACTTTGATTGCCAAAAAACAGTTCTAAGAGGTGTAGTTCAGTGGTATAGCACTTGCCTAGTGCACACGAGGTCCTGTGGTCAATGATTAGCACCACAATTTTTTTTTAAAAAACTATGCTTTTATTGTATTCTCCCCAGTTTGAATTTTTGTTCTTGTAGTTTACATCTTTTTATACTATACATCTCTTAACAAATTATCATAGCTATCGTTATTTTAATATTTTGTCTTTTAATCTACATCCTAAAAATACAAATGATTTACCCACTTCCATTATAGTATTAGAGAAGTCTGAATTTAACTGTGTACTTGCTTTTACAAGTGAGCTTTATGCTTTCATATGTTTTTGTATTTCTAATTAGCATCCTTTTCTTTCAGCCTGAAGAATTCCCTTCAGCTTTCTTGTAAAACAGGACTAGGGGCAATACACTCCCTCAGCTTTTGTTTGTCTGGGAAAGGTTTTTCTCTTTCATTTCTTAAGGACATGAGTTTGTATCTTATAAAAGCATCTATTTATTATAATTTTTGTGACTTTGAGGTGAACATAAAAGAAGTACATACATACAATCTATAATCTTTAACTGGATATTCTCCATCTTAAAACTTTTCCTTTATATTTACATTTAGTTCTAATGAATAACATAACCCTCTAGAACACCCTTACTAATTTGCATTTTTTTCCACCCCTACCAATTTATATGCTACTGTCTTCTGTAATTTAATACTAATCTTTAATTTCCACATATAAGGTCTGATTATATTATATGGGTACGAGTTACTAATTACTGATTTCTTTGCTCAACAGACCTTCTTCTATATCATACCTTACGTCTGGAAATATTTCTCTTATTCCTTTAGAACAGCAATCTCAAAGGATAGTTGATACACCTATAGTGTCCCTAAGGCCCTTTCAGGAATCTACAAGGACAAAACTACTTTCATAATAATACCAACATGTTATTTGTCTTTTTCACTGCACTGACACATACAGTGATGGTGCAAATGCAATGGTGAAAACAACTTCTGGTGTCTGCATAAATCAGGGCAGTGGTATCAAATGATGGCAGTAATCATTATTTTTCCCTACTGCACATTCACAGCAAATTTCTGAAATGTCAGTTTCACTTAACAATACATTTGATAAAGCAGGGAAAACATTCATTTTATTAAATCTTGACATCTGAGCAATGATTTTTTAATATTCTCTGTAATCAAGTGGGAAGTACAAAAAGCACTTCTGCTGCATACTGATGTATGATGGTTGTCTCAAGGAAAAGCACTTGTGTGATTGAGTTGTAAGCTGACGTAACCAGTTTTTTCATGGAACACCATCTTTACTCGAAAGAGTGACTGACAGATGAACTATGCCTATTCAGACTTGGATAATTGGTAGACATTTTCTCAAAATCAAACAAAGTGAGCCTGTTACTTCAAGGAAAACAACGAGCAGAATTTGTTGACAATGAAAAAATTCAAGTTTTCACACAAAAATTAGAATTTTAGAAGACTTGTATTTGCTGTCATGTGCTCAACAGCTCCCTAATACAGTACTTGAACTTTTTCTAATGAGATCAGCCAGTGGTGATGTTAATGCATGTAATTTTTCTCTTGGTGTCTAAAAGATCTGTATAAGTTGGTGAACCAATATTTTCAAAAAAGCGAAATATAATTGTTGAAATTTTAAATAGTAATTGGTTGGTTAAGCAATAAACAATTGAAGAGAAAATTATTTATGGATGGATTTTTAAAGTTTTCCATATTGCAGCCCGAAATACAAGGAGATAGAAAATACAAAAGAGAATTTATCACCAGTAACCCTGTGTCCATTTTGACAATCTATTGGGTTTCTTTTATATTTGTATCTTAGATAGTTCCATTGCTATCTCACTTCTGACACCTGGATATTTCTTTAAGCATTTCATATGTTATCATTTAATATACTAAATTTGATAATTTCAAAATCTGAATTCATTAGGGCTCTAAAACCTTCATTTATTGTTTCTCTTGGCATTCATCATGGTGAGACAGAGGGTTTTTCTTCAGTCTTTTGGGTTCTCTTTGGTTTTGAGTTTCTATTTCGTATATGTGCTGCCAAAGTGAGCACCTGAGTTTCTATTTCGTAGATCCTGCTCTTCAGGAGCCCTAGGAGGCTACTTCAGGTTGCCTTCCTCCAGGATGGGTTTTCCTTTGCTTCTGCCAAGGACTAGAAAAGGAAGTGCATACATACAATCTGGATCTAGAGCTGCCTTATCTCCCCATTGCAGGTTCTATTCACTTTCCTTATATCAAGCCCAAAGTTTAGTCTTCTGATCAAATTTGCTTGCTAATCACTACATTTATTTTCCCGATTTCAACCAAATCTTTTTTTCTTAACCCCCTTGAACATTTCTCTCATTGCCTATAAACCTAGCATCATATTTAAAATTGCAATGTTACTCAAGAAAATACCATAACGTAATCAAAACACAATTTTATTTTTGCCTCCCTCTGTTCCATTATACTTTATTTAGCATGGGTGAAAAACAGTTTGCCCCAGGAACTAGAATGTCCAGTTGTGGATAATAATTACAACCCTGGGCCTAACATAGTAGTGAATCTCCCCCCACCC
>NW_022900916.1:39335413-39338144 GCF_012274545.1 Fukomys damarensis | reverse complement strand
TGTTTCTGTTTGGCTCCTTCCCTAACGCACTGCCATATTTTTTCTTCTCACTCTTCCTTTTCTTTTTCCTCAGTTGATGTTTTGATATCCTTAGGGTCAAAGAAGGAAGGCAGCAAAAGGAAAGAGACAAAACATTTTTATATTAATTAACATCCTCATGATCTGAGAGTAATGAATTCTTCAAGGTTGTTATTATTATTAGACATCTTTCTCCTGTGACTTCTAGCCCAGGTAAGTGCATTGATAACTGTGTGATCCTTTATGATTCCTCAGTCAGTCTTTGTACACTAGTGGTACCTTGCCAACCTCTATCTCCTGAGCTGTTCCTCCTTCCAGATGGCAGGCTCAGAGAAAATTCCAATGGCTCTTCATTCTCCCAAGAGCCTACATACAGTCTTTTTGAAACAATGAAACAGTCTTTGTAAACATACAGACACACAGACACACACACACACCCCTACACCAAACCCTTCCCACATCTGCCAAGAGAGTAGTTAGTCAGTTTTTTCTCTTGTCTTCTAGATTTCCAATATCAAAGTCAAATCCCATTCCACACACATCAGAATTCTGCAGGCACCACAGAAGTCCTTCTCAGTATACTTTTTAATGAGAAGCATCTTCTGGCACGGAAGGATAAGTGAAATTTAAGGCACTCTTTTTCTCCAAAGAGATCCTCCCTACTAAATATGTTTTCTTTTTCTATGCACTGACCTTTCTCTGTATCATTGACCTACTAGGTCATGGAGCTGTCAGAATTTTCACAGTCTCTCTATTAGCTATCCTTTTGGTGTTTCAGACCAAATTCAAGGGAAGAAATTCAGTTCAAAATCCTGTTACTCACTGTATGTTTTGTCCAAGTTCTGGCTGTATATTGAGTTTACCATACTAGAGGAAGCAAGGGCCTGTTCTAGTAAATTTAATGTGAATTAACTCATTTAAATTTCATAAATACCTGCTAAAATGACTTAAAAATAAGGCTGCACTATTTTGTTCATACACTGAAGACCTAGAGCTATGAAGAATAATGTAGATACACGCATAAATCAATGTCTCTTCTGGAGAATAATTATTAAATACACTACAGTGAAGGCCTAGCTTCTTCATTATGTATTGTGTTTCATGTACCATGTTACATGAGTATTTCCAAGCCCACTTTTAGCTCATTTGGATGCACATGAGGCTATTTTTTCCTCCAGATACACATTGTATAATTATTTTCCGCTCTGGTAAGTGAATAGCTTAATTAGCACCTTAATTTGATTTTAAAGGCTAAAAAATATAAGTAATAGCGCATTCCCTTTAGAAAAAAATTCTAAATAATCACACTTTGTGTCTAATGTTTAAATATGCCAAATGTACAATTTTCATACAGAAATAGAAAAAAAAAGCAATATCTACTAAAAGCTATTTTGGGCAATTAGGAGGAATTCTCTTGTTTACATTAGAGAAAAAATAGGACAAAAGTAACTGAACACATGCCAGAATAATTAGCAGCTCTTGGCTCATTTAAATTATGTGCACACTGCTATTTTAATGCATTTTTTAAACAACCACTTGCAATCTTATTTTATTCTTGGAAGAAAATTAAAAGCTTTCTACTAGATATGACTAGTAAAACCAGATTCATTTCTTGTTTTCTTGCAAACACAAACCTTCTTGGTTTTATAGACCCACTTTTAATAATAATTTAAAACAAAATAATAATCATCATATTTTACATATATTGAATACTTGTGCCTGAAAACTAGAGGCATTCTTTTATGTAAGATAATTTCTCTGTAGGAAAATACTATTTCTTTATGCTTGCCATACAATGTGTTGCTTCTAAGGACCATCAAATATTAATAATACATAAAAGGATTAAGACTGATTTACTTTTTGTTCTTTCAGAAAGATACTCAAATAACTCCCTCAAAACAAATTCAGGGCATTAATTTTACACATTTTCTTCCAAATGTAAGGTCCCTGATGACTGGTCACAAAGTAGTAATTAACAAGAAATGCATGTATAAGCATGTTTCATGTCCTGTGAAACCAAAACAGATTTTAAAAGATAGCCATTTCTCTTTTTGAAAACAAAAATGTAGAAAATTTGGTCATAAGGACAGCAGAGCCTTTCATCTTAAAACTATAGTCCAGGCCAATAAAAGCCTCACCATTCAAATGTTACAATATACACAGGTTGGCTAATCTCTCAAGATACACCTGAGAATATGTGTAAAGCATAAATACAACCTATCCACTGTTACCCTGTGCACAGTCTCTTCCAGGCCCTAAATGGATGCTCTGTGAGGATGCAAAAGTACCTATGATGTGACACAGAGGTTTCCAGTCTATTGAGAAACTTCACTGATGCACAGGTAATTATTACATCAACTAAGGAGTCAGAAAATCCCTAAAAGAGAATCCAAGTGCTAAGGAAATTCACAGAAGGGAGAGATTGCCAGAGAAATCTAAGGTCCCTCCCAACTAAATGGCCAAATAAGCCAAGGAGGTGAATGGGTCTTTTGGGGTAAAGTGAACATTTCTCACAGTCATTGGGTAGGGAGAGTGCCACTTCACTAATATAACCTCTTCATAAACTATACAAAACTAAAGCAATCAAGGTATACTTATCTGTCTAAAAAGAGAAGATAAAGGCCCAGGATTGAGCTCAGTGGTTCCACTGCCTGCTTTGCAAGCACAAGGACCCAAGTTCAATCCCCGGTACCAAAAAAAAAAAAAAAAAAAA
>NW_022900916.1:39306077-39335344 GCF_012274545.1 Fukomys damarensis | reverse complement strand
AAAAAAAAAAAAAAAAAAAATATGAAAAGAGAAGATAGCGAGGCAAGGTCAGAAAACATAACTAAGCTATCCAAAAAGACAAAAGCAAAGATCTTGCTTGAGTAGCCTCAAACATGGTATTTTCCATTGAGCCTCTAACTAAATTGAAGCCTTAGGATGTTTAGAAGGGATAATCAGGTTCCACCAGATCTGGATGTGGAATACAAGGAGCTGCTACCCCAGAACATTTCTGTGCATTTTCTGAGACTGAGAAGGATGAACGATGAGCACATAAAGTGGAGATCAAGTGAAAGGAATAAACTACTGTATTGTATTAGCTCAGACCAATTTTTCTCCCTTCCCATTGAAGGTATCTTCAATTCCTTTTTTGCTTTGCAAGAAATATGGCTAATCATAAAAGTACTATCTTTCTATGTTGAGGCTTCTTCCCTTCATTTGGTGATCTACAATTAAGCTACAATTGTGGAGATCAGATACACCATCAAGGTTCTTGAAATTATGCATTCATCACTTGTTAAGATATGTATACAGCGATAACATTCATATCATTTTATCACATCCTCAACAACAAAATAACATGTATAAAATATTCTCTTTAAAACTAACAATTTTTGCAAAAGTAAAAAGATATGATTATATATATTTTAAATAGCTCTTCTAGTACATGTAGCTACTAGTTTGTGAGCTGATTTAATTTGACATGTGGAAATTAATCAATATTCTATCTGTGATCCATGCATGTAATTTCATTGATTTTAGTAGAATCTATCTTCGAAGGTCAAGGTAAAATCTCTCTGTTATTGTATTTACCAACCCAGGTACTATATTTATTACAAAAGATGTTTCATTTTCTATTCTGACTTTTTGAAACTCAAAGTTCATACCGTATGTTTCATTGGCTTTGGTCTTTCCAGATGCAAAGTATGAAATAAATCAAGAAAACTTTAATGTAAAATAGGCAAAATTAGGATTTATCTGAGCTGATGACAGTGAACACTCCTGAATGTTTCCAATGCATATACAAACCTACTAAATAACCTGAGACAGAGCCAAAGACATCTGATCTGTCAGCATGACTTACCTTTAACACTGATACAGATTAATACACTTATGTTTAAATCTTATGTTTTTGTCCCAACCATCAAGATAATAGCTTTAATCCTTTATAAATTTCCTCTTAATTCCTCTCAAGAATTCACTATCACTTACCTTGGAAGGACTCTCTCGCCATAGTCCACAATACAACATGGGACTTCATTAAATGTTTAATCACTGAAAAGAATACTTCCCACTTGCAAAGCCAAAAGACATAATGAAAGTTAAACCAGATAACAGAGTTCCTTTCATGTAAGGTATCAGTTATAATTACTCAAATCCACAGTAAAGCAAATTGAGTAGGGTGATATATAGATTCAAAATGTCATAGAATCTTTTTTTAGTGTAATACAAGTAGATGTTGTATAATACAAGTAATGTAATGCAAGTAGAAATATAAAAGCAGTTCTAGGGAAACATAATTTTTCAAAACAAAAATAATTAGAAAATAACAATACACTGTAGTGTCTTGTACTGTATATCATGATTTTAAAAAGAATATATTTTCAGTGTCATAGAATCTCTTTTCATTATTTTTCTTCAGAAAATAACTATAAAATTTGATATTTCCTTTTATATGTACAAAGGAAAAGAGCATAGAAGTATATTCAGGAGAATTTAAAATGCTTTAGATTTCTTTCCACTATTAAATCTTGCCATCAAGCACAGTAATCTGCAATGTATATTTCCATTTTGACCCTAATGGACAGTCTTACTAAATGGGTGACACCATGAATACAGTCTTCAAGAGCCAAATGACACTGGAATCTGATCACATCACCCAATTTTTTTCCTGTTAAAAGCATCTATTCCTTCTACAAAAACTAACTCAAAATGGATTGTACAATTTAATAATGTAAACATCAAACTATAAAACTCTTAGGCAAAAAAAGGAGAAAACATTAAACCCAGAGCTAAACAAAAAGTTCTCAGACCTAACATGAGAAGCACAATCCAGCCAAAAAAAACTTGATAAATTGAGCCTCATCAAATTTAGAACTTTTGCTTTGCAAAAGACCATGTGAAGAAGAAGAAAACTAAGCTATAGACTAGAAGAAAATAATTACAAACTCTGTATCTGATAAAAAAAATCAGTATCTAAAAACTGCCAAGAATTATCTGAATAAATAATAAAATAAAAATAGGAGCAATTCATTAAAAATGGGCAAAAGAGGGGCCAGGGATTTAGCTCAGTGGTTCCACTGTCTGCCTTGCAAACTCAAGGTCCCGAGTTTGATGCCCGGTACAAAAAAAAAGAAAAAAAATGGGCAAAAGACATGTAAGGCTATTTCAATGAAAAAGATGTACAGGTGCTAAATAAATAAATGATACATTCAACATCATTAATCATTCAGGAAATGCAAATTAGAACCAACCATGAGATATCACTATTCACTTAATCAGAAACACTAAAAATGAAAAAAGGAAGTAACATCAAATGCTGCTGAAGATACAGAAAGAAATGTGCCACTCACATATTGATCATAGGAAAGTAAAATGGTATGATCACTCTGGGAAAGGAGTTTGGCAGTGTGGTAGAATTAAATAAAATGGCCCCCAAAAGATGCCCATGTCATAATCTCTAGAATCTTTGAAAATACTACTTTATATAGAAAAAGAGACTACAAATGTGACTAAGTGGAAAGGGGAAGATTTTCCTGCATTGTATAGGTGGATGAAACACAGTGATAAAGGATCTTTATTAGGAACAGGCAGGAGGTCAGAAAGAGAAAAGGATATATGGCTTTAAACATGGAGGGTAGGACCAGGAGCAGCCTTTAGGAGACAGGGAAGAGAAATAGGTTCTCCCCTGGAGTTTCCAAAGCAATCATCCCCCTACCAACCCTGTAAGTCTCATTTTAGACTTCTGACATCCAGAACTACAAGAGAATGTGTGTGTTGTTTTAAATCATTAAGTTTGAAGCACTAACAGGAAAGGAATATAGGCAGTTTCTTATAAAACCAAATATACAACAGCTATATAACACAATAGTATTGTTGAACATTTATCCCAGAGAAATAAAAGTTTATGTTCACACAAAAACTTGCACAGAGTGGCCAAGGTAGCTTTGTTTGTAACAGTCAAACACTGGAAACAGTTCTTATGTCCTTGAACAGGTGGGCTAAACAGCCATACATGTATACTACAGGCTACTACTCAGCAATAAAAAGGAATGAACTACTGATACATGCAACAACTTAGATAAATATCAGGGGAATTACACTGGGTAACAAAAATCCCAAAAGATTACAAACTAGATTAATTCAATTCTAAAATAGTTGAAATGGATAACAAATTAGGGTCAGAAAGTATGCCAGGAGGGAAGCTGAGAGGTATGATTATTAAAGGGCAACCCAAAGAATCTTTATAGTGAATGAATTGTTCAACATCTTGAGAGTAGTAATTATATGAACCTGTGATAAAATTATATAGAACAAAATACACACATAAATACAAATAAAAGTGGTTAAATCTAAATAAGAAAAATATGCTAAATCAATACCTTGTTCATGACTTTCTACTACAGTTCTGCAGGATTCTGCCAGACGGGAAAGCTGAGTAAAGGGTTCACGGACTCTCTATTACTTCTCACAATGGCATGTGCGCTTACAATTATCTCAATAAAATTTCAATCAAAATAAAGCAGTATTAAAAAAGGAAATCCTGGGGCCAGGGATTTAGCTCAGTAGTTCCGACGCTTGCCTCACAAGTTCAAGGTCTCGAGTTCAATCCCTGGTACAAAAAAAAAGGAAATTCTGTAACTTGCAACATAGAATACTTTATGTTAATTGAAATAAGCAAAATAAGCCTAGCATAAAAAGATAAATATTCCATAATCTTCTGTATACAATATGTGGAATCCTAGAAAGACCAACTCATAGAAGCAAGGAGTATAACAGTCATTACCCAAATTGGGAAGGGGTGGTTAGAGAGATGTTGGACAAAAGATACAAAATTT
The DNA here is from genome assembly GCF_012274545.1 of Fukomys damarensis. NCBI lineage: Eukaryota > Metazoa > Chordata > Mammalia > Rodentia > Bathyergidae > Fukomys > Fukomys damarensis. Next base: position 39,331,289 of record NW_022900916.1, on the reverse strand, counting down.
CAGCTAAACAACAGGAATAAGATGAAAAGATCTACTGCACAATATGGTAACAGGTTAATAATAATGAACTACATACTTAAAAATCACTAAGAGAGGGGCCAGGGATTTAGCTCAGTGATGCCACCGCCCACCTCACAAGCACAAGGACTGGAGTTCTATACCTGGGACCACACACACACACAAAAATCACTAAGAGAGTAGATTTTAAGTGTTATCACCATAAAATACATGATGACCTCATGAGGTCATGCATGTGTTAATTAGTTTGATTTAACCACGCCACAGTGTGTACATATTTCATAATATCATGTTGTATACCATGAATATATACAATTCTTATTTGCCAATTTCAAATCAATACATTTGAAAGGGCATTTGTTGCCAATAGCATACTAGAGTACTGAGCTATAGCCTCCCCCTCATCTTGGGTGCTTAGAAGTGTAGCCTCTGTATCCATGACAGCCCCTCTCCTCATCTATGCTTTCACTAGACAGTTTCTTACACTGTCAGCAAAACTTTCAGGTGCACAGGAGCAAAGCCAAAAAAAAAATTAGACCGAGCCAAAAAGAATTCAGTCTGCAAGCTTATCCTCATTCAAGCAAAGTTGAATATCCAAGGCACCACTTTGGATAATGGTCTAAGAGAGCAGCCTTGTGAGTTCTGAGGTTCGGCTTCTAACAACATGTGCTTCTGTTACAGCAACAGGCTCTCAGAAGAACAAGAAGTAATCAAATGCTTATCCCATTTTTGGTCCCCTTGGGGCTGCCTAAACCCCACAGAACAACTGGGCCCAAGTTTCTGTAACTCCTGAGCATGAAGACAGAAGGATGGAGCAATCTGTCTGACTGCTGCATCTCTTAAATCAGCATAAATTTTCAAAGGATATAATGGAGTCTGATGGAAGAATAAACATGGAATGAAAAGCAGTGACTATAAAAAAAAACAGATCCATACTAACATTTAGCCAATTTATTCTCTAACATTAACTCTACCTTCCCCTTATACCCAAGATATACATTGTGAGACAGTTTCAGTCAAGTGTTATCCTTGACAGTGTGTTGCAAAAGATGCATTGAAATGACATCAACTCTGCTCCATTTCCATGATCAGATGAAACTTCCAGAATATAAGAAGCTATTGTCTGTGAAAAAATCTTTCATTAAAATGTATTTGTGTTAAACCTCTTAAGGGAAAAGGGTAGAGGGCAAAATTTATACATTAAATCAAAGTGAAAAGTATGGCATGACAGGAGATGGCAAACCTTGCCCAGTACTGTATCACAATACTGACATCTGTTGGTTAGAAGTATACTGAATCTTCATTGTCTGGTCTGTTCCCTCTTTTCTCTGCAGCTAAAGAATTGCTCCATCTAAATCAAATTTCTTGCCGTTATGTCCTTCATTCTTAATAGATTGTAAACTTATGCTGATGTTTCTCCTGTTAGCCTTTATCTCTTATGCAACAAGGTTGTCATGCCATTTTAATTTTTTTCTAAATCAAAATCAAATACCTTTATGCAACAGCCACATTAACCCAGGTGCAGTCTGCACAAATGAGGGCTATCGTTTCATTGGTAAAATTTTAGAAATGTAAATTACAAGAAGGATTACACAAGACATGTTTATGACACCTCACCATCCCCCAGATGAATGCCTCCTGCCATTCACACTGAGAACTACTTTCCTCCTTGTCTTGCTTCAATTCACCTTTGTTGGATTCTGCCCTCCACTGAATAGTCTTCACTTCTCTGTGATACTATATCCTCTTTTTCCTCTGGTCACCATGAGGAGCCACAAGCACTCCATACTGAGTCCTCCGGAGGTCTTCCAACACTCAGTATCTAAGCATATGTTTTGATTTCACGTAAGACTCACAAAAAACCTTCAAAACCTTCAGGCTTGACTTTCCCTTCTCTCAGAATTAAGAGAGATTACTTCCAAATGTTTTCTTTGCCACTGTGATTTTCATAACCTACCAATATCTATAGCTTTAGCATTCTAAAAATTGAAGAATTATCTCCCTGCTGAATCATCATCCCTCCCCAATTCCCCTATTCCAGTGGAATCTTCTTGGCCCCTTTACTGATGTTGTGGCTGACTCCTCTTTTTTCCTTCCACACCCTTCCCAGTGTATTCCTGCAACAAGAGCCCCAATCGTTAACCCATTGCCTCTCACTTAACAAGTGTAACACAGCATTAATTCCCTTATATCCTCACTGTATGTGTTCTGATGATTTCAAAACTCCTATCTCCAGGCCAGCCCTCTCATTTAAATGACAGATCTAAATATCCCAATAGTTATTTGTCATCCTCACACAAATATCCCCCGGATAGCTGATAACCCACATATCACAAATCAAATTGGTGTTCTTCCCTTTCTCTCCCATACCTGCCTCCCCCTCAACCTTATCTCTGGAAACGGAAAGATCACTGACTTTATTGTCCAACCTAAAAACCTGGAAGTCTTCTACAATGTCTGTCTGCCCCTCACATACATTATCCAATCAACCGCAGAAGCTTAACTGATCTGTATGTTGATTTTGATTCCTGGATTATTCTGCCTGACCACCCAAGATTTAGAGTGGAATTGTCCATCCAGAAATTATACTTTCCAAGTCCCTAGTGTCTGGGTAAAAAAAGAGGGCACATAAGTAGCTCAATAGCTCTTTCCATGGAATGTAACCTGATTTTATCAATACTATTTGGTACTAAAGAAGCAGGTGGGCCTTCCTTGGGCTCTTTTCTTGTCTACTAGCTGAGTGGGGGGATTCTTAAGGTTTGGGGGACCATGAGCCATGAGATGGAAGGGGCCTGGATCTGTGAATGAGCCCTTGGAAGACTGTCTACCAGAAATACCCATAGTGGGCTGAAAAACAACTTTTATTATGGCAAGTCACTGAGAAGTCTGGGCTTACTGGTTGTAGTACCTAAAACACTCTCTGACGCCATCCTTTCCCCCACAGATTATTGCAAGTGGCTCCCAATAGTTATAGCTGATCTCTGTGTCTGTGGTCCTGACTGTATGCTCTCCACTTGCTAATTTCATTAAAGCAGAGCCTGGCTCAGCCTGGCTCACAGGATCCTCCAGCACATAGGACTGCACTTAGTATGCAACAAAAATAACTAGGGTCTTTTCTTTTTTTATTGAATTTATTGGTACATTCTAGGTAGACAGTATAGTTACATTCATTACTGGGATCTTGTACCTTTACATGATAGGTCTTGGTTCTCATTTTTCCCCTTGTCCCCACCCTCCCTTCACCCCCTCTTCCCCTCCCCACCTACAAAGACTTTAATTCCATTTTTACATTTTCTCATATTATTTCCCTTTCCCTTACTCCCCTTCCCCTACCCTTCTCACTGTCCCTGCATCTTTAGTCCTCTTCTTCCTGTTTCACATTGCTAATTAACCCATTAGGATCTTGAGTACTATTTTAGTTTTTCACACCAGAGAAACTACTCAGTATTTACACATGTGTGACTTATTTATTTCACTTAGGAGTATATCCTCAAAGTGTACCCATTTACCTATGAATGAATCTACTTTCTCATTCTTTGTGGCTAAGTAGTATTCCATTTTATAGAAAAACCACCTTTTCTTCCCAGTTACTTCTTCACTCATGATTCCCACTCTTGGCTTTTATTATCTAATGCCCCTCCTACACACACACACACACACACACACACACACACACACACACACACACGACACAGACACACACGAGTCAGTCACAGAGGGTTAACTCGAACTCTCCTTGCTGATGATTCCCCCACATCTTATCGCCTAGGTCCCTCCTACCAAGGCCCTCCTCTCTTTCAACTTTCTTATACCATAGTTTCCAGGAATTTTCCCTGACTGCATCTAGGATTAATTAAATTTTAACGTGTGGTTATCTTGTTGCCTTCTACTTGCACTTACAATAAATCCTTTGTGTCCAACATGCATCCTCTCCATCTCTCTTACTCTATTACACGTCCCCTTAAGGAAAAATCATGACTCACTCTTTTATAGAGCTCTCCCACGAATGCTCAATAAACACTACCCACCAAAGCCAGTAATTACCTTTATATAATATTCCACCTAACATCTTCTAGATGCCTCTGGATCCAACCTTTCTTTAAATATACTTCAATTTGAGAGATTTTAGTAGAAATTTTAAAAGAACCTAAAATGAAATATAGTATTTACAAAAAAAGATACCATTCTATTATTACTTCCAGTGTGGGTGTGTAGTTTTCCATAAAGGGTAAACAGATTATTAAAGCATGAAATAACCAATTAGGTTATTGTATAATTATCATTATTAATAATGATTTAATATTTATTAAATTCATGCCTGGAACCTAGTAAATACTCTGCAAACATCTCATTTAATTTTAGCAACAATCCTGCAAAGCGGTCTTCTTACTGTTCTGATTTTATCAGCTTTGTCGTGGGCTTCCTTTTTAGCAAAAATTTATCACAGAGGAGGGGGCTATAACTGAGACATCTGAGAGGCTCACTGCCAAAGACTTCCAAAGGCAAGGCGTTCGGTAATTATTCAGAATATAGCTGGAGAGGAGGCACCAGAGGGATCCACCTCAGAGAAGATTCTCCTTTCCTCATAGGGTGGCTTCCGGCAAGTTACAGAGAAATCCTACTCCAGACACCACTCGTACGGTCAGAACTGTAGCGCACTACTCCATGTGCTCTGCTCATCATACCCTATACATCAATGCCTGACGTTTGGTCTGCCCCATTGTCATGGGTCGTCTCAATCACAAACCAGCAGTGCCTCCAACATTTATTCCTGAGATGCTGACACACAGGCCTGCCTCTTCCAACCACTCAAGCTAGCCCTCTTCAAAGAGACATGACTGAACTCTCTAGTCAATTTGTTAAAGCTATCAGGCATGTCTGATCCTGTTTTTGGAAAATTACTTTTCATTTATATGCTGTACATTATTACTTTGTGCGCAGGCATCATCTATATAGTGCTGCGCAAAAATAATTGATTACTCATGAGTGACAGAGTAATTGGCACTACCCTGGTTATTCAGCTATTTTTATGCATTATAATTACCAGCTTCAGTACACCAGACAGAATTTAATGTTCTTGAAAATTAATATTATCGACAGACTTGATACAAAAGAATGTAATGTTCTTAAATTAAAAACTTGTCACACACTGATAGAGTCTCACATTGTTGGGTATTTATCAACATTTTGTTTTAGTCACTTCAAACCCCTTTGTCAAGTTGCAGAGCCTATAAGCCATGTCAGCTCAGTACAACTGAATTGTAGTGAGTTTCCTGTTTGCAGCAGTAACATCACATGTTTCACACTGTGTGGATGACCTAGGTTCTTCTGTCCAGTGACCTGCATTATAGCCATGAGTTCTTTAAGAGTAAAAAGGTATTATTTACATATTACCCTAATAAGTGCTTAATGTTCTAGGGTGGATTAACTATACTAAATAAGCAAAATAATGTAGAACAGTAAGGATGGGAGAAATTCCATGCTTCCTGCACGGTGGTGTACCTGTGACACAAGAAAGATGCCTCAGGACAGAGGCATAGAGTGGAGCTAAATTTAGCTCATAACTTAATGTCATCCTCCCGAGGGTGACAGGACCAGGATAGAACCTCTTTAAAAAACCTTTGATTGCATAGAGTGAGCCCACTTTTTAAATCCAAAATGCCCATTGCTTCATGAACTTTGCTTTCTCTTCATTGATGTATGTAATTCTTACATTTATTCCTATCACACACACACACACACGCACGCGCACACACACACACACACACACACACACACACACACACACACAGCATAAATCAAATCGAGACCTTGCACTTGCCAGGCAGGAGTGGCGCCACTGAGCTACATCCCCAGCCCCTATTCCTATCTCTTTCCATTTTTATTCTACCTTTACATCTTTACCAGACAGGAATGTTTGAAGGTTTATAACGGTGCCATTCACTTGGATGAGTCTTCTTTACTCTGCCACAGTCCCCCACTCCCTGTGGCTCATATCTCTCACCTCCCAGGCCATGCAATCACCAGGCTACTGGAGCCTGTGGGTAAGGTCTTCCTCACTGTCCATCTCTCTCCTGTCTTCATTTTACTTCACCTTTGCCTTCCAATCCTTTCTTTTTCTTTCCTTTAGCAATTGTTCAAAGTATAAAACAACAGCATAGATGGCTGGGCATTTAGCTCAGTGGTACCATGCCTGCCTCACAAGCTCAAGGTCCTCAGTTCATCCCTGCTACCAAAATAACAGCATAGTGATTCCACTGCCTGTTCCTGAAGCAAAAAGTGGACTATTGGACTTTAAAAATAAACTCTTACTACTCACTTTAAAATTATAATTAAATTTACATTTCATTCCTGTGGCTTTTGAATATTTTTTTCTGTGGGTTAGCAAAAGTCCCTTAACTAAAATTATTTCATGTCTCCATTATAATGGCTTCAAAGATGTGACTCACACTTGATCTTAGCAAAAAGGCCAAGAGTTGACAATAGACATAAATCAAATAATCATTTACCATTATTAGCATTAGGAAATTTAAAGTTAGAAAAGACAAGGATAAGATAAATCTTAAATTTGGAGCCATAATTCCAATGCTTTTCATAATCAAATTAATAACCACAATTATAAATAACTAACTATATTTTTAAATTGAGTTTATTGGTACATTTTAGGTATACAGTACAGTTACATTCATTAGTGGGATCTTGTACCTTTACATGACAGGTCTTGGTTGTCATTTTTTCCCCTTGTCCCTGCCCTCCCTTCACCCCCTCTTCCCCTCCCCATTTACAAACACTTTATTTCCATTTTTTTCATTTTCTCATATTTTTTCTTTTCCCTTGTTACCTTTCCCCTACCCTTCCCACTTTCCCTACACCTTTAGCCCTTTTCTTCCTATTTCACATGGTCAATTATCTCATTAGGATCTTATATACTATTTTTTTTCTTTTTATTGAGTTTATTGGTACAATCTAGGTATACAATACAATTACATTCATCATTGGGATTCTGTACCTTTACATAATAGGTCTTGATTCTCATTTTTTCCCCTTGTCCCTGCCCTCCCTTCACCCCCTCTTCCCCTCCCCATTTACAAACACTAGGATCTTATGTACTATTATAGTTTTTCACACCAGAGAAACTATTTGGTATTTACACTTGTGTGACTTATTTATTTCACTTAGGAGTATAACCTCAATATGTATCCATTTTCCTATGAATGAATCTAATTTCTCATTCTTTATGGCTGAGTAGTATTCTACTTTATATAAAAACCACATTTTCTTTATCCAGTTTCCAACTGATGGGCAGATGGGCTGTTTCCAAGTTTTAACTATTACAAACTGTGCCGCTATAAACATAGGTGCACATATATCACTGTGGTATGATTCTTTTAATTCTGTTGGAAAGACACCCAGCAGAGGGATGGCTGAGTCAAATGGAACCTCTAGTCCCAGCTCTTTGAGGTATCTCCATATTGACTTCCATAGTAGTTGCGCTAGTCTGCACTCTCACCAACAATGGAGAAGGATTCCTTTCTCCCCACAACTCCAGATTCCACCTCACCCCACAAAGAATGGCTGCTATCAAGAAATCAACTGGGCCAGGGATTTAGCTCAGTGGTTTGGTGGCCTGCCTTGCAAGCGCAAGGACCCGAGTTCGATCCCCGGTACCACAAAAAAAAAAAAGAAAGAAAAGAAAAGAAATCAACCAATAACTGACTATATATTTTTTAATATAAATCAATTTAGGAAACAAAACACCAAGGATCCACAAATGAGATCATATGTTTAAAATTCTCTATATAACAAAGGAAAAAACAAAGGACAACATACAGAGCGGGGAAAAATTTTTTGCCAGCTACTCCTCTGACAGAGTACTAAAACCTAGAATATATGAAAAACTGAAAAAAAAAACTCCAAAATAAAAGACCCAATCAAAAATAGGCAAGTGAAATTAATAGACACTTCTCAGAAGAAGTATAAATGGCCAATAAATACATGAAAAAATGTTCATCACAGGCCATTATAGAAATGGAAATTGATACAGCACTAAGATTCTACCTTACTCCAGAAAGAACAGCTATCCTCAAGAAATCAAATAATAACAAATGCTGGTGAGGCTGCAAAGGAGAAAAAGGAATCCTTCTGCACTGCTGATGGGAATGTAAACTAGTACAACCACTATGGAAATCAGTAGAGATTCCTCAAAAAACTAAAACTAGAAATTCCATTTCACCCAGCTATTCCCCTTCTAGGTGTCTTCCCAAAAGAATTAAAGATATATTATAATGATACATGAATTCCAATGTTTATAGCTGCACAATACAGAATAGTCTTGGAAGTGGCTTATATATCCATCAACAGCTGAATGTATAAAGACAGTGTGGTATGCCCTCTTCTGCCGCCGGGAGCTGCCATCACTCCAGTGCCAGGAGGACTGCCTGAGCACTGATCCACTGTGGGAAGGATAGCCACGTCCTCTCCCACCAGGAGCCACCATCGTCCAGTGCCAGGAAGGTAGCCTCGCAGGCACTCCTGAACCCTCACAATTCTCTAACCCCACCACCACGTTCTAAGACCTCCTGATTGTGCCAGTCTTTGGTCCCACTCTGTAGAGGCAGAGGTGGTCATCAAGGGTATTTTTTTTGAGTTCCCAACTTTGAACATATTTAAAGAAAGGGCATGGGAAACCTGTAGTAGAACAGTGTGGAGTTCAACCATTCAGAAGGTTGGGGAACTCAATCTGGGCCTTACAGCCCGAAGTCAGTCTGCATCATGGGGTTCAGCCATCAGCTAACCAAAATCAGGGGTCTTGCATCCTAGCTCTTTCTGAGCCCCCATCCTAAATGGTAAATACACTATATTGAAAAGTTTGTTCACTGCAGATATGTTCTGGACTGCTTCTTGATTTCAATTTAATTCAAATGGTTTAAGGGTGATAGACTAGTGACTACAACAGGTGGTCAGTTTCCAAGTTGTTCTTGATCATATTGTGTGACTTATTGTATCAGTTCGGATAAAGGATTGTGGTTGATTTGATGAGCTGTTTTTTCTGATGTTATGAAGAAAAGAATGTTTGTGGGTTGTTAGAGACCCAGAAGCTAGGGTGCAACTATATCAGGAAGATTTGGGTGATAACCCAGAGATTAAACCAAGGCCAGCCCGACAACAAAAATAAAAATAAGAAAACACTTAAGACACAAAGACAGACTTCTAGTTCACCAATGGCAAACAGTACAGCAAATGAGGATGAAAAGGCCAATAGTGAACCACCAGGACACCCTGAACTCAAAGCACAGGAAGTAACAAAACAGATCAATGAGGCTCTAGAAAAATTCAAAACAGAAATAATTTCCCAGATAACCATAGAGATGGTGAGCAAAATGAAAGTCATGATTCGAGACTCTAGAACAGAAACTGACAAAAAAATAGATGAGCTCAGGACCACGATAGAAGCCATGAAGGCCCAGCATAAGAAAGAAATGGAAACAATAAAATAGATTCAAACAGATATCCAGGAGAGTAAACACATCACTGAAAGTGTACACAACAGAATAAAAGAATGTGAAGATAGAACCTCAGATTTAGAAGATAAGTTTGCAGTCAGTGACCATGAAAAGAGAGGTCTCTTAAAAACAGTAGGGGATCATGAGAAATCAATCCAACAACTTCTAGATGATGCAAAGAAGAATAACATAAGACTGAGAGGAATCCATGAAGTAGCAGGAGAAAATGCAAATGACTTAAAAAAGCTGTCCACAGAATTAATGACAGAAAACTTCCCAAACAGAGGGGAAGAATTTGACATTCAGATAAAGAGGCATATAGGACCAACTAGTCACAATCAAATCAAAAAAATCTACACCTAGACATAGAATAATCAAGATCCCAGAAACCCAACAGAAGAACAAAATACTACAAGCAGTAAGAGAAAAGAAACAAATCACATGCAAAGGAAAGCCCATCAGAATCACAGCAGACTTTTCAACAAAAATCCTTAGGGCAAGGAGAGCCTGGAGTGAGATATTTCAAGTACTAAAAGAGAACAACCTCCAACCTAGACTGATGTATCCTGCAAACGCTCTTTTGAAATGGATGGGGAAATAAGATACTTTCAAGACAAAGAACACCTGAGAAACTACACGAATACTAAACCAGCACCACAAGCAATGCTAAAAAATATCCTAGAAAAAGACAATGAAGGTAACAACACCATGAGGCCCAACAGAGAAAAACAAATGGGCAAGGCAAGAAACTAAAAGGAGAAGGTGAAAAAGTAAAAACAGTCAACAAAAGGCCAATAACAGGACAATAATAAGTCAGTACATATCAGTTATAACCATCAATGTCAATGGCCTCAACTCACCAATCAAGAGAAATAGACTGGCAGAATGAAATAAGAAGCAAAATCCAACAGTATGTTGTATACAAGAAGCACACCTAGTTCAAAAAGAAGCCCATAGACTGAAAGTGAAAGGATAGAAAACAATTCTCCATGTGACAGGAGCCCAGAAAAAAGCAGGGATAGCAATCTTATTTGCAGACAAAGTAAATTTGAAATCAAAACTTATTCTAGTATTAAAGATGTAGGACAGTACTGTATCGTACCTCTGAATGTAAAATATCTTGTACCTGCTTTATGATACGTAGTAGTGACCGTGCTTTATCAGAGCTATTTTAATGATGTTACTCTAGAATGTTCTCTTTCCAGATGATGATTAAGATGCTAATAAAAAAAAATGGTGCCAGTACCACAACAGCAACAGAACTTTGCTGTTTTCTGGGTATTATTCTTTTCTTTGTTTTTTTGTTTTTGTTTTTTTAATGGAGTGTGCTGAATGTCTATAATTTTATTCAGATGACTGCAGAACCTGGAAAAGCTGTTGCTGCTATTGATGCATAATTTACTGCTATTATTGGTCTTTTTATATAAATATAAATATATATATACATATATATAATTTGAATTTTTAGAAACTTTAATTGTGCTGTCAACTTTGGAAAAAGTTATCCCAATTCACTGTGTTGAGCTGGCATTGTACGGAAATTAACAGCCATATTGGTCTAGAAATGTTAATTTTTTTTCTATTTGTACAGGGGTAATACACTGTATTAAATATGTAAGGTCATATCTACACGGGTTTGATTACAGAAACTAATAAAGTATTCTCTAAATAATGAAAATAAAAGAATAATATAAGACTACAAGAGCAAGAAGCAATTTAAATATGTTCAGGGACCATTTTCATCTCCAGAATTAAGGATTATTTTAATTTTACATCATTGCCTTTTCTCTTTTACTTTCCTTTTTAGTTTTATTTTAGGATTCCCTATTTTTAATGTTCATACAGAGATTTCTTTTACTGAAATACCGAATAGTTTCTCTGGTGTGAAAAACTATAATAGTACACAAGGTCCTAATGAGATAATTAATAATGTGAAATAGGAAGTAAAGGGCTAAAGGTGTAGGGAAAGTGGGAAGGGTGGGGGAAAGGTAATAAGGGAGAGGAAAAAAATATGAGAAACTGAAAAAATGGAAATAAAGTGTTTGTAAATGGGGAGGGGAGAAGGGGGTGAAGGGAGGGCAGGGACAAGGGGAAAAAATGAGAATCAAGACCTATCATATAAAGGTACAGGATCCCAATAATGAATGTAACTGTATTGTATACCTAAATTGTACCAATAAACTCAATAAAAAGAAAACAAAAAAGATGGTGTGGTATTTATACACAATGGAGCACTACTCTGCCATAAACAAAGATAAACTTGAGTCATTTGGAAGAAAAGGGATACACTTTTGTACCATAATGTTAAGCAAGGGCCATTTAGCTCAGTGGTGCCCCCACCTGTCTGGCAAGCATGAGGTCCTGAGTTCTATCCCTGGTACCAAAATACAGAAATCTGGTTTCATAATGTTAAATGAAAGAAATCAAACACACAAGTTTAAATGTCATATAACTTCTCTTGAGAAATCAAAAATATCAATAAAGAGGAAAATAAAAGAGTTTAAAAATAAGATAAAAGAGGAAATGCAGATAAATCTTTTCCAAATGGGAAGGGAGCCAAGAGATGGAAGGAAGTGGGAAATAAGGGAGGGAAAGGAAATGAAAGAATTAAGATATATTGTGTACATGTACCAACTCCCTGTGAGGAATTAACTGTTATGTACCATAAACGTGTAATAATAAATGAAAATTGAAAAAAAATCTTCGTAATCAAACTATCCCCCAACATTAACTTCCATAAATTTGCATTTAAAAAATACTTATACTATCTACAAAACTTAACTCAAAATGGGTTATACATCCAAGAATTAAAATTATAAAACTCCTAAAATACACACAAGAATAAATCTTACAGTTTCAACAATATTTTCTTAGCTTTGTCACAGAAAACACAAGTTACAAAAGAAAAAAAATAGATAAAATGGAGATCAATATTAAAAACTTTGTGCTTTAAATTAACACTATCAAGAAAGTGAAAATACAATGCACAGAACGGGAGGAATGCTTGCAAATCATGTATATGATAAGAGTCCAATACCAAGAATATAGAAAGAACTCTGACAACTGAGCCCAATTAAAAATGGGCAAAGAATTGGGTAGACATTTCTCTGAAGATGATACACAAATGATAGATAAACACCACCCATTAGTTATTACAGAAATCCAAATCAAAACAACTTTGACATACCACCCATTATGATGGCTATAACTAAAAAGAAAATAATAAGCAGTATTATTTACAATAGCCAAAATGAAGAAATAACCCAAATGTCTATTGATTGATAAATGAAGAAACAAAATGTGGTATGTTGTAATAATGGAATAATATTCATATTTTAAAAGCAAGTGATTCGTTATAATATGTATAAACCTTTATAAAAATATGTGCTAAATGAAAGAAGTCAGACACATAATGCCATGTAGTATATAATTCCATTTATAATATTCCATTGAAAAGTCCAGAACAGGCAAGTTTGTAAAGACAGAAAGTAATTAGTGGTTTCTAAGAGATAGGGAAGCAGGAAATGGAGATTGGCTGTTAATTTGTAAATGTCAATGGGTTTCTTTTATTGTTGATTAAAATATTTTGGAATTAGAAAGTAATGATGGCTGTGCAACTCTGTGAATATATTAAAGAGTCAAGTTCTATACTAAATAGTATGGTTATGTAAATTATATCTAAATGAGGGCTGTTATAGTTTTTTGAATGTTTATTGATAGGAACAGTTCATACTCTGAAGAGTGAAGGAGTTTTCAGAGATAGAGATTGCACATGGAGTAGAGAGGGGTGGTCCTAAAACCAGGAAGGGATAGAGTTGTACCCCAGAGAACCTCATCCTTCACCCTGGCCTTGCCCTACTTTTCCCTAATTCAGAAAATTAGCAGCATGTCTATGTGACTTTCAGTAAATTAGCTTCTCCTGATCTCAGATTCCTATGGTATGCTCCCAGAGGAGTCATAACTCAGACATTAGGCACATAAGTTGGTGTCAGCAGAGCTACTATTTTAATCCTAGCTCTTCCAGCTGGAAGACTTTCCTTATATTATATTACCTTTCAGGACCTAATTTACCCTACTTTTAAGGGTAGGGTGATTATACCCACACTTCACAGATCATACAGAAAGAAATAATCTATATAGCACTTATTGGAGGGAATAAGCAAAGTATAATTGCAGCTATTATCTCAAAGGACCATTCCACTTGTAAAATTCCCTGAGATGTCTAATAGAATTATAATTTCAGTAGTATATATTATAAAAATAGTAGTGAAAATAGAATAATAGCTTAAATTGACATGACACAGAGCTTAAGATAATAAGACATTAAAGAAGTCCTCTGGGCATTCTGCACAATACTTCTATGACAACAGTGCAATGTACTCAGTCTTTTTCCCATCTTTTGTTAACTGCTCGGTTTCACAGACAAAATACATTGTCCAATAAGGTTTGATTGGTGGTTCCATTGTTCCTGATTATACAAATATATTCCATAATCTGGCTAGATTCTGAGCATGGCTTTCTTATCATATTTAAGGTTGCCCTGGCAGGTCACAAAATTGACATATGTGTACATGTTAGTCTAAGACAAACTGCAGTGACAGGTGCTGTTCTCGCTGCTCTTATGTACTACGTCAGAAGGAAAACACTTTGATAATAGCTTGAGATTTTTTTCCAGCTAGTTCTGATACCTGGGTGCTTGGGATTCCATTTCTTAGATTGCCAAGAAAACATTATTACCATCATTTGCAAAATGACAAAATTACAGAGATGTCTCAACAGTCTGTTTTGACAGACCGACTTCTAGCTCTCAAGGTGTCTTCCCTTTCCTTCAAGCAATAATTTATCTAGAAGTTAATTACCGACCATTAGTTCCCCCATGGAGTCTAAGTGGAGAGGGAAGAAAAGAAAGAAATTGTATCGCTTACCCTTGGTGCAGCTACCAATTTTCTCAGAAAATAGAGAAATAGAATAGGACTTTTCGGAGAACCTCAGTAATGATAATAATAATCTCAATAATAACAATAAACTGTTCCAAGAAAACACCCTTAGACCTTAGCCATAGGACAATGGGGCCTCACTTTATTTCTAAATGAATACATGCCAAACAAACAGCACATGATTAAATCTAGGGCCATTCAAATCACTTCAAGTCTATGAATATACTATAAAATAAAGTGTCCTGGTTCACAGATCAGCTATCTGTAGTTAATTTGCCAACCTGGGAAAGTGACAAAACACATATTCGCTTCAGATCGTTCCTCTAAGACATATTAGGGATGCTAAGCAAGATTGCCCTTCATCTTCAAAGATACCCATGGAAAAATAATAACCAGTGAATATAAATAAGTGGCACAGTATGTTGAAACATAATCTTGATTAAATGAAAATGATACAATTCAACAAATTACTCCATAGGACCAGCAAATTGTAGGGGCCTCATCAAAACAGCGGAGATGCACAATGACATTTAGAGTAACATTACTCTATCTCAATCTTGTTTTGTCATCTGTGAGACTCTGCAATTAACATATCCTGCTGTGACTTTACCATTTTGTCAAACTGGAATATTGCACATAGGTCAAAACTTTGTGATATGACACATGATGAATACATTAATTCAGAGAAGGAAATCAAAACAAATTCCAGAAAATTTGGGGCATATCAAAATAAATAGTTGACATTTAATAGGCGACCTACTATAAAGCCTATATATTTATGTGCCTTTTCAAAAAACAGCAGACTCCAGAGCCAGATGAGCTGAATTCTGCTAAGCTTTTTCACCTTGGCAACTTCTCTGTGTCTCAGTTTTGTCAACAGTACAATGGGGACAAGAATGGTATCAGCACATGGTTAAGTACTATATGGAGATCAGCTGTTATTATTTCTATGGTATTGAAATGGGGCCTCCAACTAGGTGCCAACTTAGCTTGACCATTGCAAATCAGCCCACTGGGTTGGCACTGCAAAATACTTGAACCCAAAAATACAACCTAAGTAATGAGTAAAGCCAACAGAAGAGCCCTTCATAGAGCAAATAAGTAGCTAATGAGTTCTCTTTTTACCCAGGTGCCTTCACCTTCTAAATGTCTGGGGGAACGGAAAGAGCATGCTCCCTGTCAGCAAATATTAATTAAGACATGCCATTAGGAGCTCTCCCATGGAGGACTGCTTTGCAGAAAATTGTGATATGGCAGAACCTACCTATAGTGCCATTTACCAAACATTGTTGGTAATTGAGAAAGCACGTCAAGATCCAACAGTACTTCAGAATCACTCTCAAGAACATTAATTATCACCACACTGCAGAGATGTGGACATAGGAGGGTGACAATTTGGCACCTGTATCAACTACATCCTAGAGGTTTTTTTAAATTGAGTTTATTGGTACATTTTAGGTATACAGTACAGTTACATTCATTAATGGGATCTTGTACCTTTACATGACAGGTCTTGGTTCTCACTTTTTCCCCTTGTCCCTGCCCTCCCTTCACCCCCTTCTCCCCTCCCCATTTACAAACACTTTATTTCCATTTTTTTCAGTTTCTCATATTTTTTTCTTTTCCCATATTAGCTTTCCCCTACCCCTCCCACTTTCCCTACACCTATAGCCCCTTTCTTCCTATTTTACATGGTCAATTATCTCATTAGTATCAAACTAGAGGAATTTTTTAATGTAGTAAATATTTTATTTACTTTGTGTGTTTGAAGCACCTGGCATCTTTGAAACACTTAGAGTGTTTTCTACCTTATTATTTTGCATTTTCATGGCCCCTACCAGTATGGACCTTTCTGTGAGAATGTAATCTTTATTGCAGATTTAGTAAGCACTAGAAGAGTAGATCCCAACATTTTCATCTGCATGAATCCCTTTGGTTTTCTTTCATTACAAACTGCATGTTATGAAAGGTTTTATCTACTAAAGTAAAACTATTGGTTAACTAATTAATAAAATTTTTCTTACAAATAAAACTGTCAGGGCCGGGGATTTAGCTCAGCGGTTCGGTGGCCTGCCTTGCAAGTGCAAGGACCCGAGTTCAATCCCCAGCACCAAAAAAAAAGAAAACTGTCACATTCCTGAACAGATTTTTTGTACATAATATTCCAAGTACCTAGAAAATTGCTTATTACATTTTTGGCACTCAGATGTCACTTGTTTGTTTGTTTTGGTTTCTTTGGTACCAAGGATCAAACTCGGGTCCTTGCACTTGTAAGGCAGGCACTGGAACCACTGAGCTAAATCCCTGGACCTCTTGAACAGATTTTTATGTGAACATACTTTTCCCTTCTCTGAGATAAATGTCTAAGAATGCAATTACTACAGTGTATGATAGTTGTATGTTTAGTTTTTTAAGTAACTGCCAAACTGCTTTTCAGAGCCAGTATATCATTTTTACACACCACCAGCAATGTCTGAATGATACATTTTTCTCTACATTCTCACCAGCATTCGGGATTGTCATGACTTTTCACTCTAGCCATTCCGATAGGCATGTGAGGCCATTGTTTTAATTTGCATTTATTAGCAATACTGAACATCTTTTCATGTGCTTATTTGTCATTTATGTTTCCTTATCAGTGAAGTGTCTCTTAAGTCTTTCATTCATTTCCTATTTGTGTTGTTTGATCTTTTGTTGTTAAACTTTTTAAATTATTTGTATGTTCTAGATACTAGTCCTTTATCACATATACGGTTTGAAAACAGCTTCTCTCAGTCAGTAGATTATATTTTCTATTTTTTTGCATAAACTTTCTCAAAGCAAAAGTTTTTAATTCAGTGAGGTCCAATTAATCAATTTTTCCTTTTCTGAATAGTGCTTTGAATGTCAAATTTAAGAAGCCTGGAGTAAAACTCACTGCACTAGAACAAGGGTGACTGACTTATCCAGGTTTTTCTAGCATTTGTCTGATTTTAGCACTAAAATTCCCATATCTTGGGAAACCCCTCAGGCCAGGAGGTTGATCACCCTAACTAGAATCCATTGGAGGTCTGCAGTTCTTTCACTCCAAAGAAACCTCAGCTGAACAGCAAAGGGGTTAGTGCCAGGGAAACACCACATCCTATGACAGAAGCATGACATAACATCACTACATATTTGCTGGGAAACTGGAGAGTTATGATGTCCATACAGGGTAATCCCTAAAAAAACTATTGGAGTTGAGAAGTTAAGAACTCCCTCACTGTATCAATGGACATTTTTATTCCTATGATTTTATAGGCAGATACTTTGGCTCTGGAGAGTGAGAACTGGACTTTATCTTCAAGTATGTCAGAATCTAGAGCCCCTGGCAGCCTCTCCTTCACCACGGTGCTGTTAGAAATGTTGATGATGTTCAGGACAGGACCAGCTAAATCAGAATCTTTATAGTTACAAGGTCCCCAGATCATCCATGTGCTCACTGAATTGAGAGAAGCACCTTTCAACCAAAATGGCCAGGAAGTCATCATGTGAGAGAAGGCATTAGATGGCTCCCGGGACAATCTTCAGAACTGGGGAGAGCTGTCACTCACCCCCAATCCTCAGCCCAACCACATGTGTGAAGGGAGGAGACCCTGAGATGAGGGTAGGGAACCACATAAAAGTCAAATCATAGAGCAGTTTAGCTCTCATAAAACCCCAAAGCATTTTACGACTTGAATTCTTACTTCTCATGTGTAACCTGAAGGTTGGAAGATGAATGAGTAAGCAAGCAGATACCGCAGAGGAGAGTAACTACCGACACTGTAGACTGAGGTGGTGGTGAACGTTTTAGAGACCAAGGGCCCAAACTGCAACCCAAAACCCACTTATTTATCGCAAAGTGCCAACACTGCAATTAAACCCAGCACTAAGGTTTTAGTTTTGAAGAAACAACTCATACATTAACATCTTGTCTTAAAAGAAAAACAAATAACACGTGCTATAGGTTCACTATCACTGTCATACAGCACGATTTGTTTTACTTCCTGAAGGATTGAGTGAAGACAGGGCCGAGAACAGGTACTAGGTGGCCCTGTCTCTGAACTAGCCAACAGGTGAGACTCACACTTCAGGGTTGCTCCCAGGAAGCAGGACAGGAGGGCCTCCTCCCTCCCACCCATCCCCACGTGGCCAGAGTTTTGTGATTCCCACATGACGTTCACTGTGCTGGGAAATCTCCTCCTAGCACCAATGAACAGCACCAAGCTCCCTTAGAAATCCTTGCAGGTTTCCTTCTCTCCCCAGTCTGGCATTTTAGTCCGCATGCCGGCATCCTTACTACTGGCACCTTTACAATACGTAGCCATCATTTTCATTATGTACTTCATTCTAAAAGTAGCATTTTCTAGGGTGTGAAGACCAAAAGGGAGGGCTGTGGTTGTGTTTTATCTAACATGGAGATTCATACCTTTGAGGAAATTTTTTTTTTTTTTTAAGAAATTCTAGATACCTGATTGTATCCTCTAATGCAACTTTCTCCAGTTTTGGATACCACCCACCCAGGGGTCCTTTCCCACAGAGACAATCAATAGCTGACACTCACCAGAAGTTCATGGGGAAAAGTTCCCAAACCAGGATAAACATCAAGGAGAGAGCTAACACCTATCCTTCCACCCTGAATCCCTCTCTGCACTCAGCCTTCACCTGAATTTCGCTGCATGCACACCAGCACCAGGGTAAACTGTCTCAGCTGAAAACCATGCAGAAACCATTACGCTGTGCCCCTGGTGAAATTGCTTAAACTATTTTCTGCTTTAAAACATAACACACAGCAAACATTTTTCATGTCCTAGCCATGGCTTTAGGCAGTTTTTACATTCTGCATCAGGAGGAAATTGATTAATGTGAATGTTTTAGCTGTGGTTGTTGTTTGTGTATAAACTTTTGTTAAAACAAGAACTGCAGAAGAAATGACCTTTATGTAGACACCTATTAAGGCACTAAAAGGCTTGGCTACATTCATCTGAAACGCATACACATAACGAGGGGGACAATAAGGGGATCAGCAGCTGCAGGGGTTGAATTGAATTCTTCAACAATAGAAAAGTTTTTCAAACCCAAATACCAGCAATCAAAGAGAATTTTTGCAGATAATCCGAGAGAAAGAAAATAAGGGGGGAAAATGCTAGCCAACTCTGCACCAGTTAGCATAAGGTTGCCATCTGAAACATGTCAGCTTAAGAGCAGCCTCTACCGCCATTCTTTAGCCCAACAGC
Source organism: Fukomys damarensis (assembly GCF_012274545.1). Taxonomy (NCBI): domain Eukaryota; kingdom Metazoa; phylum Chordata; class Mammalia; order Rodentia; family Bathyergidae; genus Fukomys; species Fukomys damarensis. The sequence continues at coordinate 39,311,594 of NW_022900916.1, read as the reverse complement.
AGTGTTCAGAACTGTTTCCCCCAAATAATACCAGATGGCATGCCACAAAATTTCAATTCATTTTAAAAGCTTTCTTTGCTGTTATTATGTGATTGAAAGTGCAAAAGCAAGTTGCCATTCTCATGGCACTATTTGCATTGGCTATTATCCCCTAAAATCCCCTTTAAACAGCTACATTGTCAGCACATAGGCCTCATTTAGAACTACAAAAAGGCCCAGATTAATTCGATCAAAGAAAGAGCCAAGTACAAAATGCACTTTTCAAATTGTATCAGAGTAGGTTCGCTTTACAGATCGCTTCGGGGCAAGAACTGTGGGGGGTGTGGGGGGTGAGCCCTGAGATAAAGCTTGGTTACCCAGCAAAATAACTCAGTTTGGCTCCCTGTCTGACTTATCTGAGCATCTCAAGGTGAAATCTCCAATTAAAAATTCTTCGAGGAAATATTATTTAAATGTAAATGTTGGAACAGATTCCCACAAACTGCAGCATCACATTCGTGCCCTTGGCTTTTAGCCACCATTCTTCGGCGGCTGTTCGAAGCCCTGAAGGGGTAACCTGGTTAGACGGAGGCATTTCTGAAGTCTCACGCACTGAATAAGCCAAAGTATTCGGCACTTGTGAAAATGTGCGATCCTTTTTTCGCCCCCTTCCCAGAGGAAATGTCTTACATAATCACCAGAAATATAAAGTGCTGGAAAACAAAGAAAAGGATGGTGGCAGCATTTCTTTCCACAAAACAAAACATGCTAAGTAAGATTCAGGTGGAACTACGGGATTCTCAGCCTGCTGCAAGCCCAGGTTCTCACGGGCAGGCTGCCTGCTTTGTCTGCTCCTCGCAGGGCTTGTTGGTTGGTTTGAGTCTCACCTGGGGGTCTGGAGGTGGGGGACAAAGCTGGGGTGAGCCAAGCTGGAGTTTGGGTTTCTTAGGGGCGCTCCACTAGTTTCCTTGGCTGGGTTAGCAGCGTCGTCAGCGCTGACGAAGGCAGCAGAGGCGCACTGCAGATCGCAAGCTCCGCTTACACTCGCCAGGGGCGGCTGCTTTTGTGCCGCTGAGAACATTTTACTGCGGAGGGAACGGCTGCACAAAGGTAGGCCGTGTGCAGCAATATGTGCAATTGCCTCTTCAGGGACCCAGCAGGGCCCGGAGAGCGCTGAAAATACAGGCAGCTGCTGCAAATGTGAGTCATCTGCAGGAGGGAGAGGCCTGGGACGATTTTAGGCCGTTGTTCAAGCTCAATCTTTTGCTTCAGGATAGAAGAACTCAAAGACCTGGGCTGCCTGCCATTCACAACCACCGAAGAAACAAAAGGCCATCATGCAGCTCTAATCACACCACAGATACAGTTTAGAAAAGACGTGCTTACCAACTGGCTCCAACCACAATACGCTGGTCCTGAGCTTCTTGGTCACGTGCTTGCCTAGAAACTTTACAGAACAAGTTGTTCAATTGTGCATAAGTGTTCACTACACCACACAATCAAATCCTCAAGTTTATCCTGAGGATTATCTAGAGAAAACAAATATCAGTAGGAAAACGTAAATGTTACCCCATCACCCACTGATGAATTCGGAAAGACAGAGACTGAGGTAAATGGTGAGCACATACACGAGGAAAGGGAATACAGAGTCAAGTTTTCGGTCAAAGAACACATGCAATCTCCCCCCACCCTGGTCTTTCAGTTTTCTTGGAGTCTCTCTATAATCGTCCCATATATTAACTACAGCAACATACTGCAGAGAAAAATAGTCCTGGTAGTCTGAGACTTGTATAAGCTTTCTGAAATTCTGCAAACATGACCTTGTCTAGAAAAGAAGGAAAAGCAACATTTGATGATTTATTGAGAGACAAATTATGTCATCATGAGAAAAGACAGCAGAAGTCATTTATTCCTAGGGAATCTCAGTAGACTGTTAACTAACTGAAATGAAATATTTTCTGACTTTTTATGTAGACCTCACTTGGGTCCTATCTGGAAATAAGACTCGCTTTGACAGAAAATATGCCTTTGATGATGTGTCAAGAATATTCTAAGCAAAATGAGAAAGGAAGACCAGCACCTTCCTCATTACCACCCCTGCAGTACTCAAAGACTCATGGTGATTCTGCTGGGACTCACAAGGGCATTGTTTAAGGCAAACCAAGGGTGGGTGTGTGTGTGTGTAGGAGATGGGAAAAGAAAGGAAAGAGTAACACAGCTCATTGTAGAAGTCCAGACTCCTTAATAGTGCTCTGAATTCTGCTCCCAGCTTTGCCTCTACATCGCATAATGACCTTGGGATGATCATCCTCCCACTCTCGACCTTACTTCACTTGTCTATAAAATGAGAAAGATAAACTGATGACTCCGAGGGCCACCCTAAAAGTAGCACCAGAGAGTGATGACAGCCTTCTTCAGGCTGACAATATATAGCACATTGATTCTAATGTGTTTCTTAAATTGTGAGCTTTCTAGATACTGGAAGAACTTCCCTGGCACAGGGTGAGGCTTTAAACGTTTCTCTTCTCCTACAGGCATGAGTCTTTGATATGCTGCACAGGCGAGTCATCTTTAACAGGGTCAATGTAAAATCTTCAGCCACATTAGTCAAAATTAGTCAAACAGGCCCCAAAGATGTCCTAACCTTCCATAGGAAGTCCAACATTACCTACCTGGGGCACAGACCCAAGCTATTAGTCCTTTAGAAGTAGCCTCTGTGTTTTCATGGCAAAACAGAATGCCATTTGAGCATTGTGTATTTCTAAAGAGAAAGCCTTGTTCATAAATACATCCATCATAAGTATCAGTGTCCATGTACTCAATCAATCTCTATATATTTATTGATTGTCTACTTTGTTCAGGGCACTACTCTAAGTGTGCTAAATACAAGAGTAAAAAAGAATGACAAGTTCTCCACTCTTCATGGAGCTCACCCTCTTGCACCTTCTTATAGGGTCAAGGCAGAGGCAATAAACAAACAAAAATAAAATTAGAAATAGGAAGAGGCGATAGATACCGAGTGGGCAACACTGGATTGGGCAGACTCTTTGAGACAACATTTAGGCTGAGCTACGAGACACAAGAATTAGCAGTGCATAAATGAGGAAGGAGAGTGTTCTGGGAAGAGGAAACAGCTGCCATCAAATTTTCAAAGCCGGGTGTGGCGGCACACATCTGGGATCCCAGCACTTGGGAAGCTGAGGCAGGAGCATCACTGCAAGTTGAAGGCCAGCCTGAACCACATAGCAGAAACCCTGTCCCTACTTAAATAAATAAATAAAGTCCTCAAAACTCTAGCAATAGCCAGAGTATACCAGAAAGGGAAGTGAGTGACATCAGATAAAGTAAGACAAGGAAGCAAGAACCAGTAAGCAAAAATCCAAGTACATCAGTGAATTTTACATTATTTACAGAACAGAGTACATTAGAGAGTTTTCAGTAGGTTGGTGACATAATCTACTTTACATTTTTAAAATTACTTCTGCTGCTATATGAAAACTGGGTTCCAGATGGGGCAAGTGCAGAAGTGCAAAGTACTATGTTAGAAAGTCACGGCACTTATTCAAGTGAAGGCAATTGAGAAGTAGTAAACACACTCCAGATCTCAGGGAGGCTGTTACTAGGGTAAATGAGTGTGAGTAAAGGGAAAGTCGGCTAAGGAAAAAGGAACAAATGAAATTTTAAGATGTTGCAAGTGAGCAACTAAAAACAGCAGCACATCTGGTGGGGTGAAAGGAGTTAAGTTTTCTGTTGTGACCACATTAAGTTTGAAATGTCCTATTAAATGTCCATGTGGAGAGATGGAGTAGGAGAGGGACACACGAGTTCAGAGCTTCAGGGAAAAGTCAAGGCAGAAGATAAAAATTTGTGAGTCACTGGGACAAGATAAGTGATGGTCCTGGTTGATAACTGTGAATAAAATGCTTCCTCTGGTAGGGAAATGCAGCAGAAGCCTTCTGATATGACTGATGGATTGAAAAGTCAGACATTTCTTATGAGCTTCTTCAAGGCTCTTGGTGTCTCTTGAATATGGGGATTTCAGTCACTTGTTCTGGACCCAACTACCACAACCCAGCATATACCTTGGTGCCTATTACACACCCTCACTCCCAAGTTTTCCCTGTTAATACCAAAGACCAGATGTATCCAGCCCCCACCTGAGGGCATTTGAGAGGTTTAAGAAAATGAAGGAAACTTTGGCTGAGACAAGATGGCAGTTGACACATAAATTCTTCTCCCTCCCACTTCCATGTCCACGTCAGAAAAACCTATCAGAAAATAAGCCCATGAGATTGAGAAATCTGTTATTCTAAAATCCAGGAGGTGGCTATTTGGCTAATCCATGCTTAAGTGTCCTCATTTTCTTATTCTGCTTGTCTCGTTTTTTCACTACCCCTCTCCCTGGGGTTGTATTCAGAAGGTAGGAGTCCAAGCAGAGGTACAAGCTACCTGTCACCTGTCAATGAGCAGTTCTGGTGGTTAGGGAAGTAACTGTGGTCGGTAAAAATAATGCTGAAAATCTCTGGAAAGCCTCAATAGGAGAATAAGGCCAGACTTTCTATGGTAAAGAACTACTGCCCATCTGAAAAATAGCTCTTAGTGTACCATGAGACGGAGCACCTGACCTTAAGACACCAACTGACTGTGCATCTAGAACTGCGCATCAAGTTAAATATGACCAGATTCACTGATGCATGATGAGTTAGGTAAGCATGGCAGCAAGCTATTGATGAGGAATGGACCTGAGCACATGTGTGAACAGGTAGCCCAGATTCCCATCCACCTATCTATTATATTAACATCTCTTCAACTCATTCCTATCACCCCATGAAGGACTCCTTAGCACTAATTAATAGCAGAAAAAAGAACTTGTGTGTAATTCATAGATGGATTAATATAATACACTGATGCTAAAATAAAATCATCCAGGTGTGTGCCTGAAGGACAATGGTGAAGGGAACTTTTCTTTGTAGATGTGTACCTGAGAAGAATTCTTGGTCGGAGGGTAGCAAAAGTAGGGCTAGGAGAGCAGGTTGAGAACCCATCCCAGGGCGGCAAAGGCAGGGGCAGAGGTGGGCTTTCCGTGAGCAGAGGTTCTCAATCTCCATTGTCTTTCAGACTTCACCCACAAAACACACATTCAGAGATAAAATTATAAAGAATTTCAAGACAAAGACTTCAAATTATTAAATCCTAAGACAGATCCTTCTTCTAAGCTTGGGAGGAACATGTGTCAGCACTGGCTATGCAACCCAAAAAGCTGATCTTGGCCCACAGGTGCCCAACTCTGGAGATAAAGGAAATAATGCCCCAGGAGCAAACCTTCAACCACAGGGGACAGGGGAGTGAAAGTAAATTTCCCCTCTGCGAACTGTTCTGAGAAACTCTTTATTTATAAAGTCTCTTGGAAAACAGACATATAAGCTCAAGAAATCAGTCACACTTGAATCCTAAACAGGCCAGCACAATTCAGAATCGTCATAGGATCTCTCTCTCTCATCTCTCTCTCGCCCTCTCTCCCTCTCCCTCTCCCTCTCC
>NW_022900916.1:39267285-39305971 GCF_012274545.1 Fukomys damarensis | reverse complement strand
CTCTCTCTCTCTCTCTCTCTCTCTCTCTCTCTCCTTTTCTTCATCCTGCCTGAACCACATCCTCTATTAAAGTAATAGCACATAAGCTACTTCCACCAGCTCTGCATTTTGAATAACTCAGGCTAAGAAGTTAACTTAAAAAGTAAGAAGGTAAAGAACACATTTCAGATATTTTATTGGAATTAGGAATGCTGTTTTAGTTTTAAATGTGTAAGTTTGTATTCGTATGCTGATTTTCCGAATGTTTGCTTTTTAAATGCTAGATCCACTGATTAATCAAGTTCTATTTTGTCTTTATTGACTAAATGACAGCCATAACACATCATTTGTAATTTGTAGACTTGATTTAAAAATAAATTAAAGGCCCTTTTAAAGCAACTCAAATACAAAATTTCTCTGGAATTTTTATAGGTTTTTTTCTCCTTCTCTTTAATAGTTGTCTCTCCCAATTTAACTTGATAACAGCTATACTTTGGATCATGAATGTGCTCCGAAGGCCCATGTGTTAAATAAAGACTTAGTCCTCAGCCTGGCTCTATTGGATGTGAAAACCTTTGAGAATTAAGACAAGGGTGGCGAACCTATGGCACGTGTGCCACAGCTAGCTGTTTGTTACCAGTGAAAGCTCCAGAAGGTTCACCATCACTGACCTAGAGGTGTAGCTGAGTGGTTGCCTTGCATATGCAAGAACCTAGGTTCAAACCCCAGCATCTCCAACAGACAGCTTGAAGAGTATTTTAAGATGATATACCATTTCCTATAAGATAGATGGGATGTGACGCTGATTCCAAATATCTAGAGGACATTACAGTAGTATTAAGACTCACTATTTCCATTTTAAGACTGTTGTAATTGACCTTCTGGGTGTTCAATAGCTGAGGCTCAGTGAGCAAAGTTCTAAAAATAAAAGTTTAAAGAGGACAGCCAAGACCCAAGGAATTCTGGGAAACTTCTGAAAGAGCCCTGCAACTCTGGTGAGTCAGCCAACCTCCCCAGCAGTGAAATTGTTGACCCCTAAAGGTCAGGAGTCACCAACATGCACTGTGCTAAAAGAAGGGTCACTAAAGTTGAAAATGTCCCCATATTTCCTAGGGAAGCCATATGGTCAAGAAGACTATAGCTCATCCTGGAAGGTAATGCAATTGGCAAAGATATAAGGGAGCCAAAAAGCTCTTTATGTGTCCCCTGGAAATCTTTGGCCTCAGTAGCTAAAGGGAAATTAATGTTGATTACCTACTCAGTCTTAGATACTCAAAGGAAAATATAACCAGAGATGAAAATAGTTAATAACATTTTTAAAAAGAGAAAAATCTTTGCCTTTCCCTCCGTGAGATTAATGAGGATAAAGATGAGAAATTAAAAATGATGGGGGAAAGATCATCAGCAAAATACAGACACTCCAGGACCTGGAATTGAAGCACTTGGAAAACAACAACTTTGTGAAGAATGAAAGAATTAGGACTCAAAGAATTGGGAGGGAGCTGACAGAAATTTAGAAGCTCCAGAGAACCTGGTGAAACTGAGTACACCACACAGAAAATAATAAAGTAAGCTGGAACACTAACCCCAGCGACTGGGAAGGGTGATTTGTCTCTACTACATAAGATAAGCCCAGAAGGGGTTGACAACTGCAAGAAGAAACAGTGAACCACCTATAAGTGCTAGCCCCCAAAAAGCTCATGGTAATTGTAAATTGTAAAAACAGCATGGTGTTTTACCCTGAAAGTAACTCCTGCCACATAGCAGGCTAGAGTTAGAAAAGAAATCCAGTGCAGCACCTGCCATATTTGAGAGTTTTTAATCAGGAGCCATTTTGGAAGGAGTTAATTGTTCAAGACTGAGCTACAGAGCAACTACACTTCAAGGTTTGGGGGGCTACCCTACCACAGTGTCTGGTTGGATGATGGCAAGGCCCCTTAAGAAGGTTAAGCTCAAGCCAGAAAGGACATTGGGGGTCCCACCCTCCATGATAAGAAGTCAGCCCAGTTGTATGTGGTTTTCAGAGGGATCTGCTTCTGAAAGCGCTGGCATGAAGTCCAGCTAGCAGACTGCTTACCCCCACTCCTGCCACCACCCAGCTGCCTATATCTGACACAGAACTCAGTAGTCTCTTTGCTTCCCTGAACTGCTGGGGTGATCATGAATACATCTCAGCTCGGACAATTGTCAGAGCCTGAGGTGTACTCTGGAATGAGGGAGAGGGGACACCTCACAAACCCACAGGCCATAAAGCTAGGCAGAGAAAGCAGTGATTTTGAGCACATAATGAGACAAGGAAACTGGGAAGAGCTGGAGAGGACACAGCCTTAGGGCAGGCACCATTGTGCCAGCAGAAAATTATAAACAAGGATTCAGTATTCACACACAAAAATGAGAATGTGGAAACAAAATAGGACTTGGTAATAATTCACTAAGATTCCCTCATATCTGGTGGATTCCAGTACAACAAGCACTGGAAAGAAAGCATTCTTTAAAAAACATGGAAGAATTTTTTTTACTCACCCCCCTCATCAGTTCTAGAGGTTTTATTCTTTTTACTTTCTTTCTTCTCTTATTTTTAACTTTCTCTTTTGTTCTCTTTTTCCTTCTTTTCCTTGTTTTTATTGCTTTTATCTAACTCTATTAATTTTTACTCCTTAATAGGATCCTTTATCTTATTTTTCTCTCCTCCATCTCATCATTTTATTTTTCAAGTATTTTATTTCTTTCATGTTCTCTTTCCCTACCCCCTCCAATACTAGTATTACTATTGTTTTGTTAATCTTTAGATATTTAGTTGACCCAAAACTACTATTGTTGAATTATATCATTAATGGTACTATCACTTTTGCATTTAGTAGTTATTTATTATATGTCAATATAGTCTTGGTGTTTATATCATTATTACATATCTTTTTTTTTTTTTTGAGACCGAATCTCACTATGTAGTTCAGGCTGGCCTTAAATGCACTTTGTAGCTGAGGCTGGCCTCATATTTGTGGTGATACTCTTGCCTGAGCCTCCCGAGTGCTGGGATTATAGGTGTGCACCACAACATGTGGCTCTTTTCTATTGTTAATGGTGATAGAGTGGTAGCTTTTTTTTATTAATTAACTTTATTGGTACATTTAAAGTATGCAATATAATAACATTCATCATTAGGAATTTGCACCTTTACATAATCCATCTTGGTTCTTATTTTTTCCCCATTCCCCTGCTCTCCCTTTAACCCCCACCCCTCCCTATGTACAAAGACTTTTTATATTTTTCCTCTTTCTCATGTTAATTCCATTCCCATATTTCTTTTCCCCTACACCTCCCATTTCCCCTTCCCCTTTGCACCTTTTCTTCCTATCTCACATTATAGCGGCACAGTTTGTAATAGCTAAACCTTGGAAACAGCCCATTTGCCCATCCGTTGGAAACTGGATAAAGAAGATGTGGTTTTTCTATAAAATGGAATATTACTCAGCCATAAAGAACGAGAAAATAGATTCATTAATAGGAAAATGGATACATATACTCCTAAGTCGCATTATATATTATACCCTTTAGTCTTTATTTACACTTTGTTTCTCACACTAGAAAAACTACTATTTATACATATGCATCCTATTTATTTCATGTAAGAGTATAGTCTCAATGTGCATCCATTTATCTATAAATGTCTCTAGTTTCTCATTCTTTAATGGCTGATACTACTCTGTTTTATTTTTTAAAAACCACATTTTCTTTACCCAGTCTCCTTTTCATGGGCAACTGGGCTACTTTCAAGTTTTAGCTATCACAAATTGTGCTGCTATAAACATGGGTGTACATATATCACTGTGGTATGGTTCTTTTAATTCTTTGGGGAAGATACCCAACAAGGGGATAGCAGGGGCAAATGGGACCTCCAATCCTAGTTCTTTGAGTTATCTCCATACTGATTTCCATAGTGGTTGTATGCTATGGAAGTCTACACTGCCACCAGCAATGCAGCATGGTTCCTCTTTACCCACATCCAAGCCAGCATTTGTCATTGATTGAGTTCATGATAGCAGTCATTCTTTCTGGGGTGGGGTGGAATCTCAGTGTTGTTTTCGTTTGCATCTCTCAAATGACCAGCGATATTGAGCATTTTTTCATACTTTTATTTGCTATTTCTACTTCTTTGTCTGAGAACTGTCTGTTCATTTCAGATGCCCATTTTTGGATTGGGTCTTTAAATTTGGGAGGTCTGATGTTTTAAGTTCTTTATATATTCTAGATAGTAGACCTTTGTTTGAGAAAGAACTGGTGAAAAGTTTTTCCCACATTGTGGGTTGTCTCTTCACACTATTGGTTGTTTCTCTTGCTGTGCAGAAGCTTTTAAATAAGAAGAGATTTCACTTATTGATTTTTTTTTTTTTGTGCTAGTTCATGGGTGACTGAGGTTTTGTGGTTTTGTTCATGAAGTCTTTTTTTCCTCCACCTGTGTCTTCACGAATTCTACCTAACCTCTCTTCCAGCTGGGTTAGTGTTTCTGTTTTAATATTTACCTCTTTAACCCATTTGATTTTAATTTAGTGCATGGTGAAAGACACAGATCTATTTTTAATCTTTGGCAAGTTTAAACCCAAGTTTTCCAGCACCACTTCCTAAGGAAGATGTCTTTCTTCCAGTGAAGGTGTTTGACACCTTTGTCAAAGATGAGGTGGCTGAGTGTGTCTGGACTTGTTTCTGCATCTTCTAATCTGTTTACTGGTCCTCAGGTTTGTTTCTTTGCCAGTACCATATTGTTTTTATCAGTAGTTTTGTAGTATAGTTTCAAGTTGGGGATTGTGATACCCCCTACCTTGTCTTTATTGCCTAGAATTGCTTTTGCTATTGTTGGTCTCTTGTCCCAAATGAATTTTTGGATTCTTTTCTCAAGGTCTGTGAAGTATGCAGCTGGGATTTCAATTGGGATTGCATTGAATCTATATATCAGTTTGGGAAGTATGAGGATTTTCACTATGTTGATTCTTCCTACCCAGGAGCAAAAGAAATCTTTCCATTTTCTGATATTCTCTTCAATATCTTTTTTCAGAATGTTGTAGTTTCCAGAGTAGAGGTCTTTGATTTCTTTCATTAGGTGGATTCCTAGGTATTTCAATTTTTGGATGATATCGTGAAAGGAATTGTTTGTCTCACTTTTCTCTCAGTGAATCTGTTTTTTGTGTACAGGGAAGCTATTTATTTTTGTGTGTTGACCTTGAATCCAGCTACTTTGCTGAATTTGGTTATTAAATCTAGAAGACTCTTGTTGGAGTTCTTGGGGTCTCCTAAATAGAGTATCACATCATCTGCAAATAATGACAAACTGACTTCTTCATTTCCTATCTTTATTCATTTTATTTATTTCTCTTGTCCAATCACTGTGGCTAATGTTTCCAAAACTATACTGAACAGGAGTGGTGATAGTGGATAGCCTTGTCTTGTTCCTGATTTTAGTGTGAAGGATTTCAGTTTTTGACGACTTAGCATGATTGGTTTTTCATAGATGGCTTTCATCAGATTGAGGTATAGACTGTCTATTCCAATTTTTTGGAGGGTTTTTATCATAAATGTGTGTTGGATTTTATCAAATGCTTTCTCTGCATCCATTGAGATGATCATATGGATTCTGTCCTTGGCTCTATTAACATACTATAGTACATTTATTGATTTACATGTGTTGAACCTTCCATGCATCCCTGGGATGAATCCCACTTGGTCAGGGTGTATGATCTTCTTAATGATCTGCATTCTATTTATGAGTATCTTATTAAGGATTTTTGCATCTATGCTCATTAGTGAGATTGACCAATAGTTCTCTTTTTTAGTTGAGTCTTTTTCTGTTTTGGGGATCAAGGTAATGCTTGCTTCCAGGAATGCATTCGGGAGTATTACTTCCCTTTCAATTTCATTGAAGAGTTCAAACAGGACTGGCAGTAGTTCCTCTCTAAATGTCTTGTAGAATTCAGCAGTGAAGCCATCTGGACCTGGACTTTTCTTAGTTGGTAAGTTTTTAACTATGCTTTCAATTTCATTAATTTGATATTGGTCATTTAGATTTTTTAGGTCATCTGTGTTCAACTTTGGTTATTGATACAAATTAGGAATCTGTCCATTTCTTCTATATTTTCCATCTGATTGGCATATAGGTTCTCAAACTAGGTATTGAGGATCCTCTGGATTTCTTCCGGGTCTATTGTAATTTCACCCTTTTTGTTTCCAATTGCATGGGTTTGGGTCTTTTCTTTCCTTTTTTTGATAAAGTTGTCTAAGGGTTTATCACTTTTGTTTACTCTTTCCAAGAAGCAACTCTTGGCTTCAATGATTTTTTTGTATTGTTCTCTTAGTCTCCATTGCATTAATTTCCACCCTTATCTTTATAATTTCCTCCCCTGTGTGAGCTTTGAGTTTGTCCTGCTCTTCTTTTTCTAGAAGCTTGAGGTTCAGCATCATGTTGCATCATTGAGCTCACTCTATTATCCTAATACAAGTATTCACTGCTATGAATTTCCCTCATAAGACTGCTTTGATTGTGCCCCATAGATTCTGATATGTTGCATTGTTGTTGTCATTTAATTGTAGGAACTGTCTTATTTCTTCTTTAATTTCCTCTGTGACCCATTGATTATTCAGAAGTGTGCTGTTCACTTTCCACGTACTTATGAAATCCTTGCAGTTTCTTTTGCTATTGACCCTCCAATTTCATTTCACTATGATATGATAATATACAGGGGATAACTTCAATTCCTTTGCACTTACTTAAAATCATGTTCTACGAGTATGTGGTCTTGGAGAATGATCTATGTGCAGCCAAAAAGAATGTGTATTCTGATTTTGTGGGGTGGAACACTCTGTGAATATATGTTAAGTTCATATGTTCAAGAGTTTGATTGAGTTCTAGTATTTCACTGTTTATTTTTTTGTCTGGTTGATCTATTTGTGACAGGGGGATATTGAAGTTCCCCACTACTATCATATTAGTGGTTCTTTGATTTTTAATGTCCGTTAGTGTTTGTTTTATATAGTTGGGCACATTAGTGTTTGGTGCATATATATTTATGATTGCCATCCCTTCCTCTTGGATTGTTCCCTTTACGAGGGTGTAGTGTCCTTTTTTGTCTTTCTTAATCATTGTAGGTTTGAAATCCACTTCATCTGCAAAGAGGATAGCTATTGCTGCTTTTGTCACATGGAGTATTGTTTTCCACCCTTTAACTTTCAGTCTATGAGTTTCTTTCTGAATTAAGTATGTTTCTTGTATGTAGCATATTGTTGGGTTTTGCTTCTTCACCCATTCTGAAAAATGTGGAACACTTCACAAACTTACATGTCATCCTTGCACAGGGACCATGCTAATCTACTCTGTATCATTCCAATTTTAGTATATGTGCTGCCAAAGTGAGCACAGTGGTAGTTTTTATTGGTTCTTATAATATGCCAATATCCAGTATTTCTTTGACTCTATTACTGTTGCTGATTTCATAAGATTGCCAGGATGCCATAGTTGTTACCACTCACTGGATTTTACTGTATGTCAATATCTATCTTCTCTGTGCCATCAACAATACTGCAGTTCATTTCCAGAAAACTAGCCAAGTACCATATATTCTTCCCTCCCCCAAATTAATAGAGGGAATTGAATTTTGGGACAGAGGCAAAGGCCTACACAGTAGTTTGCCATCCCCAGAGTACATCATTGGAAAGCAGACACTAACTAAAGAGATCTACATAAGTGGTACCTCAGTTCACAAACTTAATTTGTTTTACAGTTTTGAGGAAGTTGGCCATGGCTGTGTTTGTTACTTGATGAAGAGTTTGTGAACAGAAGAAAAATGTTGTCTAATACTTTTGTTTGAGAACCGAATTGTTTGTGAACAGAAGCATTCATGAACTGAAGTATTACTGTACTAGAAACAAAGTCTTTCCACCATAATTGACCCTTAACCCTCAACACACCACACACACACACAATAGATAGATAGATAGATAGATAGATAGATAGATAAAATGAAAATAAGGTAAGAAAATGCTTCCAAAATCTCCCAGCACCCTCAAAACTGATACATGTGGCATTGATAGGGAGGAAATCAAAAGCCAAATAGCTGAATTATATGAAGTGATTTAAAAAATGATGAAAAACAGATCAATAAGGTGCTCAGCAGGTTCAAAGATAATAGAACTAAACAGGTAATGAATTTACAGAAGACACTAATTAAAAAGATAGCTGAACTAAACAAAATGATTCAAAACATGAATGACTAAAGAATTAAGTTCATGAATGGGTAACAAACGAAATTCCAGAAGACAAAAAAATTCAACTGAAAGTCTAAGTAGCATAAGTAACAAATGTGAGGAGAAGGTCATAGACTAAAAACCAAAAGATGGAAAACAATATTCCATGCAATAGGAATTCAAAAACAGGCAGCTCCTATCCTATTTTCAAACAAAGTGGACTCAAACCAAAGCTGATCAATGAATAAATGAATTGAAAAGCTGATTCTTCGAAAACATAAAGAAAATACACAATCCCTTAGCAATCCTACCAAAAAAGAAAATACCCATATTAATACAACTAGAAGTGAAAAGTTAAAACTACAACAAACACCACCAAAATCTAGATTATTAATAACTACTTTGAAAACCTGTACTCCAATAAATTGAGAATTCAGAAGAAATGGAGAGATTCCTAGATTCACATGAATTACTAAAAGTGAAACAAGAAGATATAAAAATCCTGAATAATACAATCACCAGAAATGAAATTAAAGCAGTAATAATAATAATAAACTACCAACTAAGAGCAGGCCTAGAACCCAATAGATTCACAAATAAATTCTACAAGAACTTCAGGAAATATCTAACACCAATATTCATCAAACTCTCATGAAATTGAAAGGAGGGGAGTACTGCCAAACTCACACCTGGAAGCAAGCATTAGTTTCATTCCAAAACCAGACAAGAACTCAACTTAAAAAGAAAACTACAGACAAATCTTTTTAATGGACATAAGTGCAAAGATCCTCAACAAGATACTGGCAAAGAGAATGCAACAAATCATTAAGAAGACCATACATCCTTACCAAAAAGCCTTCATCCCAGGGATGCAAAGATGGATCAACACATGTAAATTAATAAATATAATATATCACATAAACAGAAGCAAGGACAAAAACCACATGGAAGTCTCAACAGATTCAGAAAAAGCCTTTCACAAAATCCAACATCCTCGGCTGGGGGTTTAGCTCAGTGGTTCCTCCACCTACCTCACAAGAACAAGGTCCAGAGTTCAATCTCTGGTACAAAAAAAAAAAATCCAACATCCTTTCATGATAAACAAAAACTGAAGAAAACAGGTATAGAAAGACCTTATCTCAATCTAATAAAAGCCATTTATGATAAGCCTACAGCTAATATCATATTAAATTATTAAAAACTGAAAGTTTTCCTTCTAAAATAAGGAACAAGATTAGGATGTCTACTATCAACATTCCTGTTCAGTATAGTACTTAAAACTTCAGTCAGAGCAATCAGGCAACAGAAAGAAATAAAAAGGTTACATAGGGGAAAAGAAGTCAGAATATCTTTTTCATATATGACATGATCCTTTACATAGAACACTGAAAAACTTCCACCAAAAGACACCTAGAACTAATAAACAAATACAGCTATGTAGCAAGATGAAAAATCAGCACACAAAAATCAATAGCATTCCCATACACCAACAATGAACCTACCAAGGAAGAAATTAGGAAAACAATACCATTTGCAATAGCTTCAAGAAAAATTAAATACTTAAGAATTAACCTACCAGGGCCAGGGATTTTGCTCAGTGGTGCCACTGCCTGCTTTGCAAGCGCAAGGTCCCAAGTTCAATCCCTGGTACCAAACAATAATAATAATAATAATAATAATAATAATAATAATAATAATAATAAACCTACCAAAGATTCTATAATGAAAAGTACAGTGCCATAAAAAAAGATCAAAGAGGACATCAGATAATGAGAAAAGTATCTTTTGTTCCTAGTTAGACAGAGCCAAAGTTGTCAAAATGATCATATTTCCAAAAGTGATATATAGATTTAACACAATCCCAGTCAAAATACCAACAGCATTCCTCACAGAAGTAGAAAACAGAATCCTAACATTTATGTGCAAAAACAATCCTGGGCAACAAGAGCAAAGCAGGAGGCATACAATCTCAGATTTCAATTTATGCAATAAAGCTACAGTGATTTTTTTTAAAGCATGGTACTGGCACAAAAACAGACATATGAATAAATGGCTCAGAATAGAGGATTCAGAGAGAACCCCAGGTATATTCAGCCATCTGATCTTTGACAAAGGAATGAAAAACACATACTCAAGGAGAGATAGCCTCTTTGACAAATGATTCTGGGAGAATCTGGGCTATCTACATGCAGAAATTTGAATCTAGACCCATATCTCTTACTATACACTAAAATAAAATTAAAATGTATCAAAGATCTAAATACTTAAACAGAAACAATCTTTTGAGAAATAAAATAGGTAAAACTCTTGAAGACAGAGGCATAGACAAAGACTTTCTGAACAGAACCCCAAATTGCACAAAAAATAACATCAAGAATCAACAAATGAGATAATGTCAAATTTAAAAGCTTCAGGGCACCGAAAGAAACAACCACAGAGTGGAGAAAAAGTTGCAGAATGGAAAATAATTTTTCCATGTACTCCTTTAGAATATATAAAGAACTTTTAAAAATTAGACTCATTGCCAAATAAAAGACCCAATCAAAAATGGGCAACTAAAATGAATAGATACTTCTCAGAAGAAGTACAAATGGCCAATGATACCTGAAAAATGTGTTCAGCATCTCTGGCCATTAAAGAAATTCAGATTAAAACAACACTGAGATGGCACTGTGCCTGCCTTGCAGGCACAAGGTCCTGAGTTCATTCCCCAGACCAGAAAAAAAAAAAAACACTGAGATTACATCCTACACCAGAAAGAATGGCTGTTAACAAGAAATCAATTAAATGCTGGCAAGGCTGCAGGGAAAATGGAATCTTTCTACACTGTTGGTAGCAGTATAAATAGTACAAGCACCATGGAAATCACTGTGTATATCCCTCAAAAAACTAAAACTAGAAATTCCATTTGACCCAGCTATCTCCCTTCTAGGTATTTTCTTGAAAGAATTCAAGACATGTTACAATGGTTCATGCATACCCATGTTTATAGCAGCACAATTCATAATAATTATATCTTGGAAGCAGTCTACAATGAATGGATAAAGAAAATGTGGCATTTATATACAATAGAATTACTAGCCTGCTATAAAGAAGGATAAATTTGAGGTATTTGTACAAAAATGGATGCAACTTCAGGCCATAATGGTAAGTGAAATAAATCAGACATACAAGCTTAAATATCACATAGTTTCTCTTAAATGAAAAGGCTAAAGTATAAATAAATTAAAAAGCAAAATAAAAGACAGGTAATAGGAAACAGGGAGGTAGATATTTTGCAAGGAAAAGGGGGCCAAGAAATGGAGGAAAGAGGGGAAAAGGAAATAAAAAGAATTCAAATGCATTATGTACACATACCAACTCCCCTTGATAATTGTTATGAGCTGCAAACATATACTGATAAAAATTTTTAAATTTTTAAGGGAGGATAAATTCTCTCATGGGAGAATGACATAGTTGTGACATAGTAGGGATAACCACAGGGATGGGGAACAGACAGAATCCTGGGCCCTTATCTGTTGCCCACTAAAGCATGACTTGTGTTTTCTTCTGGGACAGTCATGGACTTAAAAGCCATGTTTACTATGAACCATGACTCTTCATTTGGATCTACAGATGTCCAATAGGTAACTAAAAGCAAAACAAACTTGACCTTCATTTTGTATTCTTGTTACTGTAAATCTTTAGTCAAATCTCTTCTCAGATCTGCATAGGAGTATGTTGATCCACTTAGGGAGTATTTGTCTAAGAGCTCATTGGACAGGGTTGATTAGCCCTGAGTTTACAGGAACTCATCCCCCTTTATGACTGAGGACATCAAGGTAAGAGATTTACAGGGACATTCAATTATGTTCAGAATCCTCTAGCCATTGTCCTAAACCTGTGATCACCTAGGGTCTAGGCTAGACGAGTCTTACAGGACTGAGACCATCATCAAAAGAGATGAACCTTTCCTGGGAATGAAATCATCTCTCAACCATAAAGATTCCAGAATTGCAACACCAAGGCGGAGATAGTAACCAATTATATGCCAGCCCACTAGCTAATCTGTGAAATCTGGCCTCTTGACTTTATGGGTGGGCCAGTTTGAACTCCTGTATCAGAGTGTGCTCCATCCAACTACCTAAACTGGAGTCCTTTCCTATGTCTCCCTCTAACTTTGAAATTAAAGCTTTTTTTCCTGTTTAAAAATCTAAAAACAGCATTGTCAAAGGTGGGGATTACTGGGAAGTCTTAGGTCATTGGATGAATATTCAAGGTGAGAGGAGAGGCTGGTGGGACCTTCTCCCTCCCCCACCCTGTCTTTCATTCTGGGCCTTGAAGAGAATCAGCTTCCTCTACCACATGCTTTCTGTGATTCACCATTTTACCACCACAAATCCCAGCAATGGGGCCAAACTCTGATTTAAAATGAACTTTTCTTCTAAGTTTATTTATCTCAGGTATATGTTTCAGTGACATAAATCTGACTAACATGGAGGCATTATTATTTTAGTGAATACCACTTGTTATGAATTGTGTCTAGATGTCCCCTCAAAGCCTCATGTGGTCATAGGTGGGGCTTTTTCAAAGTTGCCTGGATCTAGAGTATGTGATGCTGGGATTAAGGGTGTGTGGTTTCTAAACTAGTCCACTGATTGGTTCAACATAGTTCTGGGTAGGATTAAGAGGGCCCCACCCTGGGTGTGAGTTCTACCTGACCCAAGAGCAGGTAGTCAGGATAAAATATAAGGGACAGAAAGAGGGTTGCTGTGGTCATTTATCACTTTCTGCTGGCTGCCTTCTGCCTGCCCTGCTTTGCCATGGGCCAGTTCTCCTCTGCAATGCCCTTTTGCCATGCTACCTTGCCTTGGAACCAGCCAACTATGAACTGAAACCTGCACAAACTCTGAGCCAATAAACCTTTCCTCCTTTAACTTGGGTGTTGGGTATTTTGTCTCAGCAATGAGAAAAGTAACTAGGACACTACTATTAAGTCATTGCAAAGTTCTCAACTTCTTTTTCATAGAATCAACTGGTTTTTTTAACTAATTTTTCATAGGTTCATATAATTTTTAATTAAATTGTACAATGACAATGAAAGTACAATACATATAATAAACAGTTTAAGAACAAACACAGCCGATGCCTGTTTTGTGTTAACACTATACTTTTGCATCTCTCCTCTCATTTACTGTCCATCATCAAGTATCACAGAATATCTAACTTCCCATAATACATAGGATAGGCTAGATTTGATGCAGTAAAAAGAAAACTCATTGGTCACTTGTTATGAGGAGGGCAAAGAGAAAGGAGAGTCCCTGTCCAATGTAACTGATTACCACACCCTAGGTGGCTTAAAACACTTATTGCTCATATTTCTGAATGCTGGAAATCCAAGATCAAGGCACTGTCAGATTCAGTCTTAGAGTACTTTCTTCTTGGTTTGCAAACAACCTGCTTATCATTGCATCCTCACATGACAGAGAGGGGAAAAGGAAACAAGCTGTATCTCTTTTCACAAGGGCACTAATGCCTTTTATGAAGGCCCCACCTCATGACCTAAGTATCTCCCAAAGACCCCACCTCCAAACACCATCACACTGGTGGACAGCATTTCCACATATGAATTTCAGTCCATAAAAGTTCTTGTAAGTTAAAGCAGAGGACATGATCACTAGCTTCAAGGAGGTGATCACATAGCCAGGAGGAGAACTGGAAACCTCAGTGACTGACGGTACATGACTAGAAAAAGGCTATGTAAGTGTTCCCCTATCTTTCTAATTTCAACCCATAACTTTACATATTCAAAGATCTCAGTAAATGATGAATTCTTTGATAAAAGAAAAATTTTTTTAAACTCTTAAATTTCTCCTAAGAACCCCCATCATCTTCCTATTCCTAGAATTCATTCAACTGGTGAAAAAAATAATGTTGCAGTTAGAGTCTGTCCCACCTCCATTAGAAGAAGGACTTTTCAGGACAGCATGAACACTGACACCCCAGTGAAGGAAGCACTTCTTTTGGCTTTTGTACAGCAATACAATTTGATGTGACAAAATTCTGTCTTTCATTGCCCTTTTACAAAGCAGTAATAACAAAGTTATGGGAATTACATTTTTCAGATGATTAGGTTATGTAGCAGACTTCTGTGATTTTTTTTTCTTTTATGAAGAATGAAGTGTACCACATTACTGGTGTTGTTGAGATTGTCAACTGAATTATGTAAGCTAGACTGTTTATGTAAGCCCCTAATTACTGCTGGGATTTGTACAAAAGGTAGAGTTAATGGACTTTTCTGTCATATTCCTTTGGAATGTGATGACTTTGGTAAGCTTCCTTCTAATTGCAGAAAACAACTAAAGCACTCTGTTAAGGAAAAATTAGTATCTAAATGATGATGAGTCAAAACCCACCTAATTAAGACCTGAGTGCCAGAAATGAGCCCAAAGCTGCTGAGGAGCACAGTTCTAATGGTTGCTGTGTTTCTCACAAACAAACTGTGCACTGATGTACTGCGGAATAGCTAGTGTCATCCATCTAAGCCTCTTCACCCATATGTTCCAGTGCCTCAAGTGTTAGGACCTCACATCTTTAGCAATGGAATGCTGGAACTAGATAATTTTATGCCACATATGGAAATAAATCATATTATGTAAGTTCTTATGCCATTTCTCAACTTGAAGCTCACTTCTGTGAAAACAAATTATTTTTTAAGTGACCCTTAGACCAGAGCAGACTTTCAGTCTTCCTTATGATTTTGCAGGCAGGCTTGACCAAAGGAGGTAGAGTTAGAAATTAGGTGGCCTCGAGGCACAGGACTCAGGATCAGTGGATCAAACAAGAGGTTCTAGGTTCATTCACCTGCTAGAATTCTAAGAGTATCTTCTTACACAGAGGAAGGATAGAATCTACTGCAGGGTTGAGGAGAGGTGTCTTAGTTACTTTTATCATTGCTGAGACAAAATACATAATATCCAAAATTAAAGGAGGAAGGTTTTAGTTTGGCTCACAGTTTGTAGAGGTTTCACTCCATAATCAGCTGGCTCCAAGGCACAGTGGTATGGCAGAGGGGCATTGCAGAGGAGAAATGGTTCATGGCAAAGCAGGGCAGGCAGAAGGCAGCCAGCAATGAAGCAAGCAAAAAACAAGGGACCTGTGACAAGAGACCAGAGACCTTCTTTCTGTCCCTTATATCTTATCCTTCAGGGAGATAGCACTCACACCAAGGGTTGGGAATTCTTAATCCTACCTAGAAGTATGCCAAACCAATCAGTGGGATAATTTAGTAATCACACACTCTTGATTCCAGCATCACACACTCCAGATCCAGCCACCTGTGAAAAGTTTCACCTATGACTGCAGGAGTAATAGCTAGACACAAGCCCTAACAAAGGGGAAGGAAAAGACTGTCTTCATGCACTTAGCAGACTGCAGCGGGCTAAGCCTGGCCTGTAGATGAAACAAATCAGGCCCAAGAACTGAAAAGGAGACTAAAGGACATGAAAGAAGATGTTGTGTTATTTTAAAAATTTTCTCAACTGTGTATATTTTATGTCTCAAAATCTCCTTGTAATAAATTAAAAGTTAGCATAGACAATCTTTCATTAATATAGTGGTGACAAACGTATGGAATGCAAGCCATATCAGGCTGTTTATCATTGAAAACTCTAAAAAGTTTGCCATCACTGATATAGACAACCAACCTCAATATTGATTAATTCCTATATTGTCACCATTCCTAATTCTTTGTGTGATTTTGGGGGCCTTGTTCTTTTTTACTTCTTCCAAAACTGCTGAATATCTATCTCTTAAATAATTAAAAATTCTGGAGTGAAGAGAGGGCAGGGACAAGGGGAAAAAATGAGAACCAAGACCTGTCATGCAGAGGTACAAGATCTCAACAATGAATGTAACTGTACTGTATCCCTAAAATGTACCAATAAATTCAGTTATTTAATAAAAAAATAATAATAATTTAAAATTCTGTGTGAATTCTTCATTTTGGAAGAGGGGAGTGTGTAACTCTAGAAAAGGAAAGTCAGCAAAGGGCTTGGAACATGCTGAACCAGAAGGAACTTCCACGTAGGAGCAAAGTTTCAAGAAGGAATATTTGAATGTCAGAGGCTATAGTGATCAAGTCAGTCAAGAATCTGAAAGGAGAGGCACTTCTCTTTGGAAGTGCAGAAGAATCTCCTTCCCATAGAAGAGAATAGTAGGCACAAACCATGGAACCATGGGGCAGTCTTTTAGGACAGATCTACACATTCTGGCTCCTTTAAGTACAAGGATTTTACCAAGAAATACCTCTGGGTAAGCCTTTGTTGCAGAGAATAGAAGGTGGAGGTAATCCAATTTATCACCTACAGAAATTATTTTGGACAATATCACAAATATGCAAGATTACCTTCAGCTTGCACAGATCTTCTAGGGTACAGGAATCCTTGTAATGGCAGGTCCTCATAGTAACATTTAGCTTAGCACTACACACTTTTCTGGCACCAGCCTGACCATTAGTTTCCTAGAGCTGCTATAATAAAGTACCACAAGTGATGGTTTAAAATTATATAAATGTAGGGCCAGGAATTTAGCTCAGTGGGTCCACCACCTACCTCACAAGCACAGGGACCTGAGTTTGATCCCTGGTACAAAAAAAAAAAAAAACCAGAAATATATTCTCTCACAGTTCTGGAGTTGAGAAGTTCAGAGTCAAGGTGTCAGCAGCCATGCTGTCTCTGAAGTCTCTAAGGAAGAATCCTTTTGCCTCTTCCTAACTCTGATGGATCCTGGCAATCCTCCCATTCCCTGACTCAAATTCTTCTCAGATGGTTAAACTGTGGAGGGCCACAGGAGTGTGTGAGATTCACAGAGCCTCTCCCCATGTCATCAGAGCCAGCAATTCCCAAAGACATTTTTCCCCTGGGCCAGAGGAGGTGCCCCTCATATGGAGACACCATCAAGAGTCAGGGGCATAAACCTTAGTCTATTCTCAGTGTGCTTTAGCACATTTTCCATTATCTCCATTCTTGAGAGGCACAGCTTCCATCTTGCACCTTGTGTGGGGCCACAGTTAGCCACATAGTGAATATTCTGCTGATTGTTGTAGGGAAGGAGGAGAAGAAAGAAAAGGGTAACCACTTGGAGGCCTAGAGAAGGAAGTGAATGATGCGGGGTACTAACAGATGATTTTTATCTTCTTCTCCGTGTCCTCTGATTATTCATCTTTTTTTTTACCTCCTTAATCCTCTTAGTACTTTTAGTAACTTTGTTGATATATAATGCACATAAATAATCCATCTACTTAAAGTATGTAATTCAATGGTTTTTATATTTTTATTATACCCATAAAACTGATCAACCATCACCACTAATTCCAGAACATTTTCATCACTCCAAAAATAAATGCTTTACCTATCAGCAGTCATTCCCTATTCTCCCTTCTGCAACCCCAGCCCTTAGCAAATACTACTACTTGGATTTCTATGTCTGTGGATTTACCTAATCTGGACATTTCTTATACCTGGAATCATACAATATGTGGCCTTTTGTGGCTGTCTTCTTTCACTCGGTGCAGCTTATTCAAGGTTTGTCCACATCGTAGCATGTATCCAAATTTTATTCCATTTTATGATTAATATTATTCCATATTCTGGATATACCACACTTTGCTTATCCATTGACTAATTAATGGAGATTTGAATTTTTTCCACTTTAATAACTTTTGTGAATAATGCTTCTATAAACATTAATGTACCAGTTTTTATGTGAACATATACTTTCACATCTCTTTGATGTAAATCTAGGAGTATAAAGTCTAGGTACTATGGTAACTCTATTTGGCTTTATGAGGAATTGCCAAACTGTTTTCCAAAGCAACTACACCATTTCTTTCACAAAAGCAGGAAATAAGAGTCTCTGCTGCTTACTTTACTGTCCTTTTACATTTTGTATTTGCACAAGAGAACCTACGTTAAGCGCTGCATTTAGCCCTTAGGGCATTAGTACATCTCTACTAGTTCGTAAATTAGTACATATGCTTTCATCCCCAGGGTGTGTCTTTCGTCTCCCTGTGAGACTAGAAGAAATTTAAGTCAAGGATCTTATTCTTATCCTTCTGCACCTACTGCACAGCCCAGTGTGGAGCCATGCCTCAAACAGAATTAATTGAAATACCTCTGAATAGATACACAAATGTATGTGCTCAATACATCTAATAAATGTATAGAAAATCAACACCCTTCTCTTTCTTTGAGAGCTAAGACTTTTTTCTATTTCCACCACCAGTCAGTGAGCTTTAATTACAGCAGATTTTAAGCTTTCTCTTGAGTTTACTTGGAGAGACACTAGGTGTTGCTGGTCTCCCATGAAAAAGGATATTGCTAGGATTCATTCAGTAATATCTGGAGCAAGTTAAGAAGAGTTTTCATTTTCCACTTTTGCTTTTGCCAAATTTCTTTTCATACAGAAAATTTACTCAGTTTCTACTATGGTAGTAACACACACACACACACACACACACACACACACACACACAGATGTCCATTTCTAGAGTTTGCTACTATGATCAGTTACAAGGCAGAGGGGAATGAAAATTGCTAATGGGTAGGTAAAATAGGAAGACTATCCTACATTATCAGGATAAGTCTACTGTAATTACAGGGTTCTTAAAAGTGGAAGAGAGAGGCAAAAGCGAGAGTGAAATGTGACTGTGGGAGAAAGCCACAGAGATGTAACATGAGAAAAGGGGTCCAGGAGGCCTTTTGGAAACTGAAAAAGGCAAGAAATCAGAATCTCCTCTGAACCCAGTTCTAGCATTGATTTTTAGCCTAGTAAACCCTCTCACCCTTCTGGCCTCCAGAACTTTAAGGTAATAAATTCATATTGTTTTAAGGCTACTGAGTTTGTGCTAATTTGGTATGGAAGCAATAGGAAATTAATGCACATATTAATAATGTTTTCCCCCACTTCATTTTGAAAATGTGAACCTACTTCTTAGAAATTTCTTCTTCTTTTGAAAGTTGGGTGGAAGAGCCAGGGTTAAGAGTGGGGTCAGGTGACATACAGCAAAATACAATCAATTTGTCACTGGATTATGTTGTCTAAACTATATGATAGCAGACATTAATAATTATTACATTGGTTGATTTCTTGATAGCAGCCATTCTTTGTGAGGTGAGGTGGAATCTCAGTGTTGTTTTCATCTGAATCTCTCGAATGACCAGTGATTTGCAACATTTTTTCATATATTTACTTGCTGCTTTTACTTCTTTGTCTGAGAAATGTCTGTCCATTTCAGATGCCCATTTTTTAATTGGGTCTTTATATTAGGGGGGACTGATTGTTTTGAGTTCATTATATATTCTAGATAATAGTCCTTTGTCTGAGGCGCAGCTGGTAAAAATTTTTTCCCACATTGTAGGTTGCCTCTTAGTTCTATTGATGGTTTCTTTTGCAGTGCAGAAGCTTTTTAATAAGATGAGATCCCAGTTATTGATTCTTTCTGCTAGTTCCCATGCTACTGAGGATTTGTTCATAAAGTCTTTTCCTATGTCAATGTCTTCAAGAGTTCTGCCTAACTTATCTTCCAGCAAGTTTAGTGTTTCTGTTTTAATATTTAGATCTTTAATCCACTTGGATTTTAATTTAGTGCATGGTGAAAGATAAGGGTCTAGTTTTAATCTTTGGCAGGTTGAGATCCAGTTTTTCCAATACCATTTATTAAAGAGGCTATCTTTCCTCCAGTGGGGAATGTCAGTTCCTTTGCCAAAGATGAGGTAGCTGAGTACATCTGGAGTTAAGAGTTGGTGGGGTTGTGGGGAGAAAGGAACCCTTTTCCATTGTTGGTGGGAGTGCAGACTGGTGCAACCACTGTGGAAACCAATATGGAGATACCTCAAAGAGTTGGGACTAGAGGTTCCATTTGACCCCACCATCCCTCTGCTGGGTATCTTTCCAAAAAAATTAAAAGAGTCATATCACAGTGATATATGCACACCTATGTTTATAGCCGCACAGTTTGTAATAGCTAAAACTTGGAAATAGCCCATTTGCCCATCTGTTGGAAAATGGATAAAGAAGATGTGGTTTTTCTATAAAATGGAATACTACTCAGCCATAAGCAATGAGAAATTAGATTCATTCATGGGAAAATGAATACATATTGAGATTATACTCCTAAGTGAAATAAATAAGTCACACATGTGTAAATACTGAATAGTTTCTCTGTTGTGAAAAACTATAATAGTACATAAGATCCTAAAGAGATAACTGACCATGTGAAATAGGAAGAAAAGGGCTAAAGGTGTAGAGAAAGTGGGAAGAGTAGGGGAAAGGTAACAAGGGAAAAGAAAAAAATATGAGAAAATGAAAAAGTGGAAATAAAGTTTGTAAATGGGGGGGAGGGGGTGAAGGGAGGGCAGGAACAAGGGGAAAAAATGAGAACCAAGACCTGTCATGTAAAGGCACAAGATCCCAATAATGAATATAACTGTACTGTATACCTAAAATGTACCAATAAACTCAATAAAAATAATTATTATTATTATTACATTTATAGTACTTTACACTTTTCCAAAACTTGCTTGATTTAATCATCACAATAACTGTGAGAAGTGTTACTTCCCTTTCTGACAGAGAGAGACAATGAGTCACCAAGACTACAACAGAGACTAATAAGGACAGAAACAGTATCTTGTGTTCATGGAACCTTCAAAGCCATTAATGAACAGGCACAGAGTAATAAAAATCTTGAATCACCAATGTGCATGTTCCCAGAAGACTTTGAGCAAGGTGACACTGCTTTGTTTAGTTCTCATACAGTAAGCAAGTATCCTTTTCAAGATATATTTAGTGACACACTATTTGAATTCTTGTGCTTTTCATTTGTGATTTTGCTGTTTAAAATTGCTCTTGATCATAGTTTGGAAAGGCTGTCTAGAATTGATAAACCCAAGAAGGCTGTGATGTACCCTGTGAAGCAAATAAATGTTTTAGATAAGTTTTGTTTAGAAATGACTTCTGGCACTCTCAGCTGATGGTTTAATGTTAATAAATCAATGAGATATATAAAACAAGAAGCTCACATAGAACAAGTATATCATTGATCAGTAAACAATATGACCAGACATTCATAGGAAACAGTATCAGTGTTTATTCTACAGAACCAGATTTAATGCAAGATATACAAATATACTGTATAAAGACTTACAAGATATGTTTACAGTGACCACCTGCAGAGTCAGGTGTGGAAGAGTACAAAAGAGCTCTCTCTGTGCTGGAGATCTGAAGGATCCAAATGAAGGCCCACAGCTCACTGTAGTGTCCCATGAGAGTCCCTATCAAGAGGCCAAATAATCTTTGCTGGTAGGCTGAAGGGTCTGTACTGGAAGCCAGGAGACACCACCCAAGGTGAAACTAGAGCTCCTCCAAAGAAAGAGAAGCGAGTCTTCCTTCTTCATTTCCCTTTAATTCCATTCAGGCAACATGCCTATTAGCTGGCATCATTCACACCCAGGGTAGGTCTGTCTTCAGTAAATCCCTTCAGCCACACCCAGAACCATGGTCATCCAATTTAGTTGGCCATTTCTTACTCAAGCTGACACAATCAGTTAACTATCACATAAACTGATACCTCTACAAGTAAAGGTAAAGTATTCACTAATGCAGTACTCACGGCTAGTTTCTAGAACATAACTATTATGAATAACAAAAATCTACTATTTTAAGACACCTCTCCCACACTTGAGGGTCAAGGAAGTGTCTTAGTAACTTTTTGGTTGCTGGGGCAAAACAGTTGACATGACTTAAAGGAGTAGAAGTTTATTTTGGTTCATGGTCACTGTCCTTGGTTGTCTGTCTCCAAGGCAGAAACAGCATGGTGGAAGGGCCTTGGCAGAGGAAAGCTGCTCACATCATGGTAGCCAGGAAGTAAAGAATGAAGGGAGGAGCCAGGAATCCAGATACACTGATTAAGGCCACGTCTCTAGAGACCCACCTTCTCTGTCCATACCGCACTTCCTAATGATACATTCACCCTGAACTCTTTAATCCCCTGAGGATTATAGTGCCTCCATGACCCAGTCACCTGCCAAAAGGCCCACCTCTGAACACATGGGGCTCTTGGAGGACAGTCTAGCTCTAAACCATAATTAAATCTGAGTGGATCACAAAGGGTAATTCAAAACACAATGCCCTCTACTTTAAAGGGGTTTCATATAATAATCCAGGTAAAATTCAAGCTTCTTACTATTATCCCAAGGCCTCTACAAGCTGAGCCAGTCTATTTCTCTGATGTCATCTCTTCTTCCTACTCTGTTCATCTACTAGACCCACTCTGGTCTAATTTTGTGTCTCAAGAAATTCATGTCTGTGCCAATCTCAGGGTTTTGTGACAATTTTTCCTTCTGCATGGACTATTCTTCTTGGAAATCTTCATGGCTATCGAAGGTTTATATTTTAACCTACATGTTACCTTCTCAAAAATACATTCCATTATGATTAAAAATAACCCAGCCAAAGTGGCACAGTTTATAATAGTTAAAACTTGGAAATAACCCAATTGCCCATCAACAGGAGACTGGACAAAAAAATGTGTTTTTAAAAAATATATAAAATAAGTACTACTCAGCCATAAAGAATGAGAAACTAGAGATATTGTATATTGAGGCAATATTCTCAAGTGAAGTAAATAGGACACACACGTGTAACTACCAAATAGTTTCTCTGGTATAAGAAACTGAAAGCATAAATAAGGACTAAAAGGTATAATACATAATGTGAAATAGGAAGAAAATGTGCAAGGAAGAAGGAGAAATGGGAAGAGCAGGAGAAAAGAAAAATGGGAATGGAATAATATGAGAAAATGAAAACTAAGTCTTTGTAAATGAGGAGGGGTGGAGGGGTTGAAGGCAGGGTAGGAGAATGGGGAAAAAATAAGAACCAAGATACATTATATAATGGTGCAAACCCCCAATGATGAATGTCATCATATTATATACCTAAAATGTACCAGTAAAATTAATGGATTAAAAAAACCCAGCCATAGAGAGGCATAGCAGCACAGGCCCATAACACCAACACTCTGGGAGGCTGAGACAGGAGTATCACGTTTAAATCCAACCTGGGGAACTTACCAAGACCTCATCACAAAACAAAAATTTTTAAAAGAGCTGGAAATGTAGTTCAATTAAAAGGCCCTGGGTTCAATCCCCAATGCCAACACATACATATATACATGCACACATACATATCAACCTAGCTGAAACTTAGGGAGGAAGAAGAGATACATGTATAAGAAACAGGATTGGTCTGAGTTAATAATGGTTAAAGATAAGTGATGGATACATGGCTGTTCATCATTCTGTTCTTTTGTTTTTAACACATTTAAAATCTTCTTTACTAAAACTTTTTTCTCAGTATGCTGTCCTCTCCTTACACTCAGATCTCCCTTGTAACTCCCACATGCTGCTGCTTCACCAAGCTGCTTGGCATGAGTATGCTGTTTTATCCGCCTCAGTTGCCTTCTTCCCTCTCCCTATGTTCTAGGCCAATTTAATTCATGCTCATTCCTGGAGCTTCTTTTTTTATTCATTATTTATTGATACATTTAAGGTATACAATAAATCGCTGGGAATTTGTAACATTAGATGATATAGCTTGGTTCTCATTTTTTCCCCATTCCCCTGCCCTTCCTTCAACCCCTCCACCCCTCTCTATATACAAAGACTTTCTTTGTGGTTGTTTTTCCTTTTCTCATTTTTTTCCTTTCCCTTCTTTCCTTTCCCCTACCTTCCCAATATCCCTTCCCCTTCTACTTTGGACCACTTCTTCCTATTTCACATTATCTATTAAACATTTTGATCCTCACACTTTCAGTTTCTCAAACCAGAGAAACTATTTGAAATTTACACATGTGTCCTCTTTATTTCACTTAAGAAAAGCACTTCAATGTACATCCTATTTTGCTGTAAATGTCTGTGGTTTCTCATTCTTTATGGCTGAGTAGTACTCTATTTTATATTTTTTCAAAAATATATCTGCTTTATCCAGTCACCATTTTATGGGCATTTGGGCTGGTTCCAAGATTTAGCTATTACAAATTGTGCCACTATGAACATGGGTGCACATATATCACTGTGGTATGGTGCTTTTAATTCTTTTGGGAAGATACCCATCAGGAAAATACCTGGGTCAAATGGGACCTCTATACTAGTTTTTTTGAGGTATCTCCAAACTGATTTCCATAGTTGTTACACCAGTCTACACTCTCACCAACAGCAAAAAAGGGTTCCTTTTTCCCCACAGCCCCTCCAGCATTTATTACTAGTTGATTTCTTTCTTTTTCTTTTCTTTCATTGAGTTTACTGGTACTTTTTAGGTATACAGTACAGTTACATTCATCATTGGGAATCTTGTACAGATCTTGGTTCTCATTTTTCCCCATACCCCTGCCCTTCCTTAACCCCCTCCACACACCCGTATTTACAAAGACTTTGTTTCCATTTTTTCCTTTTCTCATATTTTTTTCTTTTCCCTATTTCCTTTCCCCTACCCTTCCCACTTCCCGTACAGTTTTAGTCCTTTTCTTCCTACTTCACATTATCAGTTATACAATTTGGATCGTATTTAGACTTTTAAGAGCTCTGCCCAGAGAAGGTGATAATGAAGAGTAGACTATATTTTCCAAAAGCAGCTACCACAATAGAAACTATTCCATATTTACACATGTGTGTCCTATTTATTTCACTTAAGAGTATGGCCTGAATATGCATCCATTTTCCTATGAAAGAATCTAGTTTCTTATTCTTTATGGCTGAGTAGTACTCCATTTTACAGGAAAAAACACATCTTCTTTACCCAGTCTACAATTGATGGGCATTTGGGCTGTTTCTGAGTTTTGACTATTACAAATTGTGCCACTATAAACATGAGTGTGCATATACTGCTGTGGTATGATTCTTTCAATTATTTTAGAGTGATAGCCAGCAGAGGGATAGCTGGGTCAAATGGGACCTCTAATCCTAGTTTTTTGAGGTATCTATATATTGATTTCCACAGTGATTGCACCAGTCTGCACTCCCCCCAACAGTGGAGAAGGATTCCTTTCTCCCCATAACCCCACCAACATTTGTTAGTGGTTGATTTTTAAATAGCAGTCATTCTTTCTGGAGTAAGGTGGAATCTCAGTGTTGCTTTCATCTACATCTCTCGAATGACCAGTGATGTGCAACATTTTTTCATATATTTATTTGCTGCTTTTACTTCATCATCTGAGAAATGTCTGCTCATTTCAGATGTCCATGTTTGAATCAGGTCTTTATATTTGGGGGTCTGATTTTTTTTTTTGAGTTCTTTATATATTCTAGATAATAGTCCTCTGTCTGAGGAGCTGCTAGTAAAATTTTTTCCCACATTGTAGGTTGTCTCTTAGTTCAGTTGGTGGTTTCTCTTGCAGTGCAGAAGCTTTTTAATAAGATGAGATCCCAGTTGTTGATTCTTTCTGCTACTTCCTGAGCAATTGAGGATTTGTTCATAAAGTCTTTTCCTGTGCCAATTTCTTCAAGAGTTCTGCCTAGCTTATCTTCCAGCAAGTTTAGTGTTTCTGTTTTAATATTTAGATCTTTAATCCACTTGGATTTTAGTTCAGTGCATGGTGAAAGGTAAGGGTCTAGTTTCAATCTTTGGCAGTTTGAAATCCAGTTTTTCCAACAAAATTTATTAAAGAGGCTATCTTTCCTCCACTGAGGGTGGTTGGACCCTTTATCAAAGATGACATAGCTGAGTACATCTGGCATTGTTTCTGTATCTTCCAATCTATTCCACTGATCATCAGGTCTGTTTCTTTGACAGTACCATGCTATTTTTATCACAGTGGCTTTGTAGTATAGTTTGATGGGGATTGTGATACTCGCTGCCAAGTCTCTGTTGCCTAGAATTGCTATTGCTATTCTAGGTCTCTTCTGGTTCCAAATGAATTTTTGGATTATTTTCTCTAGATCTGTAAAATATACCGTTGGAATTTCAATCAGGATTGCTTTGACTCTATATTGAAGTTTTAGAAGTATGGTCATTTTCACCATATTGATTCTTCCTACCCAGGATCAGGGAATATCTTTCCATTTTCTTATATCCTCTTTGATTTCTTTTTTCAGAGAGCTATAGTTTTCAGTGTAGAGGTCTTTTGCTTCCTTTGTTAGATTGATTCCTTGATACTTCATTTTTTTGGATGTTATCATGAAAGGAATTATTTCCCTGATTTCTCTCTCAGTGAGTCTGTTATTTGTGTACAAGAAGACTATTGATTTTTGAATATTGCCCTTGTATCCAACTACTCTGCTGAAAGTGTCAATTAAGTCTACAAGTCTTTGGCAGAGTCTTTTGGGTCTTCTATGTAGAGTATCATATCATTAGCAAATAGTAACAGTTTAACTTCTTCCTTTCTTTTCTTTATTATTTTAATTTCTTTCTCATGTCTAATTGCTGTGGCTAATGTTTCCAGAACTATATTGAACAGGAATGGTGATAGTGGACATCCTTATCTTGTTCCTGAATTTGGCATGAATGTTTTCAGTTTTTGACCATTTAATATGATGTTGGCTGTTGGTTTTTTCATAGATACCCTTTTTCAAGTTGAGGTAAAGACCATCTATTCCAATTTTCTGTAGGGTTTTTATCATGAATGGGTGTTGAATTTTGTCAAATGCTTTTTCAGCATCTATTCAGATTCAGTCCTTGATTCGGTTAATATAGTGTATTATATTTATTGATTTGTGTATGTTGAACCATCCTTGCATCTCTGAAATAAATCTAACTTGGTCAGGGTGTATGATCTTCTTGATGACCCTCTGTATTCTGTTTGCCAGTATTTTGCTGAGAATTTTTGCATCTATGTTCATTAGGGAGATTGACCTGTAGTTTTCTTTTTTGGTTGGTTCTCTTTCCCTGGTTTGGGAATCAAAGTAACACTTGCTTCCAGGAATGAATTTGGAAGTATTGCTTCCCTTTCAATTTCATTGAAAAGTTTAAACAGTAGTGGCAATAGTACATCTCTAAATGTCTTGTAGAATTCAGCAGTGAAGCCATCAGGACCTGGGCTTTTATTATTTGGTAAATTTTTAATTATGTTTTCAAAGTTACTCATTGTAATTGGGTGTTTAGAATTTTTTATCTTCTTTGTTCAACTTTGGTAATTCATAAATATCTAGAAATCTGTCCATTTTTTTCTGTTTTTCCAATTTATTAGAGTACAGGTTCTTGAAGTAGGTATTGATGATCCCCTGGATTTCTGCTGAATCTGTTGTGACTTCACCTTTTTTATTCCTAATTGCATGGACCCAAGCCTTTTCTTTCCTTTTTTGACAAGGTTAGATAATGGTTTATCAGTTTTATTTATTCTTTGGAAAAATCAACTCTTCAATTCATTGTTTTTTTTTTTTTGTATAATTCTCTTAGTTTCCATTGCATGAATTTCTGCTCTGATCTTTATAATTTCCTCCCTCATATGAGCTTTGGATTTTTCTTGCTCTTGTTTTTCTAGGAGCTTAAGGTTCATCATTAGGTTGTTTGTTTAAGCTTGATCTATTTTCCTAGTATGGTCATTCATACTATGAATTTTCCATATAGAACTGCTTTCATTGTGTCCCATGGCTTCCCGTATGTTGTATTGGCATCATCAATTATTTGTAAAAACTAATTCCTTGTGTGACCCAGGAGAGTGTTGTTCAATTTCCATGTATTTGTGAAGTTCTTGCAGTTTCTTATGCTATTGATCTCCAGCTTAATTGCACTATGGTCTAATAATATACATGGAATAACTTCAATTACTTTCATTTATTTATACATGTTCTATGAACTAGTATGAGATCTACTTTGGAGAATAACCCATACGCAACCAAAAAGAATGTATATTCTGACTTTGTGGGGTGGAACACTCTGTAGATGTCTATTAAGTCCATTTGTTCAAAAGCTTGGTTCAGTTCTAGTATTTTGTTGTTGATTTTTTTTGTCTAGATGATCTGTCTATTTGTGGTAGTGAGGTTTTTAGTTCCCCACTACAATTGCATTAGTGCTTATTTGTTTTTTTGTGTTCCTTAATATTTGTTTTATATAGTTGGGGGCATTAAGATTTGGTGCATATATATTTATGATTGTCATCTCTTCCTCTTGTATTGTTCCTTTTAC
This sequence comes from Fukomys damarensis, assembly GCF_012274545.1. NCBI lineage: Eukaryota > Metazoa > Chordata > Mammalia > Rodentia > Bathyergidae > Fukomys > Fukomys damarensis. The sequence goes on along the minus strand of NW_022900916.1, from coordinate 39,277,606 downwards.
AAGGATGTAGGGGCCTTCTTTGTCTCTCTTCATTAGTTTTGACTTGAAATCTATTCTGTCTGTCAATGTCTTCCTCTTGGATTGTTCCCTTTACAAGAATGTAGTGGCCTCTTTGTCTCTCTTAAATAGTTTGGTTTGAAATTTACTTTGTCTGCAAATAAGATACCTACCTCTGCTTTTGTTCCTGTTTTCCATCCTTTCACTTTCAGTCTATGAGCTTGTTTTTGAAGTAGATGTGTTTCTTGTATACAACATATTGTCAGGTTTTGCTTCTTAATCCATTCTGCCAGTCTATTTCTTTTGATTAGTGAAATGAGGCCATTAACATCGATAGTTATAACTGATATGTACTGACTTATCATTGTCATGTTATTGTCCCATTGTTGGCTCTTTTCAATTTTTCCCCCTCTCTCTTTAGTTTCTTGCTTTGCCTAACTGATTTGCTCTGTTGGGCCTCATGGTATTGTGACCTTCATTGTTTTTTCTAGGATATTGTTTAGAATTTTTTGGAGTGCTGGTTTGGTATTCACGAATTTTCTCATGTGTTCTTTGTCATGGAAGTATCTTATTTCCCCATCCATTTTAAAAGAGAGTTTTGCAGGATACATCAGGCTAAGTTGGACGTTGTTTTTTCTTTTAGGGCTTGAAATACCTCACTCCAGGCTCTCCCTAACTTGAAGGTTTGTGTTGAAAAGTCTGCTGTGATTCTGATGGGCTTTCTTTTGCCTGTAATTTGTTTCTTTTCTCTAACTGCTTGTAGTATTTAGGTCTTCTGTTGGGTTTCCAGGATCTTGATTATGATATATCTAGGTGCAGATTTTTTTTTTAATCACAGCTACTTGGAGTCCTATATGCCTCACTTATCATTACATCAAATTCTTCCCCTATGTTTGGGAAGTTTTCTGTCATTAATTCTGTGAGCAGTTTTTTTTAAAGTTATTTATACTTTCTCCTGCTACTTCATGGATTCCTATCAGTCTTATATTATTCTTCTTTGCATCATCTAGTTGTTGGATTGATTTCTCATAATCCCTTACTGTTTTTAAGAGAGATCTCTTTTCATGGTCACTGACTGCAATCCTATCTTTTATATCTGAAATTCTATCTTCACATTCATTCATTTTGCTGTGAATGCTTTCTATAGAGTTTTTAATCTCTGGGTACCTCTTTGAATCTGTTTCATGTATTCCATTTCTTTCCTATGCTGGGTATTCATGTCTTCTATCATGATCCTGAATTCATCTTTTTTTTTTTTTTGTCTGTTTCTGTTCTAGAATCTCTAATCATGTCTTTCATTGTTCTCACCATCTCTGTAGTTATCTGGGAAATTATTTCTGTTTTGAATTTTTCTGAAAACTGATTGATCTGTTTTGTTATTTCCTGTGCTATGAGTTCAGGGTGTCCTGGTGGTTGATCGTCAGACTTTTCCACCTCGTTTCACCTAGAATTTGCTGTTGTTGAACCGGAAATCTGTATTTGTGCCTTGCTTAAGTGTTTTCTCATTTTTATTTTTGTTGTTGATGCTGTCCTTGGTTAAATTCCTGGGTTAGTACTTTAATGTTCCTGATATAGCTGCTCTTTAGGATTTGAGTCTATAATGACTCAGAGACACTCCCATTTTCATAGTATCAGGAATATCAATTCATTAAATTGATCACAACCCTTTAGCCCAACTGATACAATCAGCAACACAATAGCATCAAACACAGCTTAGAAATTGACAATTTCTGATAGTTATTCATCTACCACCTTTAACCATGTGAATTAAATCAAAACTAAAGATAAGCCCAAAATGTGTTTATAGTAAATAAACTCTTCAATATAGCAAATTTACCCTTCAGGATGGGGACTTAGAAGGAGTTGGGAGGGGAGGAATGGATAGGTAAAAGAATAGGAGAAAGTTTCAAGTGAAGCCAGAGGACACAGGATGATCATGCAAACTCTGGGAAACTGTTGAAGACAAGGGGGAAAGACAGAGTACAAGAATAAAAACAAGAATAGAACAACTTACAGTAATAGGGAAGCTAGAAATTATACTCACTTTCCTTTGAAAGTAATGACAATCAAGCAAAGGAAAGAGAGAAGAAAAGAAAAAGAAAGACAAAATACAAATTAGGGCAAGAATAGGAACAAAAGTGGGGGAGCAAGAGACTGAGTAGAGAAAAAAGAAGAAAGAAAAAAGGAAGAATTTGAAGAATGGGAAAAAATAAATTTTTAAAAACAAAATTTAAAAAATAAGAGAAAAAGAAAAAAATTTTTGAAGAGCCTCTTTCAGGGTATATCTCTACTGCCACAATAGATAATATGGGCAGCAATGTACAGAACTAAGTCTATTAGTCTCAGCTAGCCAACGGCAGACCCATGAGATTCAGGCTAAATTCTTGCTGCAAGGCCCAACTTGAGCTCCCTGACCCCCTGCAGGGTTGAATGCTGCAAGGTTCTAATGCAGGTTCCAGCTGCCCTTCCCCTAAAGATAGTCCAAGTTCTGATGGAAGATTGTGATTCCTCCAACTTACCAACTCCAGAGGTCTGATGTGCCTTTATTGCAGTTCTTCACTTTTGTTCTATCTTCTGGAGCTCAGTACAATGGCCTTTATGACCAACTGTGCCTCTGCAGTGTGGATCCAGGTACCAGCAAAACCAGAAGGCCTGAGAGCAGCAGGACAGCCGTGGGGGGTGCTGTAGAGGCAACCATGTGTCTGGGCAGTCCTCAACAGTCTGCTCTGATGAAGGCCTAAGGTGCTGGAAGTGGGGGAGCAGCAACCTCCTTGCACAGCTGGGCAGTTCCCACCAGTCTGCTCCGACCTGGTTGATTTCTTGATAGCAGCCATTCTCTCTGGAGTGAGGTAGAACCTCAGCATTGCTTTCATTTGCATCTCTGGAAAGACCAGTGATACTGGACATTTTTCATAGGTGTATTTGTTATTTCTAATTCCTTGAGAAATGTCTGTTCATTTCAGATGCCCATTTTTGGTTTGGGTCTTTAAATTTGGGAGGTGTAATTTTTCTTAAAGTTCTTTATATAATCTAGACAGTAGACCTTTGTCTGAAGAACAGCTGGTAAAATTTTTTTCCTACATTGTGGGCTTTCTCTTCACACTGTTGATGGTTTATCTTGGTGTACAGAAGCTTGATTTTTTTGTGTGTGCTAGTTCATGTATGACTGTCGCGAGCCGCAATGTCAGAATCCTGCCAGCAGGTCCCAAACCCAAGGAAAGAACAACAGGAGAGCAGTTTCACGAACTTAGTTCCAGGCTCATGCTCTACCGTAGCAAGGTCCCGTTTATTTTTCAGGGTGGGGTATATATAGGCTAAAACCGAAACCAAAAGTACAAACAGGGTGCAGCAGACTGGAAAGGTCACAAGGTAAAGTACAAACAGGGTGTAGCAGACTGGAAAGGTCACAAGGTAAAGTACAAACAGGGTGTAGCAGACTGGAAAGGTCACAAGGTTCTACAAGTATTATGGGCTACATTTGCTAGGCAAACAACAGGTCAGACCACCAGTTGAACCAGCCTGTTGTAATGGGCTACAGCACGTCCATGCCGGCGGGGTGACTCAAAGTTCAACCATTGCTATGCCCATGTCAAGGCTCACCATAATGGCTCACCATAATTCCCCCATTTCTCTTTGATAGCATGAAGAACACTAACCGTTCATCATGCATCAGCCAAGGAACCTCTGTCTTAGGCGGCAGAAGTCTTCCATCTCCTTACCCATCATCAGTCACAGGACTTATTGTCCCAATACAACCTGTCTTAGGTTGGTAGACAGAAGCTTCCGTCCTTACCCGTCATTGAGTATGCCAAGGCAGGGGATCTAGGCATGCCGAGCCTGAGCCAAGTAAATTGCCACACGTGTAGTATCGTCATCTAAAGAAGCCTGCACATCCATAGCAAGCCAATCATACTTAAACTGAGAACGCATCCAGTATCGATACAGGCAATAACCCATAATGCATAACCCAATCATACTAGCAATAGCAATAAGCCATATAACAATCCAAGAAGGCGAAAACAGCTTTTTCAAATTTTCCCAAATTTCTGTAACAAAATCTAAATCAAGCCAGATATTGGCATGAACACCAGACAGAATTTCAATATCTAATGATGACTGATTGGTTAGGTTTAAAAATGTCCGATTCCAAGACCCTCGTAACAATGATGAAAGTTGTCTAACTTCCTCAGTATGGTTTTTGACAGGAAAGGGAGTAAGGCAGAGCTGTTGAAATCTGGGATCACAGTCCAATCGAGTATGCAACCATAATCCTTCAACTTCTTCATTTAATAAGTCCATTTGGTGCTGAAGTATAGCCAAACCAGTTCCAATGTGAGGGTTGATGCGCTGTTGGGTTCGTAGAGCCGTAGTTGTAGTGTTTTGAAGATCATTGATGGTGGCTGCATTCTGTAAAGTTCCTGTTAACGCCACTGCAGAGGTGACGGCAGACACCAAGGCCATGATGCCAGCGATGATGCCCGCCACCACAGCACTTGCTACTCTTTTCCTGCGAGAAGGGGAAGAAATCTGTGCCCAAACAACAGTGAAGAAGTGATTAGAAGTATTCAAAGGAATCCACACCTGAACAGGAATTTGGGAGACGGCCATAGCAAGTCGTCCATGACGAAATACAAAAGATTGATACATTCTTGTCATCTTACCATACATATAACAATTACAAATACAAAGAACCATCAAAACTACAATGATCACCAATACAAGAGCAAACACCACAGAAAAATACTGTTCAACGGCAATACCGAAATGTTGGCCTGAGGAACACATGAATCTGTGTACCAAAGTCCCACTAACAAGCTTAAGTCCAAGTGATCAGTCCAAAAACTTTTGAGATGTGTCACCAAATGGTCTTTCTTGAGGTATAGTAACATAGCACCTCTTCCATAAAATATTAGTACTGCTTATTTTTGTTTCTTCTTCACACAAAGGTAATGATTGTGGAGCTTACTGTCCCATGATACTGGATGTAGATTTATCAGGATGATCCACATAAGGAACCAATCTCTCTGGTAACAATCGAGCTCCATCATGTTCCTGTGAGAAAACACAAACATATCCTTGGCCCCATATTAACATGGGGTCAGGTCCATACCACTGGCCAGTTAAGGGATCTCTCTATTTTACCAAGGTATATGGAGAACCTTGTGGATGCCAGGATCTTTCTGCTGCGGAATGGCCACGCTTATAAATTTGTAAAAAATTTAAAATATAGGTAGCATGATTTAAATCATTTCTGGGTGAAGAGGAGTGCAATTCCCCCTTTTTTATTTTTTGTAGTTGCACCTTTAATAGTGGGGAACAGGGGAGAATACCTGGATCAAAAGGTTATTGTCATAAACAATATGTTGGAAAACCTGCATAATTAAACAACATGAATAAATTTTATATACCAGAGAAGTAGCAATAATAATTATACTTATATGAAATCTTATATCCTATAATGTAGCTTTGTATCAATAGGATCTTTCCTTTCTTTTTACAGAATATACTATATTTTGAAGATAACCATCATAATAAGCATGTTACAATAGCATTTAGAATTCAGCCCTTTGATGATAACCAATGTAAACATTTTTTAACAACATTTAACAAGGCATACCTTTTTATAAGGCTATGAAAATTATTTGGGTGGCTCCCATTGGTGAACAAAGATCAGAATAAATTTTCTGAGCAGCTGCTTCTTTATTTACCAACAGGAGCATATCCAAACTTAAAGATTATTTTTATTTGATCCTATAAAGCCAGATTGCAGAAATCAACAATCTATTTGTATTTGACGTCATTTTGATCAAGAACATACAAACATCTTTGAACACTTAAGACAGACAAACATATAACACTTATGACAGACAAACATATAACACTTATGACAGACAAACATATAAGACAATTTCAATGAGTGCACTCAGATGATTTTGGCCAATTGAACTATAGAATCTTTTTGTTATGATTAGTCAAAATTTTGCAGATCAAAATTAACAGACATCTCTTGTAGAATTAGGGTTAAAGGAATGACATCTTAACCTCATCAAGAAGTTCAAATACAAAAAGAAGACATGTCTGAGACTACAAATCATGCTAAATATTTCACCTTCACAATTAAAAGTGAAAACTTTTCAAAGAAAAGGACTAAACCAAATTATAACCCCATAACATATATTCTTCTGTATCACCAAGATCTGGCCCAAAAAGCTCTGTGAAAAAATTATTAGTCACATTAGGGGTATCACACTATTTTAATCCAAATTGTCAAATCAACACTAGCCAACTAACTGAATGCAGATCAATATCATCTTCATTCCTATATTAATTGCAGGAGTTGAACACAGAAAATACATTCAGAGAAAAGAAAAAAAATGCCTAGGAAGTAACACTCAATTGATGCTACTTTGCGTTAATAACACTATAAAGCATATTATCTTTCTGAGCCTAGTCTACCATACACATTTAAAGTCAAATGATTAGTCAAAGACTTGAAAATTTTCCAAGTAATTGTAAGGAAGTTCCAAACTGGCACTGAGGGTATTAGTGTTATGTAACAAGGAAGTGAAAGAAGTTAAATTAACTGCAGAAAATTCCTCCTTGGGACAGAAGAGAATACTTATATCAGAACTGATTTGACAGCAGCTTTGTGTTGTGATTTAAAAACAAAAACAAAAAAAACAAAAAAAAATAAATAATCTCCTTCAACAGTTATTTAAAAATAAAAACTACAGATACAAGGAAATAAAAACTACCTTTAGGAGATGAAAAAACAAAAGAGTAGGATATCCAACACCCCATTTTCAAATTTAAAATCACATTGTCAGTTGACCAAAACAGTTCAAATTCAAAGTCTGTGCTATGAAACTGTATAATTATGTTCTATTAAGGGTTGGATAACACCAATGCACTGTAACAATTTGCTTCCTAAATTATTTCCACTTACAGATAAAAGACATATGAGAAATAAGGTTAACTAAACTTACATATAAATCCAAGAAAAGTTTTCAGTTTGATTTAAAAACAAAACAGAAACAAGCTTCAAAATAAATCACAGTATCTTCTATTTACATATAACTTAGCAAAACCTTCAGTAAATGTCCAAGTTTTAGCATACACTGTCACTGTCTTTAGATATTCCAATTAAATGAACCACTCTGTCCTTGGTCTGAATGAATAGAAGCCTGCTAAAACAAATGCCAATGCGTTTAAAAACTTAAGAACACAAAAGTTTAAAAACATAATCCTCCCAGATGGAAGGGAAGGAATCAGAAGTTCAATACCCAGTTCACTAAAGAAAATGACAGCTAAAATCTTTCTGAATACAGATTCTAATATAGATTTCATTATTCAAACTCCCCCCACATAGTACTGGAAAAATATGAGGCAATTTCACAAAAAATCACAAATTTAGTGGAATAATTATAACTGATATATAAATAAGGATTTACTAAAAAAGGCTTCCAGGGGTGATATTTCAAATCAAAGTTTTAAATACAAAAGGTGTCTTATGTTGCTTAATCATCCCAAGTTTCCGATGCTCTTTATTCTACAGTTACAGATTTGGCTAGATTCCGTGGGAAATCAACATCATAGCCTCTCAACACAGCAAGGTGGAAAGCCAGCAACTGTAAGGGGATCACACTGAGAATGCCTTGCAAGCAGTCCACTGAGTGGGGCACCTTGATCATCCTTTTCGTGTTCTTAATGGTCTCAGTATCCTCCTTATCACAAATTACAACAGGGCGACCCTGCCGGGAGACCACCTGCTGATTCAGTTTAAAGTATCCTTTTTCTGCTTTTAGATTGTTACATCTTAAAATTTGACTGGCTGCCAATAGAACAGTATTAACCTGAAAGAGCAAGTTAACCCTATAATCGCAGTATAAAACAATGCACAAGAAGTGTTACCAAAACTAGTTTTCACTAACAACTGACTGTCGCAGAGCAGAAGTGTGAGCAACTCCTAGGCTGGAGCAAAAGAAGCCAAACAATGTAAGACAAAGACTTATGAAGACCAAACCGAAAGAAGAACCAGGGACTCTGTCAGGGAATCTCCTTAATCTCCTGTTCCAAAACCAGAAGAACACTCTGACCAGAGGGTCTTGAGGAGGGGAAAAAATCAACCTCCCTCCTCATAAACAGAGAGACAGAGTTCCCACCAGAGGGGCAAAGAACCTCTCCGGCCCCTGCTGCGGGGAGTCCACTAGCATGTCTGCCTGGACCTCCCTCCCTCCAAAATGATCCAGATCACAAATTACCAGTTCAGACATTAACAGGAAAAGAAAGACACAGAAGCAAAGAAAAGGAAACCAAGGACAAACTATTTCTACAAATTCTAATAAATTACACAATTGCTGGTGCCCTACTCTAGCACCACCGACACACAGTAAATCTTTAAGCATAGGTACAAAAAGCATGTAACTCTTGCCAGCTCCCATTTTTAATATTTTTTCTTTTTGTTGAGATCTCCTTTCTAGTGGGAGTTTTGAGAGCAGTATTTAAGAGTGCCCAATAGGAGAATAAGCTCTTGGGAAACCTATCAGGATCAGAGGTCAAGGCCTTCTGCAGCTGTTTACCTACTCTTCCCCAGACCTCTAGATTAATCTCAGCCTCGTCACACAACCATGGACAAACTTCATCCACTATTTTCACAAATGCTTCCAATTGAGGCTTCTTAACTTTAACGCCTTGTACTTTTAGCAACTTTTGTATAGAGTTCCCTACATAACCTCTAGATTCCATTTGACCCATGCTTTAACTAAGAATTTGAGGGCTTACACCCCTTATTACTACTGCTGTGATCAGGACTATCGTCCCCTGTCTCTCGTCAGCGGCCCTTACTTCAACTGATGTGATCAGGACTAACGTCCCCTGTCTCTCATCGGCGGCCCTTTACTTCTACTGCTGTGATCAGGACTAACATCCCCTGTCTCTCACCAGCAGCCCATTCCTTTTTTTTGCCGTGATCAGGACTATCATCCCCTGTCTCTCACCGGCAGGTACTTTCTTTATGGCCGTGATCAGGACTATCGCCCCCTGTCTCTTATCGGCGGCACCCTCTTCTACAACATTTCCCTCCACTGACGTGATCAGGACTATCGTCCCCTGTCACTCACCGGCAGGAGCCGCGGGGATCAGTCACGGTTCTTGTTGTAGTGCCCTGGATCGCAGGGCACTCTCCTCGATGTCCTTCTTACTCGGGTCCCTGTTCGGGCGCCACTTGTAGCAAGCCACAATGTCAGAATCCTGTCAGCAGGTCCCAAACCCGAGGGAAGAACAACAGGAGAGCAGTTTCACGAACTTAGTTCCAGGCTCATGCTCTACTGTAGCAAGGCCTCGTTTATTTTTCAGGGTGGGGTATATATAGGCTAAAACCGAAACCAAAAGTACAAACAGGGTGTAGCAGACTGGAAAGGTCACAAGGTAAAGTACAAACAGGGTGTAGCAGACTGGAAAGGTCACAAGGTAAAGTACAAACAGGGTGTAGCAGACTGGAAAGGTCACAAGGTTCTACAAGTACTATGGGCTACATTTGCTAGGCAACAGGTCAGATCACCAGTTGAACCAGCCCGTTGTCATGGGCTACAGCACGTCCATGCCGGCGGGGTGACTCAAAGTTCAACCATGGCTATGCCCATGTCAAGGCTCACCATAATGGCTCACCATATATGACTGAGGTTTTGTTCATGAAGTCTTTTCCTATACCAATTCTTCAAGAGTTCTACCTAACATCTCTTCCAGCAGGTTTAGTGCTTTGGTTTTAATATTTATATCTTTGATCCATTTCAATTTTAGATTAGTGCATAGTGAGATACAGGTCTAGTTTTAATCTTTCACTAGTTGAAACTCAATTTTTCCAGCACCATTTACTAAAGAAACTATCTTTCCTCCAGTGAAGGTGTTTGGCTCCTTTGTCAAAGATAAGGTAGCTGAGTATGTCTGGAGGTGTTTCTGCATCTTCTAATGTGTTCCATTGATCCTCAGGTCTGTTTCTTTGCCAGTAGCATGCTGTTTTTATCACAGTGGCTTTGTAGTATAGTTTCAAGTTAGGGATTGTGATGCCCCCTACCTTGTCTTTATTACCTGTCGCGAGCCGGCGACGCAGAGCACTGTCCAGCAGTGTCTCAAACCTGAAAGAGCAGCAGTAGTAACCCGCAACCACACATCTAAAGGTCAGAGACAAGAAACTGTAACTTTCAGGAATTCCACAAAGGAAACACTCTACCTGCTAAACTGGAGAAACTTAACACATATAGAGTTACTAAAGTTAACAATACTTACAACCCCTACTCATGATCCCCACAATTCCTCCCTTTTTGTT
>NW_022900916.1:39232616-39264208 GCF_012274545.1 Fukomys damarensis | reverse complement strand
TGGTACACTGTCAGAATTATGACTCCTTAATTTTTCATTTAATTCTCCTCCTATTCTATCCCAAACATCTTCAGTTATTTCCTCTACATCATTGAGCCAAGGACAAGTTTCATCCACACAATCAAGAAATTGAAACAATGACTTTTTCTTTGCCTTAATTCCTTTCTCCCTGAGTAAAGACTGGATTGCTATGCTGAGTTTTGTCTTAGATCCTATGTGCCCCATTGGTACCTGCTTCTTCCGAGGATTTTCCCCACCGGGCGTTCCAGACAGCGGTGTCCTCCTTGTTTCGGTTCGGCCGAACCCTTTTTGACAGCAGGCTTCACGGATTGCTCACCGATCGCAGCTTCAATCAGGTCCCTGTTCGGGCGCCACTTGTCGCGAGCCGGCGACGCAGAGCACTGTCCAGCAGTGTCTCAAACCTGAAAGAGCAGCGGGGTGGAGATGGGGCAGAGAGAAAAGAAGGACGCCAAGACAAGAGTCTGATCAAGGCGGCGTTTATTGCCGGCAAGCACCAGCCTTTTAAAGCAAAAAAAACCACAAACTATTATGGGATGGGTTTACCATAGTAACTGAAAGGTCACACAGGAAAAGAGCAAACAAGTTCACCAAAACAACCCACCGTGAGTAGTAGTAACCCGGACAACCACACATCTAAAGGTCAGAGACAAGAAACTGTAACTTTCAGGAATTCCACAAAGGAAACACTCTACCTGCTAAACTGGAGAAACTTAACACATATAGAGTTACTAAAGTTAACAATACTTACAACCAATACTCATGATCCCCACAATTACCTAGAATTGCTTTGACTATTCTAGGTCTCTTCTACTTCCAAATTAATTTTTTTCTCAAGTTCTGTGAAGCATACTATTGGAATTTAAATTGGGGTTGCAATGAATCTATATAGCAGTTTTGGAAGTATGGCCATTTTCACTATATTGGTTCTTCCTACCCAGGAGCAAGAGATGTCTTTCCATTTTCTGATATCTTCATCAATCTCTTTTTTCAGAATGCTGTAGTTTTCAGAGTCTTTTATTTCTTTCATTAGATTGATTCCTAGGTATTTCACTTTTTTCAGTGCTACCATAAAAGAAGTTATTTCTGCAGTTCCTCTCTCAGTGAGTCTATTGTTCATGTACAGGAAAGCTAATTATTTTTGTGTGTTGACCTTGTAGCCAGCTACTTTGCTGAATTTGGTTATTAAGTCTAGATTTTTGGTGGAGTTCTTAGGGTATTCTATATAGAGTACTATGTCATCTGCAAATAATGACAATTTAATTTCATTTCATATCTTTATTCATTTTATTTCTTTCTCTTGTCTGATTGCTGTGGCTAATGGTTCCAGAACTATATTGAACAGGAGTGATGATAGTGGATATCCTTGTCTTGTTCTTGATTTTAGCATAGAAGGTTCCAGTTTTTTACCATTTGGTATGATGTTGGCAGTTGGTTTTTCATAAATGCCTTTTATCAGTTTGAGACAAAGACCACCTATTCCAATTTTCTGTAAGGTTTTTATCATGAATGGATGCTGGATTTTTCTGCATCTGTTGAAATGATCATATGGATTTTGTCCTTGGCTCTGTTGATATAGTGTATTACATTTATATGTAATATATACTTGCATATGTTGAACCATCCCTGCATCCCTGGGATGAATCCCACTTGATCAGATTGTATGATATTCTTGATGATCTTCTGCATTCTCTTTGCCAGTATCTTACTGAGGATTTTTGCATATACATTCATTAGGAAGACTGGCCTGTAGTTCTCTTTTTTGATTGGGTCTTCCTCTGCTTTTGGGATCAAGGTGATGCTTGCTTCCAGGAATGAATTTGGGGGTATTGCTTCCTTTTCAATTTCATTGAAGAATTTAAACAGTAGTGGCAATAGTTCTTCTCTAAATGTCTTCTAGAATTCAGTAGTGAAGCCAGCAGGTCCTTGGATTTTCTTGTTGGTGGGTTTTTAATTACATTTTTAATTTTGTTGATTGATATTGGGTTGTTTAGAATTTTTAGGTCTTCTTCGTTCAACTTTGGTAATTCATATGTATCTGGAAATCTGTGTATTTTGTGTTTTCAATCTTATCAGTGTATAGGTTCTCAAAGTAGGTATTGATGATCTAGATTTCTGGTGGGTCCATTGTAATTTCACCCTTTTCATTCCTAACTGTATGGATTTGGGCCTTTCCTTTCCTTTTTTTGATAAGTTTGGCTAAAGGTTTGTCAATTTTGTTTATTCTTTTGAAGAACCCACTCTGTGCTTCACTGATTTTTTATATCATTCATTATGGGGTTTTTGTTTTTGTTTTGTTGTTGTTGTTGTTATTTTTGAGACAGGGTCTCACTATGTAGTTGAGACGGACCTGGAACTCACAATGTAGCCCAGGCTGGTCTTGAACCACAGCAATCCTCCTGCCTCAGCCTCCCGAGTGCTGGGATTATAGGCATGTGCCACCATGCCCAGCCATCATTATGTTGTTTGAGCTCTCTCTGTTTTCCTAATATGGGTATTCACTGCTATGAATTCCCTCATAAGATTGCTTTTAATATGTCCCATAAATATGGATATGTTGCATTGGCATTGTCATTTAATTGTAAAAACTATCTAGTATCTTTTTCAATTTCCTCTGTGACTGGGGCCAGGTATTTAGTTTAGTGGTACCATGCCTGCTTCACAAGCACAAGGTCCTTGATTTGATCCCCATTGGCCCCTCAAAAATTTTTCCTTTGTGATCCATTGGTTGTTCATGAGTGTGTTGTCCAATTTCCATGTGGTTATGAAGTTTTTGTGGCTTCTTTTGCTACTGATCTCTAATTTCATTGTACTATGATCTGATAATATACAGGGGATAACTTCAATTCCTTTGCACTTACTTAAACATATTCTATGAGCAAATATGTGGTCTATTTTGGATAATGACCCATGTGTGCAGTTGAAAAGTGTGTATTCTTTTTTGTGGGGTGGAACACATCTGTTAAGTTATACATCCATTAATTTCTTCTGTTCAAGAGTTTGGCTGATTTCTAGTATTTTGTTGTTTATTTTTTGTCTAGCTGATCTATTTGTGACAGTGGGGTAATGAGGTCCCCCACTACTATTATATTAGTGCTTATTCAATTTTTCACTAATATATTTTATGTAGTTGGGTAGACTAGTATTTGATGCATATATATTTATGATTGTCATGTCTTCTTGCATTGTTCTCTGTACAAGGATGTAGTAACCTTTGTCTTTCTTAAACAGTCTTGGTTTGAAATACCTTTTATCTGCAAATAGGATAGCTACTCCTGCTTTTTTTTTTCAGGTTCTTGTTGCATGGAGTATTGTTTTCCACCCTTTAACTTTCAGTCTGAGTTTCATTTTGAATTAAGTGTATTTCTTGCATGCAGTATATTTTTGGATCTTGCTTCTTGATCTATTCTTCCAGTCTACTTCTTTTGACTGGTGCATTGAGACTATTACCATTAATGGTTATACCTGATATGTATTGACTTATCCTTGTCATGATCTTTTCCTGTTGCATCTCCCCCATTTTTGCATTTAATTTCTTGTCTTGCCTGATGGATTCATTCTGTTTGATTTGTGGAGTTGTGACCCTCATTGTCTTTTTCTAGGATATTAAAATTTTTTGGAGTGATAGTTTAGTATTCATGAAATTCCTCAGTTGCTCTGTGTCATGAAAGTATCTTATTTCTCCATCAATTTATTTTGAAAGAGTTTTTCAGGGTACATCAATCTGGGTTATAGGTTGTTTTCTGTTAAGGCTTGAAATACTTCACTGCAGGTTCTTCTTGACTTGAAGGTTTGTGTTGAGAAGTCTGCTATGATTCTGATGGGCTTTCTTCTCTATGTGATTTGTTTCTTTTGTCTACCTGCTCATAATACTTTGTTCTTCTGTTGGGTTTCTAGAATCTTGACTATTATATGCCTAGGTATAGAATTTTTTTTCTTTATCAAAGCTAGATAATGAGGCTGGAGCCTCATTTATCTGTGGGTCAAATTTATTTCCCTTACTTGGGAATTTTCTGCCATTAGTTCTGTGAACAGTTTTTTATGTCATTTGCACTATCTCCAGTATCTTCTTTGACTCTTATTATTCTTATGTTATTCTTCTTTGCATCATCTAGCAGCCACTGGATTGATTTCTCATGGTCCCTTGCTAGTTTAAAGAAATCTTTCTTTTCCTGTTTATTAATCACAATCCTTTTATATCTGATATTCTGTCCTCACATTGGCTTATTCTGCTGTGTAAACTTTCAGTGGAGTTTTTAATCACCTGGATATCTGTTTGAATCTGTTTTATGGATTCCATTTCTTTCCTATGCTGGGATGACATCATGTTCCTGAGTTCTTCTATTTTTTTATCTGTGTCTGCTCTGGAGTTATTAATCTTGTCTTTCATCATGGGCACCATCTCTGTTGTTATCTGAGAAATTATTTCTGATTTTATTTTTTCCAGATCCTCTTTCATTGCCAATTCAGAGAGTCCAGGTGGTTGAGTTTCAGGCTGTTCCATCTCATTGCCCCTGGGAGTTGCCTTTGGTCATCTGGAAGTATGGTTTTGAGTCTTGTTTTAGTTGTCTTCTCATTTTTTTAATTGTTGTTGTTGATGATGTTTTCAATTAATTCCTGGGTTGCTGCTTGTAAATTGCTTATTGTGGGTATCTTTATTGATAGTATTTAGAACCCTTAGAGAATATAGGTATTTCTTGGATTGTCTTCTGGGTTTAATTGGCCTCTGGGTTTTGAGTCTGTAATGGCCCTAGGCAATTAGACAATCTCAGTCTTGTTTACCCGGAAGGACAACTGACTAGAACAATAATGTCACTGGGGTCAAAGAAATACAATCATCATCAATAATAGCATCAAACACAGCCTAGAAAATGGCAAACTGTGATAACTATTAATCTATCACTTTTGACTGAATGAACCAGACATATGGTTATAAAAATCTGGAACCAACCAGAAATATATTTCCAGTAAATAATCTCTTCAATATAGCAAATTTGACCTCTGGGGAGATTTAGAAGGAGTTGGAGGGGGATAGGTAAATAGAAGGAGAGGGAAAGGTTAGAAGTAAAGCTAGAGGACATAGGAAGATCATGCAAATTTTAGGAAACTGTTGAAGACAGAAAGAAAAGAGAGAAGGAAGGAACAAAAACAAGAACAGAACTGACAGCAACAGAAAAACCAGAAACTGTGTTCTTGTTCCTGTAAAAATAACAACAACTGAGACAAACAGGAACAATAAAGGTGAGAAATAAAAGAGAAAAGAAGAAAAAAAATGTCCCCTTCAAGGCATGTCTCTGTTTTCCCTAGTGGGTAACGTGGGTAGCATACAGACCTGTGTCAAGTGATCTCAGTGAGCCAACTGCAGTCCACTGAAGTTCAGGCTGGTTTCTGGCTGTGAGTCTGGAAATGAACTCCCTGACCTCCTTTGAGTTTGAACTTTGCACAATTCTACAGCAGGTTCATGCCACCCTCCCCCTGCAACGAGTCTAGTTCCAGTAGGAGGTTTTGACCCCAACAACTCCCCAACTGCTGCAGTCTGATGCACTCTTATTGAGGTGACTCTATGCTCTCCCATTGGGCTTCAATTCTCAGTGAGCCTCAGAGAGGCCTTCTCTCTACTGCTCACCACTGTACCAATTCCTGGGTTAAGAATGATGGCCTTCTGGATCCCTGCTACACTACATCCTGGAGGGCCTCCAGCTGGCACCTTGGCACCCTCACCTGTGGTATCCTGGTAGGCTTCTGGCTGGGGCCTGTGCCTCCTGAAGTTTCTTGTCACCCTCCTCTTTCATAGAAAAACCTTCCCTGACTCATTTTATGTTCCAAATCATCTTGGTCACAAGTAACAACCCATGATTGTTAATCATGATTTGTCAATTTGACTGCCCAGAAGATTAGTAAAACTCTGGGTATGTATCTGTGGATCATTTCCACGTAGGCACAAAGTGAGGAGGGAAGACACATCCTGGATGTATGTGGCACCAATCAAAAAGCTTATAGGGAAAGAAGAAATTATTCACTTTTAAGAGGCACTCCAGTCTTTGGACACTGATTTCCAAGTCCTTCAGGCTTTCTGCACAGACTCCACAGCCTTCCAATACAGTCTCCTTGACATTCTGACACAGATGCATACTGAACTTCCAGCCCTTCAATATTTGACTGCCGCTAGATCCTCCAGCTCTCTAGTACATAGATGGCCACTTTGGATTCTTCTACCTCTCATTCCCCAGGTGGCCACAGGAACTCTTCCACTTCTGATCCTACAAGCCTAATAAACCCCTCATATGAGTACACATATGTTTTATATTAATTCTGTTCCTCTAGTGAACTCTAATACCCAAACCACTTCAAGCAAACTACAAAGTCCAGAGTTACCTGCAGGTATGATCTGGGCCTCAGAAAGTGTCACCAAGACTTACTAATCTCTCCATCTCTTCATCTCATTTCCTCTGTGTAGCATCATCATCAAAGTAGTTCATCTGTCATGGTGGTAAGATGGCTAGAGCTCCAGCTACCTTCTTCACATTCAAACCTAAGTGAAAGAATGGATTTACTTCTGAAAAATGAGTCCCAAAAGTGTTCCAGGCTTTAGTTTCATTGAATTGGATGATCTGACTCCAGGCATATTTCTCTTTTATTCACATTTCCTATCATCGGTGCTCTGATTGGCAAGGCAAAACTGGGTCATCCCCAACACTGAGAGTTTATGTGTGGACTACCTTCATCTGCATGACCAGATCAAGGGACCCTGTGACTATTCCAGAGCAGAGACCGCCCTGACCACTGTAAAGGGTGCCGCTGCTATCACATTCCTGCCACATATAGAAACAAGAGGCCACAGCCAGACCACAAGCACCTAGGTTTGGATCTAATGATGCACAGTTCCAGTTTACTCTGCAGAGCTACCTGACCTGGTACTCTGATTTTCTCCTTTCTTGGAAGAGGAGAGAGCAACAAATTCATATATATTTGTAAGTGTCTTAGATCCTGAGAAAGGTTTATTGTGCATTATTCGAACCCTGTCAGTATCTTTTTAGTAACCGTGTTTTATTCCTGACAGTCATGGGAAGGTGTAGATAAAATACAGTATGCCTTTTACTCTTTGCTGTTTGAAAAGACAAGTAATTTTAGCTTTTTCCTAAAGCTATTCTGTCTGTTCCCATCCCTTGAGACTTGAAATTTGTGTGTAAGCCTTTAAAATCTGTGGATTGGCTTTTGCGACCCAAACAAACCTGTTGCCACATTGTCTGTACCTTGTGGTGGTTCTCAAGCAGAAATATTACAATTTGGGGTATTTTTAAAGTTTTTTTTTAAAAGCAACTTAGTGTGTGTTCAACGGTGAATTTGTAAAGCTTTTTCCCTATAAATTTTATGCCTTTGCTTTTAAAGAATGTGTTGCAACCACCACTAGACCAGAGTTCTGCCTGGTGGAGGTTGAGAATTAGGGGAGGCGCTCTCCTATTCCTGTAAATAAGGAAGCTCACTGGTGACTTGACTTCACTTCCACCCATGCTTCCTGCCTTAAGAGACAAGCAGCACCATGGCCCGTGTCGCCTGTGCGCTGCCACAAGTCAGTTTGCTCCCTTAAACTCCATTCCTAAACTTAATCTACCTGTTCTTTACCTGTCCGACTTTAACCCCTTGTCTAATTTATATTTTTTAAAATATTAAAAAACAAAACAACTTTCTTTACAGTCAGCCTACACTTCACATGGACTCAGGTTTCCCAGTAGCCTTGTTTTATTACCTTCTGTACCTTCTTTCCAGCTTCCTGATTATCTGTGAGGTGTCCATTTCTGCCGTGCTGGTCCGATCCCCTTTTCATCACAAGCTGACCCCACAGTTTAAGGTTGCCCGTGTCCTGTCCTGTGCACCTGCCACGCGCTCCTTTGCCTCCTCTCCCTTGTGCAATAGCTATACAGTACTAAGAAGTTTTTGGCTTTGAGTTGTCTGGGGGAAAATTTTTTTAATTAATTTTTTTTAAAAAAAGCAAATCTCTTAATAAAGTGAGCAAAAGATAAAGGCAGAGCATTCAAGCAAACAAAATATCTGCCCAGGAAAACGTCCCTGAATATTCCTCTCTAGAGCTGCAGGACCAGGGCTCCTGGGGAGTTTGCCTGGATGCCAGAATCAAGAGTTTGCAGAACTGAGGAAGATGCAGAAACGAGTATGCCAAAGCAGGGAGTCCTGACCTGTCACCAGACTAGGAGGGAAAGGAGACAGGCAAAAGGAAACACCGGCTAGGACAGTGAGAATGAGTTCAGTGGGGTGTCCTGGGCAGTGGGAGGAAGGTGTCTTTGATGGCACAGTGTTGGTGAAGGGCATCATACAAAATCCAAGGTTGGAATGGGCATCCAGTGAATGAAAGGCAGTGAGGTGCATCAGAGGGGCACCCTTGGACTAGGAGTTCTTGTTGATGTGGTCAGGGCAGATTATTTGGGGGACCATTACCGTCCCACTGTCAATCATTTGGCCCTTTGTAGAAATCAACTTGCCAGAAGACAGACTGTCTTTCCAACCTCGGCTGAGTGGAAGCAATTTAAATGCCAAACAACAGAGCAATGATCAATCATCCTTGGACTCATATGCAGCTGTTTAAAATTGATAATCATAAAAAATTACATAGCAGTGAAGAAATAAATTTTAAGAATATTAAGTGGAGAAAGCAGGACACAAGATTATACTACAATTATAACTTTAAAAATGTATGCTTATAGTTAAAAGCCGTTGTGTTGTCATAGGCTTATAGCTCAGCATTATTAAATTTCTTGAATATTCATGGTAGTGTTAAAAGTTACTGATCACATTTCCACTGTGAACATAATTTGAACTCATTGTCAAACACTTGGAAATAAAGAAAAGTGGAGAAAAAAATAATAAAAAATAATCCATGTCCCTTATCTGAAGACATAAATTCTTTAGTACCTTATTTTTGTTTCTGTGCAGTTATAATAACTGTGTCAAAATGTGCACTGAAGTTATCATATTACTCTTGTGAAATTACACTTTCATCTTAATATTTTCAAATGTTCATTATAATGGTGTCCTGATAACCAAGTTTATTATGTATATTTCCATTAAAAGCAAATATGTATCCAGAGGAAAAATTAGAAAATTTAGTAAAACGAGAAAAGAAAAATATATCCATATTCCCAACACTAGAAACTGTGAACATCTTGATCTATTCCTCCATGCTGTTTGAGTGCACAAGCTGGTGATTTTAACAGTGTTCAATATCTGTGCATAAAGTCTAAAATGAAAAAATGTGAAAATTAAAATAGTGTTGTCATTGTGGGATTATGGCTAAATATTTTGTCTCAGATTTCTTGAATATTCTTTGGTGTTTTGGTAATAAATTTTACGTATTATTTTTTCATTACAAATACAAATTATACACATAAAAATCTTGAAAATTCAGTAAAGCAGAAGAAAAAATTTCAAAAAAAAAGAGAGTTTATTTGTGGAATGTGACACCAAATCCAAATAGGATTACAAAAAGTAGAGAAGAGCCGGGTATGGTGGCGCATGCCTCTGATCCCAGCACTTGGGAGGCTGAGGCAGGAGGATCACTGTGAGATTGAGACCAGCCTGGGCTACATAGTGAGTTCCAGGTCAGACTCAACTACATAGTGAGACCCTGTCTAAAAAAAAAAAAAAAAAAAAAAAAAAAAAAAAAAAAAAAAAAAAAAAATGTCCATCAGGAATTTCTGTACTGTTTGCAGCTTATCCTTACCTTTAATAGCATTTATGACAATCATACATTTATGTATATCATTATTTAATATGTTTTTCCATAATACAATAACCTTCAGAGTGACATCTCCTTTACTATTCTACACCTACTACCCAGCAGTTCTCAGCAAAGAGTACATGCTCAACAAATATTTTTTCAATAACTACATTACTAAAAAGAGCAGGATAAAAAATAGTAAAAACCAAAAAGTTTAGAACTTTCTCTTTCACAAAGCTAAGTAAACACTTAATTGTCCAATTCATCCCTCATTTTATTTCTCCATGAAGTTTTCTTTATAGTACCTCTCACTAGCTAAAATTATATCCTGTGCAGTAGATTAGATCATGACAGCCTACAGCTGTCTTATTTATTACATTATGTATCACCAATGTTCACCAGAGCAACTGTGTAATAAATATTGTCTAATAAATGAGTAAAGACTCAAAAATTTATATTCATGACTGTGAACTCTCTCCTGAGTTGCAGATTTATGCTTGAGCCTGCTTTAGGGACAGTCACTCATGGATCCTCTTTCAAATGTAACATTTCCAAGCTCAATATATCCAAAATTCATCTTAATATGGCCCAAATCTTCCCCTAAAAAGTGTTCTTCTTTTTTTTTTTTTTTAGTCCTTTATTTTAGGGGCAATAAAACTTGACAGGCTGAAACTTCTTTTCTCTTTGGGCTTCTTGGACAAACTCTTTGCCAATTTTTACCTCCTTTTTTGGTTGTTCCTTGTCTGCTTCTGTGTGCAAAAATAGGCTGCTTCTCACTGCTGATTTTCTAACAGTTCATGAGACATTTAATATGAATGAAACACTAAATTGCCCATCCCAGGGTTCTTGCTTTCAGTGAAAGGACATACAAATTGGTATGGGAGATGGAAAAAATAAAAACATTTGGAAGTGGATTCAAATTGTAGGTCATCACTTGGATGTGGTAACACTCATTTGAAGTCCCCACTACTTCACGAGCTGAGGTAGTAGGATCATTTCAATTCAAGAGATGAAGACCAGGCTGGCAATACAGCAAGACCTGTCTTGGGGTAAAAAAAGAAAGAAAAAAGAAAAGGAAAACAAAAGAAAAAGAATTGTAGATATTTGTGTAAACTCATAATTTCTAAAACATGTACATGTATGTATATAGCTACACAAATGGATATATATGTACACATGTACATACAATACATGCACACATGTTCTAGTCTCCAGTCTTCAGCATCACTTTTGGACTCCAGTTCCCTCAGGCTTCCAGTACAGACTTGGTCAACTATAAAACCGAGAAACAAAAACACTCTAGAAGCAAGGAGCCCATACAATGTCCATACTGGTTTCTAACACTAGTCACTGCTGAAAAGAACCAGGGATCCCTGAACAAATAGCTGATTTTAGGGTAAGGGCACAGAAGATGTAAAATGAATCAAAAGCATGTTTTATGCCAAAAAGAATGCTCTCAAAAATGACAAAGATATATAACAAGAACACAAGGGTTTTAAGGGACTTGTACTCACCAATGGAAAATTTGAGCACCAAAATAATTGGGTAACATAATGAATTATAAATTGTTGAAAGACAGGGGTCACTGTGCCCTCTCTCTTTGACTACCCCAAAGTGCACAAACTCACCATGCATATGATGCATGCATTCTGCCTGCCATCCAGCCACTACTCATTACCCTGAACTAGAGCTTCAACTTTACTCTGAAACCTCATTAGTAATAGAGCCACTCTGTCCCATGTGAGCTGTAAGCCTTTGTTTCCTCTTTTGTTAAGGGAAGAATATGACCAAACAAGCTTGAATATCGCTTTCAGATCTAAGAGTCTATTAATTGATTACCCTCCCTCAATATCAAACATAAATGGGTGTGTACAGTTTAGGTCTTTGGTCCCTATCTTTCTTCTGTAGGATGTACTTCCCCACCCTCCCCACTTGATGAAGGTCTGATCACCATTCATGGCCAGGCTTATAGCCTGAAGCTTTTATCATCATCTTGGATCAGTCCCTGCCTCCTTTCCTTCACATGATTCACTGATTATTCCACTCTCAATGTAGAGTTTGGAGTAAAAATAGAGAAAGAAGATAGAAGTGTAGAGGTAGCATTATATTCACATCAGACAAGTAACTCCACTCTAGTTTGTGGATTAGGCTCTGATTCTCCTAGGCCTCACCCCCAAGTTGACCATTGCAACTTGAAAGATCATAGGAAAGATCACCTTTCTGGCTTACTCAAAATCAGATATGACCTGAGTCATCCTCACGGCTGAGTGACCTGGGGCTGCAGATGTGAGTGATTTTGGATCCAGGCATCTCCAAAGTATGGTTCACTAACCTCTGAAAATGTTGTTTCTTTTCATAGCCATGAGATGCACTGACCACTAGCCATTTACAAGTACTAACCAAGGTGCTAGAGGGGCTCCCAGAAAGGTCACTGAAAAGATCATGCCACTCTACTCTGACTTCATGCCACTCAAGTATACCTTTAACTCCAGAAGTTGAAGGCAGCCCTGAAAAACAATTCATTTAAAAAATCAACTTGTTGCTGGGTATTTAGCTCAGTGGTTCTGCCACCTGCCTCACAAGTGCAAGATCCCAAGTTTGATCCCTGGTACCAATAAATAAATAAATAAATAAATAACAACTTGTTTGCAGGGCATGGTGGTGCACACCTGTAATCCTAGCACTCTGAGAGGCTGAGGCAGGAGAATCACAAGTTCAAGCCCAGCATTAACAACTTAGTGATTTAGTGAGGCCCTGTTTCAAAATAAAAACATTTTTAAAAGGATTTGCAAAGTAGCTTAGTGCAATGGCCTTGGGTTCAGCCTCCAGTATCAAAAAATCAACTTGTTTTTGATGACCAAAGAAAGGTCAAAATTTCATTTGCCAAGAACTTTGCTACAGATACAGAAGGATATAAAAAGAAAAGAAAGCCTTTAATCCCCTTGAAAGGTCAAGTAATGGAAATACATTTACTCCATACAGCCCTCAAGTACAGGGTCATTACCCTGAAGGTATGCTATGTACAAGAAATATATTAAATCCCTCAAAGAGATTCACAGTAAAAAAAATCAAAGGATGGAAACCATATTCCATGCAAAAGGAATCCCAAAACAAGCTATTTATAAAATAGCTATCTATATTCAAACAAAGGAGGCTTAGAGCCAAAGTTGATCAAAAGGGATAAAGAAGGACATTACATATTGGCTAATAGGACTATTCAACAGGAAGAGAGAACAATTATAAACACGAACCATACATGCACCAAACTATAGTGCACCCAACCTCATAAAACAAACTCTAATCAACATAAAAGGTCAGATAAACATTAATACAATTATAATGGGGGACATCAATACCCCACCATCACAAATAGACAGATCAATGAAACAAAAAATCAATAAAGAAATATCAGAGTTGAATGAAACCTTTGAAAAAATGGACTTAATAGATACACACAGAGTGTTACACCAACGAAATAGAGTACACAATCTTTTCAGCAGTACATACATGGTTCTTTCTCCAAAAGAGACTACATACTATCTCATGAAGCATGCTTAAGTAAATGCAAAAGAATTGAAATGTTACCAGACACAATATCAGATCACAATGCAATGAAACTAGAAATCAGTGGTCAAAAAACCCACAGAAATTATGCAAATGTATAGAAATTAAACAACACACTTGAGTAACCAATGAGTCATAGAAAAAATTAAGAAGTCAGTTCCTAGAATTAAATGATAATGCCAGTAAAATATACCAGAACTTACGGGTCACAATGAAATCAGTCTTTCAAAGGAAATATATAGCTGTGAATACCCATAACAAGAAAACAGAACAAATCTAAATAAATAACCTAATGATGAAGCTCATGATCCTAGAAAAATAAAAACAATCCAAATCTGGAGCTTGTACAAGGGAGGAAATGATAAAGATCAGAGTAGAAACCAATGAAATAGAGACTATAAAAACAATATACAAAGGATCAATGAATTGAAGAGCTGGTTCTCTGAAAGAAACAATAGGTAAATACTCAGCTAATTTTACCACAAAAAAAGGAAAGACAAGACATAAATAAATTCAATTAGAAATAAAAAAGGTGTGGGCCCGGGACTTAGCTCAATGGTGCCAATGCCTGCCTCACAAGCACAAGGCCCCGAGTTTGATCCCCGGTAACAATAAATAAATAAAAGAAATAAAAAAGGTGAAATTACAATGGACACCACAAAAATCCAGAAGATTATTAGCAACTTGTATTCACAAACCTGTAATCCAAAAAGTTAAACAACTCAGAAGAAATGGAGAGATTCCTAGAAACATATGAATTACCTAAATTTAAACAAGAAGACTGAAAAATCCTGAGTAATCCAAAAACAGGCAGTGAAATTAAAGCCGTAATTGGGGCTGGGGATTTAGCTCAGTGGTTTTGCCGCTTGCCTTGCAAGCACAAGGGCCAGAGTTCAATCCCTGATACCAATAAAAAAAAAAAGCAGTAATAAAAAACACCAATACTCCTCAAAGTCTTTAATAAAACTTAGAGGGGAAAAGTACTCCCAAAATCATTCTTGAAAGCTAGCATTACCCTGATCCCAAAACCAAACAAGTATTCACCCAAAAACAGAACTATAGACCAGTCACTCTAATGAACATAGATGTAAAAATTCTCAACAAGAAACTGGCAAACAAAATGCAACAAGTCATCAAAAAGATCATATACCATGACCAGCTAGGCCTCATTCCAAGGATGAAAGGATGGTTTAACATATGCAAATCAATAAATGTAATTTATCACATGAATATAAGCAAGGATAAAAACTACATTTATCTCAATAGATGTAGAAAAAGCCTTCGACAAAAATCCAACATCCCTGAAAAAAATAGGTATAGAAGGACCTTATATCAATCTGATGAAAACTATGCTGATGAAACCTACTGCTGACATCATATTAAATGGAAAAGAACTTAAAGTGTTCTCTCTACAATTAGGAGAAAGACAAGGACACCCACTACTACCACTCCTGCTCCACATAGCCCACTAAACATTAGCCAGAGCAATCAGACAAGAGGAAGGAATATGTATTAGAGAGGAAGAGGTCAAACATCATTTCCAGATGACACAATCCTCTATATAGAAAACCCAAAAAATTCAACAAAAAGCCTCCTAGAACTAATTTTAAAAATTCAGCAATTTAGCAGGTTACAAAATCAGTGAACAAAAATCAGTAGCATTTCTCTATTCCAATTCACTGACCAAAAAATGAAGCAATACCATTCACAATAGTATCAAGAAAAATTAAACACTTAGAAATTAACCTAACCAAAAAAGAGAAAAACCTCTACAACAAAATCCTCTGAAACAGTCTACAGTACTCTGAAAAAAAGACATCAAAGAGGATGTCAAAAATGGAAAGATATTCCCTGTTCTTGGGTAGGCAAAATTTACAGTTAGAATGGCCATATTTCCAAAACTGATATATGAATTTAATACAATCTCAATCAAAATATCAACAGTGTTCCTCACAAATCTAGAGAAAACAAACCTAATATTAATATGGAACCAAAAGAGATCTAGAATAGCAAAAACAATCCTGGGTAAAAAGAGCAAACAAGACACATCACAATACTGAATTTGAAGTTATATTACAGAACTACAGTGATAAAAAACAGCATGGTACTAATGCCAAAAAAAAATATCAGTGGAACAGAACAGAAGAAGCAGAAATAACCCCAGGCACATTCAGCTATTTGATCTTTCACAAAGGAACCAAAAACATACACGGGAGGGAAAATAGATTCTTTAATAAATGTTGCTGTGAAAATTATCTATCCACATGAACAAGATTGAGTCTAACCCATATATCTTACCATGTATTAAACTAAAATCAAATGAATCAAAGATCTAATGTTCAGAGAAATAATCTGTTGGAAGATAAATTAAGTAAAATTCTTGAATACATAGGCAAAGGCTCTCTGAACAGAATGCTAATGGCACAAGAAATAGAATGAAGACCCAACAAATAGGATCATATTAAATTAAAAAGCTTCTGTATGGCAAAGGAAACAACCAACAGAGTGAATAAACAACTTACAGAATGGGAGAAGAAATGTTTTCACTATTATATAGACAACAGACTACTATCTAGAATACATAAAGATCTCCAAAAAAATGTCAGATTCCCCCCAAATTAAAGGCCCAATCAAAAACGGGCAACTTAAATGAATAGACACTTCTCAGAATGAGTACAAATGGCCAATAAATACATGAAAAAATGTTCAACATTACTGGCCATTAGAGAAATCCAAATTTTAAAAAACACTGAAATTTCAACTTACTCTAGAAAGAATGATTATCACCAAGAAACCAAAGAATAACAAATGCTGGCAAGGCTTCGGGGGGAAAAGGAACCCTTCTACAATACTGGAGGGAATATAAACTAGTACAACTACTAGGGAAAACAGAATGGAGATTCCTCAAAAAACTAAAATTAGAAATTCCACTTGACCCAGCTATTTCCTTTCTAGGTATCTTCCCCTAAAGAGTTAAAAACACCATATTATAGTGGTGTATGCATACCCAAGTTTATAACAGCACTATCCATAACAGCTAAATTCTGGAAATGGTCTACATGCCCATCAACAGATGAATGGAATTTATATACAATGGAATACTACTCTGCAGTAAATGAGTATAAATTTTAGGCACGTGTAGGTAAATGAATGCACTCTGAGACCATAATGTTAAGTGAAATAAATCAGACACACAAGCTTAAATATTGCATGGCTTCTTTTACATGAAAAACCCAAAATATTGTATAAATAAAGAATAAAATAAGTGATGCATTATAGGAAGCAAAGATATCTTTTTCAAATGGGAAGGAGATTGAGAGATAGAGGGAAAGGAAGGAGATGGAAAAAAAAGAATTGAGACATGTTATATACATGTACCAACTCCCAAGGAATGTAATCATTATGAATTGAAATATTTACTCATAAAAAATTTTAGATTTTTAAAAGAAGACAGAATTTAGCTTTGCATCAGAGCGTTTGGTTCCATTTTTTCTTTATTTTTTTTCCTTTTCTCTTCCTTCCCTTCTCTCCCCCCACTCTCCTGTTCTCCTACCCATTTGAACATGTTCTACCCACTTCCCAATATCTAGCCTCCATTTGCTCCCTATTTACCCTCTGGCTTCTCACACAAGAGAAACGATGTGATATTTAAACTTCTGTATCTGCTTTGTTGCATTTAAGATTATGGTCTTGAAGTGTATCTATTTATCTAAAACTGATGCAAGTTTTTCCTGCTTCATGGCCAAGTAGCATTCCAGTATAGATAAAAATGCAATATTTTCTTTATTCATTCATCTTTTGATGGGCTGTTTCCAAGATTTAGCTATTATAAATTGTGCCGCTATGTGGGAGCCCGGCCATGGCCCTCTAGGCGTTTGACATTTAAAAGGAAACTTCTTCACCTCTACACTCAAGGCATTGATACAATCTGTAACATTCTAGGACTCTGCTTGTTAAACTTGGTGCTGCAATGGAAGAAACTCAAAGAGACAGCCACAGATCTGATGTTCTTTGTAAAGAGTTAGAAAATCCGGTCTTTGCATAAAAGATACAAATAGTTGCTTGGTGCTTCCTGTTGATGTGAACCTATAAAAGGAGCTGTTTCTATGAAATAAATCAGACTTCTCTTGGTCTCCACTCAGGCATGAGTGTTCTTTCCTTTCTCAATCCTCACTCCCCCAACTCAGGCATGTTAGTGTTGTGACGGCTGGACCACCACACCGCTATGAACATGTGTATGCAGATATCACTGTGGTATGTGCATCGGAGTCTTAGCACATCATACATCCTATATGGTCCACTCAGTGGTCTTCTTGTTAGCTTTGAAGAGAATTCCCTAATGGCACCAGGTCTAGCTCCCTAACTCCTCTACCACAGAAGTCTATTTGACAGCATTCAGAGACCCAGCAACCTAGGGAAACAGTATATCCACTAATATTTCTAAAGAGAAACTAGTAGGAATGCAGCCCAATAAGGGAAAACAAGAGTAGCCAAATTAAATCTCTCACTCTGAAGGTACAAGATTTGTACTTTTCAGTCTCTTAGTTCTCACCCAGCTATCTACTGAGCACTTGCTATGTGCCAGACTATGAAACATCCTTTGTGTCTGTGCTTCATCCTTTGTGAAAATACAAAGATGAATGCAGTGTGGGGCATTACCTTGAGGGATTTATCGAGAAGACAGAGAAGTATACTTTAAAACAGAAGTATACGAAATCACTCCTGTCTCCAAGGTCATAGGAACAAATCGCTGAAGGGTGTTAAAGGATGAAGTACCTGAGCATCCCTGGGGGTCAGGAAAATCAGCACTGGAATGAAGTAACATTTCAGCTGAGTCTTAAATGATAGGATCCTAGAGAGGATCTACAGAGAGTCAAGATGGGGAGAGAGACTTTGAAAGTACACAGTATGCCTATGATCCTAAATTTGAAAATTTCAAACTCACCAGAAAATACAGCGTGGATCCTCAAAAGCAACCACTGAAGTAGCTTGCCCCTCATCACACATCCCATCTCAGCTGCCTGAGGCTCTCTACATGGGGCAAATATCCCAGTAAAGAAGATGCTATGGCAGGATCCCCCAAGAGGGCCTGCGAGACTACCTAGACTGAGGGCTCATTTCCAAGGCCTGGCAGCTGCTGATATCGCGGAAAAACAATGAACCCTACTGTATGTACTAACTCCCAAAACACTGGCTGTGGACAGCACTCAGTTAATATAAAGTTTATGTGTAATCCACATAAAACATCCATATTAGTGCAAAGCAACATTAAGTGTTTACACTCCTTCTCTTGGATATGAAAGAGAGACCATTTGGTCCCTTGGAAGTAGATTACTGAGAAGGATGGAGTTACCCTGCATCAGAGCTGGTCTCCTTCCTAAAGTCAAGGGACAGAATCTTCCTTCTTATGAGGGACATTGGCCCTTTGTTATTCTGGGTTCCTTGCACTGAGTTTGTCAGAGCTTTTAAATATGTGGGCTACCCAGGAAAAATAGTCTGTCACCACTCAAGTTTGTAAGCCACATGTCTTGGTGCCCACCTATAATCCCAGCACTCTGGGAGACAGGAGGATTATACCTTTGAGCCCAGCCTGGGCAACTTAGTGACTTAGCAAGACCCTGTGTCAAAATTTGAAAATTATTAGCTTTGTGTGAAAACCTAATGCTCAATCCCCAGTCTCTCTTCACCCTGCCTCCACCAAAAAAAAAGTCCATGTCATGATTTTGGGTGTGAAGGAGCTGTGCTGCTAGAAAAGTAGAAGACCACTATACAATTACGAGGGAGTCAGCTGCTGCTGAAGAGAGGACAACCTGGACCAGGACCCCTTCTGCCACAGAACGACAAGCCAGAAACACAGCCCTGAAAGTTCTCAATGAGTAGCACTTTTCTAGTACTCCATGTGGCCCCCTGCTGGGAGACAGCCCAGACAGAACAAAGAGCCTGGGCCATTTGCTTTATAGGAACAGGTTTCTTTTCTGCATCTGCCATTACTGGCTCTGGGCCATATCCAAGCCATTTCACCTTGCCAAGACTCCATTTCCTGATCTGAAAAACAAGATTGTTGTGAGAATTTTGTATACTAATATAAGGAAAATGAAAGCAGTAGGCTTCATAGTAGACACGTTAAAAGGCAGCTATTTGTTCTTTTATTTCCAGCAACAAATCCAGAAGACCATAATCTGATTTCTAATTTTACCATTTAATATTCAGAGGGAAGAGGGATGTATTTTAGCACCTGCTTTGTTTCAGACACTAAGTCTTTATGGCTTAGCTTTTCTTTAAGCTGAGAATAAACCACAAAACAGGTATTATTATCCCCATTGGAAGAAAAGTATTCTCAGAGAGATTAAGTAATTTCCAAAGTCATACAATTATAGGAAGTTGACCAGGAATTTTAACTAGTACCTTGATGCAGAAACCATCTATCTAAGGTAATCAGACTATCTGGACAGCAAAGGTAAGAGTGGAGAAGGAATAAAAGTAATTGAAAATTAAGAAAAGTGGGCCTTTCATTATAATTCTATTTCCAATTCTCAAAACTATTTTCCTTGACTTACAGGAGAAGTTATTGAAATACATTGTAACAATAGCTGGTCCCCAGCACTTTCATTTTGTTAGAGTGACCCTAGTTCTAAAATTAGCAATCATCTTGAGGGATAAGACAGCCTTAGAACTGCTATGAAGAATCACTGTTACTGCTCAACTCTACAGTGCAGGGTTTGAACCAGGTCAGCTCACTTCAGCCTGTGATAAGTCTCTCCACACAGAGAAACCTATGCAGTCAGGTCCTGGCCCTTTCATGTACTGAAAAACCAGGTGTACACCTGGATTGAACAGGCTTTGGGATTAACCAAATCCAAGACATTTCCTCATAATGTGATCTTTATCAAATTTAGCACAGGTAAAATGGGGGGGGCATCAGTGAGAAGTAAATAAAATGTGTCTATGGCTCAACATGATGCTGTCACTCTCAACATGACTTAAACCTGCCCCTGTATGGGAAGCTTCATGAAGCAAGGCCTAAAGTTCCAGGTAAGAGACAGGAACTTCTTGTCTAGGGCATGATACACAGACAAAATTGGAGGTGCCTACCAGGGGTGGAAAAAGGGAGATTAGAAAATCCTTACAGTTGTGATCAGATTTCTTCTCTCCACCTTCTCCTTCCATCTGTTTGTCTGATTTGTGCGGCGATGGGTAAGTATGGATCAGTCTCACCACCTTACTGACACGCCTCATATACTAGCTGGTATTTGGGCATGAGGGCCCAAGGACAATTCATTTTTCTCTAATTGCTTCTGATCTCAATTCTCTCCCTCTCCCTTTTCCTCTCCCTCTGTCTTCCTCCTCTTTCCTCCTTTCCCTTCCTTAAAGTATCCATCAAAGGCAAACCTGTCAAATCACTGAAAACTTCTTTCATTGAAACAGATTCAGACCAAACAAAATTGGATGTATGCACGTTGTAATTAATGCTGTCTGTTTCTAAGCTCTAAGTGTCCTTAAGGGGAGGAAGGAACCAATCTTTTAGTTGCTCTTGGGAGCACTTACAGCCATATGTATATTCAGATAGTTAAAATTATTAATCAAGAGAAAATAAAGATTTGCAGCTGAGTGAGATTCCCCCAGCAATCGTTCTCCCCAGTGACATACAAATTTAAATGGCTATTCATGCCCCAAACTCCCTTAATAAGAGCTAATGATGCCTGGTAAGAGACCACAGTGCTGGTTTTATATTTAAAAAGATACATTGGAGAAGGCAGGAAGGAAAGAGTTGTCTGTGTCACCCGCTACAAGCAACACAATGGGTGGAGCAAGATGCCTCCTGGAGGAGGCAGAAGGAATTAAGTCCAAACCCTAGACCTGAAACCCAGTAACAGGCCTTCCAATGTGAAACCAATGCTAAGCAAAGCCCTACCGGGGAACAGGACATAAAAACTAGCCCAGTTCTTTGTCTTATAGCCCACTGCTAGGCCCATCCCAGTGAGCTCCAGCACTCAGTTTAAACTAAAGTCACCGTATATAGGCCAGAGCTCACAGATGAGACTAGACCTGCCCTGCTATCAGGCAGAGTTGTGCACAGATGGGACACTTACTTCAGTCTCCATTATTGCCAGCCTTGGAATAGGCTGGGGTATTCCCTTCAGGCTGTGCAGGTCCCTGCAGCTGCAACACTTTGATGCAACCAGCTTAGCACAAACCTTGGTAGCCAAGGGGCTGTCTATATCACCCATTCCCCAACTGTATGCAGCAAACCTATCCTCAGGCCAATATTCACAGATGGAGCTTCCAGACATGCCCTGACACTAGGCAGACATCCCAGTAGAATACACTTGCATTTTACCCTGCATCAACACAAGCTGTAGTACTGGGCACATCCAAGACTTGTAGGCCCTTGCAGCTATGAGATTTAGGTGCAACCCAGCTTAGCATCAACCTCAATGGATACAAGACTGCTTTCACCAACACTACCCCAACGTTGGGGAGCATAGTATGGAACAAGATTCCATTAGGTGAGGGTACGACTGGGTAGGTAATATA
Organism: Fukomys damarensis; assembly: GCF_012274545.1. Classification (NCBI taxonomy): domain Eukaryota; kingdom Metazoa; phylum Chordata; class Mammalia; order Rodentia; family Bathyergidae; genus Fukomys; species Fukomys damarensis. Next base: position 39,242,361 of record NW_022900916.1, on the reverse strand, counting down.
CGATTTTACATTAGAATTCAGCACCTAGGTGGTGAAAATTATTTAAGCAGATCCTACTGCCCTTCATCCCCAATGAGAGCCTATGACAGTCCTCTGACAGTACTACTAAGGCAGAAACATGCAGACCCAGTTTAATGAACTTCTATTCCAGCCAGCCTCAGCAGTGGCTGGTTGCAGGGAATCTCAGGTCATATGTCCACCTTAGCTGTAGGGCTGTCTACAGTAGTGAGGACCTCAGTCCTACCCCCATTGGAGCTGGTCTAGGCAGCCATGGGCTCAGGGTATGACAAAGCTTTGCTGTTTTGGTACGTAGCAGCCTTAGGCTGACCCCTGGTGCTTCTATTCAGAGCTGGGCAGAAATTTCCAGTGCCCAACCACATTCTGGTGGCTGTAAACAAGATGTCTGGGTCTATCTCAGCCCCCAGAGGGATTTTAGATACTACTGTGACTAAGACTGAGCACACCAATGCAGATTTGGGATGGATCTGAGCTTGGATCAACCCCTAGTGCTAGAACAGTGACAATACACCCACAGTGGGATGCCTGGCAAACCTTAACTTATAGTTCCACCTAGTGCTGATATAGCAGAAGTGATTACAGGCACAAAGAAAATATTCCTAAATTTCTGGGAAAAAAACAACAAACAAAACAGGCACAATGTCATATTATAAAGATTAGAATAAAAACCTAAACACTCAATGTCCAGATGACATCAAATATCAAGAGCTCTTAGGAAAATGTGACCTCAAATAATGTTAAAAATAAAGCACTAGAAATCAACCAGATAGTAACTAATAAGGGTAAACTTTCAGTTGGAGAATATAAAACAACTGTTTTAGGAAAATTCAACAAGCTTAAAAAAAAATACTGTAATTCAGTACTCTAACAAGGAAACTTAACAGAGACATGGATGAAATTTTTTAGGAAAACTCAACAAGCTTAAAAAAAAAAACAAATACCATAATTCAGTACTCTAACAAGGAAACAACAGAGACATGGATGAAATTTTTTAAAAATTAAATTCTTGAGCTGAAAAATATACTAAGAAAAATGTTAAATGTGATAGAAGTTATCAATAGCAAGATAGATCAAATAGGAGAATTAATGAACTTAAAAACAAGCTATATTTTGGCATGTGTGATGGCACATGCCTATAATCCCAGTACTCTGGAAGGCTGAGGCAAAATGTTAATGACTTAATAAGACTCTGTCTCAAATTTTTAAAAAGTGGATTGGGGATATAATTCAGTGCAAAGACCTTGAGCTCAGTCCTTAGTATGGGGAGGGCTATTTGAAAATGCATAGTTGGGAAAAATGGGAAATGTGGAACAGTATTAAGGCAGGAAGTATTCAGGTTATTAGGGGTCACAAGAGATTTGAGAAAAGGATAAAGAATTTATTCAAAGAGATCATAACAAAAACATTTTCAAAAAAAAAAAAACATTTTCAAACTAGACGACACATGTATCTAGGTGGAGAATGATTAAAGATTATAGCCAGATGCAACTCAACCATGTCTACCCCAAGAAATATATAATCAAATTATAAGGTGAAAGATAAAGATTAGATTCTTAAGGCAGAGAGAGAAAAAAAAAACTGTGTTCCAATTCAGTAGACTTCTCAGCAGAAACCTTACAGGCTGGGAGACAATGGCACGAGATTTTCATAGTACTGCAGGAAGAAAACTGCAAACACCTAGCAAAGCCATCCTTTAGATATAAAGATGATAGATATACATTCCCAGAGAAAACAAAAACTGAAAGAATATCTCCATCAGATTTGTCCTACAAGAAATGTTAAAGGGAGCTCTTCAAATGCAAAGAGACATTAATAAGTAAGAAGAAAATCCTGGAAAATATGACTAGTAAGAGAAATTACAATATACAAATTTTGAATGTTCTCATAACCGTGGATAAACCACTTATCTTTAGTATGAAGACTAAAGTAAAACAATGAAAAATAAAGATATTAATATGTTATGAGATAAGCAATATAAAAAGCTCTAAAATAAAATGTAAAAAAATCATAGATAAAAGTACAAATTTAGTTATTTTTAGTATATTTTTTCTATTTTTGTTTCTTATCTTGATAATCATGTTGTTATTTTCAAAATAGCTTATCAAAAGTTTAAGCTTCTTTGTAGCCATTAAGCAAAAATGTGTAACAGAAAAGCCAAAAATAATAAATGAATCAAAATATACTAGAGTAAATCTTAACTTGTAGTTAAAAGAAAGACCAAAATAAATAAATGTTCCACCCTAGATCAAATAGACTTAACAGACACTATAGAACAACCCATTCAACAGCCGCAAAATATGTACACATTTTGATTAGGACATGAAACATTCTCTAGGATAGACCATATGACAGACAATAAAAATAAGTTCCAATGATTTTTTAAAAACTGAAATCATACCAAGTAGTATCTTTTCTGACGGTATGTAATAAAAACTAGAAATCGGGGAGGGGGAGTAAGTGAAGGGAGGGCTGGGATATGGGGGGGTGAGAGCCAATATTTGTCATGTAAAGGTATAAAATCACAATAATAAATGTAAATACTGTATACTTAAAAAGCACCAATAAACTCAATGAAAAAATGAAAACATTAAAAAAACTAGAAATCAATACCAAGAAAAACTTTGGAAACTACACGAATACACTGAAATTGAACAACTTACTCTTGCCCAACAATGGACCAAGAAAAATCAAGAAGGACATTAAAAGATTCTTTGAAATAAATGAAAGTGATAACAATACACCAAAGCCAGTGGTATACAACAAAAGCAGTACTAATAAGGAAGTTCACAGCAATCAAAGCAGAAATCTCTCAAACAACATTATGACTGAATCTCATGGAACTAGAAAATCAGGGAAAAATATGTACAAGAAAAGCAATAACATCACAGCAGAAATAAATGAAATAGATACTTTAAAAACACAAAGAATCAATGAAATGGAAAGCTGGTTCTTTAAAAATAAAAATGACAAACTTTTAACTAGACAAACTAAGAAGAAATAAGCAAAACCGGGGATGAAAATGGAGACATTATTAACACCACAGAAACACAAAGGATTATTAGAGATTATTATGAACACCAACAGACTTGGTTACCTCTAAGAAATGGACAAATTTCCCAACGTATATATGCTATCAAGATTGAATCAAGAAAAAATAGAAGAATTAAATAGTTCCAAATGAGTAACAAAATTGGATCAGTAAAAAAGTCTCCCATGAAAGAAAAGAGCTATGAACCAGATGGTATCACTGCTGAATTCTACCAAACATTCAGAGAACTAATATCAATTCTTAAGTTATTCCAAAAAAATGTGAGGAGTAAAGAATTCCTTCAAATACATTTTATGAGGCTAGTGTTACCCTAATACTAAAACCAGACAAGGACATACCAAAAAAGAAAACTACATGCCAATATTCTTGATGATCACAAATGCAAAAATTCTCAATAAAATACATAATAGACAACTAAATCCAACAGCACACTGAAAAGACTATTCACCATTACAAGTAGGATTCACCCCAAGGATACAAGGATGGTTCAACATCAGTAAATGTTATACTTTGGATCAATGGAAGGAACAACTGTCTTTCAATGGGAAGATCAACCACCATACAATCACCTGAACAGAAACAGTAAAAGCATTTGATAAAAATTCAAATCCCTTCATGATTAAAAAATGAACAAATTAAGTATATAAAGAACATACCTCAAGATAAGTCATCTATAATAAGCCAACAGTTACCATACTGATAAAGAAAAACAGAAAATCTTCTAAGATATGAAACAAGACAGGAGTGCACCATTTCACCACTTTTATTCCAAAGTAGAACAACTGTGCAAGAGAAAAGAAAATAAAATCAACCAAACTGGAAAGGAAAAAGTCAAATTGTCCTTGTAGATGGCCAGTATAGTGCAGGTTAACCTGGAATTTGCACTGATCCTCCCCCGTCAGCCTCCCAAGTGCTGGGATTAAAGGTATGCACCACCACACATGGCTGTTTTTTGGTTTTTCAGACAGTCTCACTATGTAGTTTAGCCTGTCTTGAACTATGAAGCCTAGGCCACCTTGAACTTAAACAATCTTCCTGCCTCAGACTTCCAAGTACTGAGACTCAGCCATGTGCTACCACCCAGCAGATAGCTTAAATAAAGGAACCCCAAAGATTCTACCAAAAAACTGGCACTAATACATTCAGCAAAGTTTAATATAAAATCTACATACAAAAGTCAATAGCATCGCTATACACCAACAGCAAATTATTTGAACTAGAATCAAGAAAGCAATCTCATAAGGGTCACAATAAAATACCAGGAATAGGGCTGGGGATTTAGCTCAGTGATGCCATTGCCTGCCTCACAAGCTCAAGGTCCTGAATTCAATCACCAGTACCAAAAAAATAATAATAAGTTTAACCAAAGAGGTGAAAGATCTTTTACAATGAAAAGTGTAAAACACTGATGAAAGAAACCAAAGAAGACACACCCCTCAAAAAGGAAAGACAAGCTATGTTCATGGATTGCACGAATTAATGTTGTGGGCTGGGTAAAAGATTTAGCTCAGTGGTTCGGTTGCCTGCCTCGCAAGCACAAGGTTCCAAGTTCAATCCCAGGTACCAAAAATAAAAAATAAAAAAATAAAAAAAAAAAGAATCAATGTTGTTAAAATACTTAAACTACCTACAGATTCAAAGTAATCCCTAACAAAATACCAATGACATTCATTACAGTATTAGAAAAAAAAATCCTAAAATGTTTATGTACCACAAATAGCCAACATATTATTCAGCAAAAAGAACAATGCAGGAGGCATTATACTACTATAACTGACTTCAAAATGTACAAATCTGTAGTCATCAGAATAGGGTGGTGCTAGGTGTGATGGTGTGCTAGTGTGATGGTGCATTAGCCAGTACTCAGTAGGCTGAGGTAGGAGGATCATCAAAAGTTTGAGGCCAGCCTGGGCTACGTAGTGAGTTCAAGGCCAGCCTGAACTACATAGCAAGACCCTGTCTCCAAAAAAACAATCATGGTACTAGTAGAAAAATAGACACACAGACTAATGAAACAGAACAGAGAGCCTAGGAGTAAACCCACACATCTGCTTCCCATTGATTTTCAACAAAAGTGTTCACACTCACTGAAGAAAGGAGTCTTTAATCAGTGCTGCTAGAAAAATGGGATCTCCATGCAATGAATCTAGACCACTATTTCTTACCAGTAATAAAACCAACCTAAAATGGATTAAACACTTATATTTAAGACCTGAACCTATAAAACTACCAGAACATATAGTGGGAGTACTTCAGGATATTGGAATGGGCAAGACTTTTGGGTAAGGCCTCAAAAAACATAAGAAGCAATAGTGAAACTAGACAAGTGGGATTACATCAAACTAAAAATCTGTTCAGCAAAGAAAACAATCAACAGAGTGCAGTGACAACCTACAATTTGAAAATTATACTTTTTTTTTTGTTAAAGAGGCAAGAGGGGCCGGGGATTTAGCTCAGTGGTTCGGTAGCCTGCCTTGCAAGCACAAGGACCCGAATTCAATTCCCCGGTACCAAAAAAAAGAAAAGAAAAAAAAAAAAAGAGGCATGAGATTTATTATTATTAGCTTGATTACCTGAGATACTTTTCTAGGGCACGATGAGTCCTGATTTTAAGAATAATAAAATATTTATCAATAGATTACTTCTAGCGCTTAAAACAGAAGTTATGAAAGTGTCAAGCCCACCCACTAAAGAGATTAGCTGCTTATACACAAACAGATACAAAAATTACAAGCTAAAAAAATCATGTTATAACTGAGGTAGTTAATATATTGAGGTGCCAGGCAGGGTCACTCAGGAGGCTGAAGCAAGAGGACTGACATGAGTTTAAGGACAGCCTGAACTACATATTGAAATTCTGTCTCAAAAAATATATTTTTGATATATTTCTCCCTGAATTCAAACTATAGATTAACACTGAAATATTATTCTCAAGGCTGGGGATTTAGCTCAGTGGTTCCACCACCTGCTTCACAAGCACAAGGTCCCGAGTTCAATCCCTAGTACTAAAAAAAAGAAAGAAAGAAATATTATTTTCAGTCTTCCCATTCACCATTTCTATTCACATTCTATCTATATTCAGATATATAGATACCATTAAGGAAACACACAAGTAAAATCACTCAGGTTTAGTAAGCTCATGGTTTATTTTCACATGAATACATCACTTCTGTTTAAACAGAACCAAAGTCACCTAACTTCCCCCTTAGAACATTGTGAATCAAAGTCAGCTATACCCCAAACCCTCACAAAACAGACCTTTATGACAAAGTAACAGACAGATACATGTATTTCCAACAGTCCAGTTAGTAGCCAAGCATTGGTCTTTTAGGTCCAAAGATCTCTGTAACCTACAAGCGCAGATAGGGAAATAAAAGAATAGGACCCAAGTTTTCTGAGACCCTCCTTTGTATTCATGAATAAAGCTACCCCATGGGGTTGAAGGTACCCCACCCCAGCTTCAGCTGAACTTACAGCACTTTCTTAGGAGGGCCATGGCAATCTTTTGGAATTTTCTGCAGCAAATCTCTTCTTCCCTGTCCTTACAACTGCAAAATAGCCAAGAGCAATTCTTGGTGGGAATTCCTTCTACCCAAGCAGGATGAGCACTTACCTAGGGAATGCCACTCTCTAAGAAGCTAGGATTTTGTCTCTTAATGAAAGTTCAACATTAAGAAGATAGTGGAGGGGCTGGGGATTTAGCTCAGTTGTTCCACCACCTGCTTTGCAAGTGCAAGGACTCAAGTTCAATCCCCAATACAAAAAAAAAAAAAAAGAGGGAAGTTATTCACTCACAATCTCAGACCAACCTTAGACAGATAAATTAAGACAGAGACAAGTGAGAAATCTATTTTAACCTTGCCCACAAAATGCAGGTCATCAGGAAATTTCAACAAACTGGTGTGCAGGGTCCTCAGTAGTGTCTTATTTAGATTAAGTCATCCTAGGTCTAACTAGATCAAGCTTCCCAGTTCTGAGATGAGCTCACTATCCATTAGCTCTAGGGACCAATGGACAGATAAATTAAGACAGAGACAAGTGAGAAATCTATTTTAACCTTGCCCACAAAATGCAGGTCATCAGGAAATTTCAACAAACTGGTGCTCAGGGTCCTCAGTAGTGTCTTATTTAGATTAAGTCATCCTAGGTCTAACTAGATCAAGCTTCCCAGTTCTGAGATGAGCTCACTATCCATTAGCTCTAGGGACCAATGGACAACTCATCACTATTTCAAATTTTCTAGTCTGACCTTATGTCCCCAAAGAATTGCGGCAGCAATGGACTAGCCTTAGACTGAGATAAGATGGATGAAATATATGGAACTCCTTCTGGAGTCACAGTACTCCTAGCCCTGCACTAGGAGCCTAATATTAAAAAAAAACAAACTTATTTTAAAAGATTCTCACCACTTCCCTAACTTTTGTACCTCAGTCCTAACCCCTCCCACAATTCCCTTCATATACACACCAGCAGAAGATTCTGTCCCAATAGTTTTCGTATCTCTAGGGCCCAAGGATAAAGCAGCATTAATGGCATTTGGCAGAAAATCCCATTACACACTGAAGACTCCTCTGAGTTCAACACAGTGAACAAATGATGAGACAAGGCAGTAAAAATCAGAGCCTGCCTTTTCCCACGTAAAAGAGGCACAGAGATTTTAGGAGTCAGGGAAAATAGTATCATCTCTTGCCAGAAGGCCACCAGCTACCACTGCTTGGGAGCTGCATTATCACTTGTTTCTCTTCTGGACTAAAGTGCAAAATAGTCAGTATAGCTCTAAGAGTCTGCTGGCGCCCCAAGCTGTCAGGTAAGGTCAGGAAGCGGTAAATGATGTTTTTAAGGTACTCCAGGTTGGCTCCCTCTCTGCTCTGGTCCCTGATATTCTTTTCGATGTGGCTCTGCAGGGCTCCAACCTCCTCCCGATGCCTCTCCCCCTCTTCCAGGAGTCGATCCTGCAACTGGTGCACCTCTACCTCCAGCCTGTGTTTCTGCTTCCTCAATGCTGTGATCTCCACCTCCTTGCGAGCCAACTGCTCAGCATACAGAAAAAAAGTAGGTTCATTGGCCACAGCAAGCTGCAGTGCTTGGGTCAGGCTATCTGGGATAGATGTGTCAGCCAGATCCCTAGGACCCCCACCACCCACAGGGCTTCTGCGACCTGGCAACCCACAGGAAAAAGCCACAGAACGCAACTGCTCCAACTCCAAGTCCTTCTCGGTGAGCACAGCCAGGGCTCGGTCCCGCTGCTTGTGCAGCTCCTCCTCCAGTTTTAATGTGTGGTCCCTGAAGTCCAGCTGGCTGCGCTCCAGCTCCTGCCGGTGAAGCTGCTGCAGCCTGACCAGTTCCTGCTTCCAGTCCTCAGCCTCCTGCTGGTGCTGGCGCTCAAGCTCCTCGCAGGATAGCCGAAGGGAGATATACTTCTCCTTCAGCTCTGCAAGCTGTTCCTGTGCTGCCTCCAGCTCCTTTGCCAGGTTTCCATCTTTGGTATTCTTGCTCTTGAGCACAACCTGGGCCCTCATCTTGTAGCGCTCAAACTCTTCCTTTAGCTGTTTCAGCTCCTGTTGGTAATAAAGTGTAGTAGCCTTTTCTCCGTCCGCAGCCTCTGAGCTGGGCATTATCTCCAGGTCACAGAGCTTCTCCACATCCAGGGTCAGCTGGCTTTTCCTGGCTGCAACCTGCAGCAGCCTCTTCAGCTTCTCCATCTTATCCTTCAGGACATTGACATCCAGACTGGACTCATCTCCATGGCTATCAAGAGGGGATCGGCTAGAGGCTGCAAGAGCCAGCGTTTTGTTCTCCAGATCTAGCTGCAGAATGCGCTCCTTTAGTTTCTGGATGGTTAGCTGGTCCTTCTGCTTGGCTTTCTCATAGGTGCCCAGCAGTTCAGACACTTCAGATATTTGATTTTCTAAGGCTGCTACCCTCTGTTCTTCTACCTGAGATTGCTGGCGGAGCTGATCCTCTACAAGGGCTGTCTACAAAACAAGGGATCAAACAAAAATGAATTCATAAAAATCACAAAGCCTTACAGCAAGCTTGGGAGGTTGGAGAGCAAAAGGGTCATAGTACTGGATTGGCCTAGGGAACTAGGAATGCTTAATACTAAGTTCTTTTGTATATCTGCTATTGTTCTGCTTTAGTTTTCCAGTGCTCCGATATAAATTACATTCCTATCCTGTGCTTCCCCATATCCTATTTAAAAATCACATAATGTTCTTTTCTTCTAATGCTCCTAGAAATTCAAAACCGAGTTGGATTTCTCTCTATTGTGAAAGGTGACACTATAAAACAGCACTTTTCTAAAACAAGCAAATCTTGACTTAAAGCAATTCCAAGATGTTATTTTTTTGGTCACTCTACCTAAGGTACATACATCTAGGTGTGCACACTGTACAGCTGCAACCACTACGCTTCACAGAGCACACAGCAGGTAAGATGCCAATGCCCAGAGGCTCAGAGCCATCTGGCTCAGACCCAGCCACACTCAGAAACTCCACATCCTGTTGGAAAGTCCTTCTCTAGACACTGTTATCACTGCACAGAACAGAATTTACCAGAACTAATTTTTTCAGGTGCATCAAAAGGAGGAGAAAAAAAAACAGTATTTCCCACTTTGGGTCAACTGACTAATGTTTAAAGGAAACATGGATAAAAAATAAATAAATAAATATACATATA
>NW_022900916.1:39227653-39232316 GCF_012274545.1 Fukomys damarensis | reverse complement strand
TGTATATGAAACTTTCAAAAAAATAAAAATAAAGGAAACATGGATAATTACCTTTCTTATTTCCTGCTGCAACTGAGCCTGGAAATGGCTCTTAAGGCAAGTGGCCTCTTCTTGAAGCTCTTGCAGCCGGGGATCTGGCCGAATCTTCTCATCTCGAATGGCTTGCAACTCACCTTTCAGCTCCTCCACCTCACGAGTCAGCTGCTTGGTCTGCAGTTCAAACCCTTCCATCTGATCAGCTGCATATGCCCGCCCTGCCAGGGCTTCTCGAGTCTCTTCTAACCTTAGCTCCAAGTCTTGGCGCTGGGTCCTCTCCTCCTGCAGCAGTTTCTGGAGCTCACGCAGCATCAAGGCATGGTCACTCTGCTCTTGGGCTCGATCATGCTGTTGCGTGATAAGTCGGGCTTTGGTTTCTGCTATCTGCTCCTGCAGCCCTTTCACTTCTCCCTCCAAGCGACCCCTTTCTTCCTCTGACTTTTTGCTGGCCTCCTCTAAATCCTGTTTCATCTTCTTCTTGTCAGCCAGATAAGAAGCCTCCATGCGGGACTTCTCCTGCGTGACTGTAGCCAATGCGCTTGTCAAAGTAGCCAACTGGGTCTTCAGCTGATGCAGTCTTTTGTCTACCTCACCACCTCCAAATGGCCCATCACCACTGCTACTGCTCACGCCACTCTCTGACCCACTAGCCTCTTCGGACTTTGGAGGTGGTAGTCCACGGGCCACTCTGTCATCCTCTACTCCAAGATCACCCCTGGTGCTGGTGAGACTGGCTGCAGTATCCAAGCTAGTGGCAGTACCAGTACTATCCTCGCTATGAGTGGAGCAGTGGTCATCCACAGAATCAGGAAAGGTGAGACCTGAAGGCTGGACTCCTGAGAGGCCCACATCCGCTTCATGGGATACCGACAGCACCTTGATGCTGGCCTCCAGAGCTTCCTTCTCCTTAAGCAAGCTTTTGTAGGCGCGGACCACATCCTTAAGTCGAGCTTGGTACTGGAGAAGCTGCTTCTTCTGACTCTCTATGGTCTCCAGCAGGTCCTTCTTGCTTGGGCCGCCTCCAAAATTCATCCCAAACTTCTCCATGGGGACTCCAGGCGCGTTCCTCCACGTCAGAGTTCTGGCAGCCCAAGAGAGGACCGCGGAAGACGAGAGGATATAGAAGCAACGTGGGGAGACCTATCAGGCAGCGGACCACACACTCACTGCGCCCTAAGGTCAGAGACCAGATGCAAGGCGGGTGACAGCCTGGCAGAATCGCCAGCCGGGTCTCAGGGCCCAGAGCCGGGAAGCGAGTTCTACCCTGAAGGCGGGGCGACGCTGGCAGGAGAGAAGCTCACAGCCAAGATTCGCCGCACTGGTCCTGAAGCTGCTCCACCCTCTCCGCCTGTTCCGGCCACAGCAAACCGGGCCGGCCCCCTCGACCCACAGTTGGCCAAAGGTTTACACTGAACTCGATGCCATCACGACTTCCAAAGTGTCGCGGGCCATCGACAAGCGCTTCCGGGTCCGCTGGAAGTGACGACAGCGCAACGCCTCAGCCTCCGCCCCCGGGGAGCGCTGGTGGGCGGGGCTCCTCGCTCAGTGGATGGAGGCGACTTTCTCGGAAGCCAGCAGAGGTGGGGGCCGTACGCGACAACTCTGGGGAACAGTGGAGCAAGTGCAGTCGTGGACCCCGGGAGCTGGTTTGGCAAGGGCGCCCGAGCTGGCCTTGGGGCTGCATAAGCAAGCTGGGGATAGACGTCGCACTACATTCCTCGTAGATACCGGGTGAGACGCGTCCCACTGTTAGGGATTCAGGCCCTATGTCCCCAAAGGATGACGGTTAAGACACATTTAGACTAAGGCAAATTGCAGCCCTTTCTAGCGCGGCGCTTGGCACCTCGTTGACGTTATAGCATATAGTTGGTACCCAACTTCAGTTATGCTGAGTCGCTTCAACAGTTATAGAGGGCAGTGGCTAGCCACGAGGTACACCGTAAATGCCAGCTGTACGCCAGTAAGCCTCACAAGTTCTGCTAGTCTTTACAAAATTTTGTTCAGAGGGCATCATTAGCGCTGTTTTACAGATATAGCAACAAAAGTCACAGAGAAGTAGTATGTCCAAGGTCTCACAACATAATTTTAGGAAGGCTGGTACAGTCTGATTTTGAACGTACTAAGAACCTATGCAGTGATACTACCATGAAGAGACATGGCCTTGCCCTCAAGAAGCTCACGACCTAGTGAGAAATCAGATATGCAAAAAAGTAGGTCAGACCAGTGCCCAGTACGTATGGGTGTATTCAAAGTGATGTGGAAGAGGAGGAAGGTCTGTCGTGGGGAGGCGCAGAGGATCTCAGGGATAACGCTTTGGGATTTTGATGGATGTGCAAAGATTGCCCATCTAACTAGAGATGAAACCAGCAATCCAGGCAGGTGGAAGAGATTGCAAAGGACTTTTGGGTGTCAGAGAGCCTGACCCATCCAGGAAGCATCATAATAATCTCAAGGCAGTATCTTAGGTTACAGAAAGGTGACACCTAGATGGGGCTAGTACAATAGGTAGGGACCCAGCTTAAGCATTTCGATTTTAATTTGGGTAACAGTAAGAAACTAAAGGATTTTAATCTCAAGGGTTGGGGGCTCATCAAGATTTGTATGGTGTTATGGAGATACCTAAGGGCAGGAGACCTGTGAGAAGTCATCTTTCAGTCATGGAAAGAGATGGTGACAACAGAGATGGAGAAAGAGCTGATAAGAGCTTAAGATGTAGAATTGAACTAACTTAGTGACTGCTAGCACTGTTATTATATTAGGGATCTTTCAAATGTACTCTTCAACCATATAGAAGCCTTAGGAAAGTAACTCTGTGACCCACCAAGGAGTAAAGTCATACACTCACACCCAGTACTGTTCAAGACTTTGCTGGACAGGATGAACCAGGCCCTGGAGGTCTGTTCAGACTAAGTAGCCCAGCTAACATCCAGGTGTGTCACACAAAACATTTAGTTGCATTATCTCACCATTTTAATCTTTGCTAAATTCCCAGCTCAGCTCCCCTCTACTCCATAAGTATTTGATCCCCGAAGCCCATTAGGAATCCAGAATAGACCTGACCTAACTCCATTTCAGTCCAGGTCAACCCAACATGCACATGGTAAGCATATATTAGATGCCTGACATCGACCCACCCACGCTCTGCCATAGAAGAAATGTACATTAATTCCCATCTAACTGGTTTCCAATGCTAAAATGACAGAGCTTACATGTGAAGCATTGTAGGTCTAGGGAGATAAGACCCTCAGAAAAATCATGGCTAGGTGTGCATTAATAATCCAGATCTTACTCCCGAAAGAACAGTTAACATCAAGAAATAAAATAATAACAAATGCTGGCAAGGACTTTGGAGGAAAAGGAACCCCTCTACATTGTTGGTGGGAACATAAACCAGTACAACTACTATGAAAATCAGCATACAGATTCCTCAAAAAACTGAAACTAGACATTCAATTTGACACAGCTATTCCTTTTCTAGGTATCTTCCTGAAAGTTAAAGTCATCGTATTACAGATACATGCATACCCATGTTCATAGTGACACAACACATAACTAAAGCTTGGAAGCATCCTTATATGTCTATCGACAGATGATGAGTAAAGAAAATGTATTTATAAAGTGTAGTACTACTATGCCATAAAGTCAGAAAAAAAAGAAAAACGACTCATTTTTAGTAAATGGATGCACCTTGAGACCATAATATTAAGGGAAATAAATCACACAAGCTTAAATATCACATGGTTTCTCTTATATGAGAAACCAAAAATATAAGGAGCAAAACAGGAAATAGGGAGATCTTTTCCAAATGGGAAGGAGGGGGGAGGGGGGAGAAGGCAGAGGGATGAAAAAAGAATTAAGATGTGTTATGTATACTACCAACTACATACAAGGAATGTAATCATGAACAGCACACATGTGCTAATAAAAAATAAAAATTGCAAAAATTCCAGATCTGCAAGTCTGTGACAAAGAAGGAACTTCAGAAAAACTGCCTGGCTCAAAACCAAAAGGCATGGTTCCTAGGGAGATGGAGATGAAGGCAGAGTTCTCCAGCATCCCAGGAGCGGGTCAGTGATCTCTGTCTGCGGCTGGGCATCCTCCCGCTGGTTCTGCTGACTGCGGTATAAAAAAGGCATTTTAAGTAACTAAGGAAGCCTGGCAGCCCTAGGCATCTTCCTCCGCCACTCTGGCACACTGCTAAAGAGATCACCTAACTAAGAGAGTCTTCGGCGGCGGGCCCAGCGGGCAAAAGAGAGAACTAAGACCCCTGCAGGCAGCTTCCACTACCCTGAACCGGGTGCTGGCAGAGTCGGTACTGCCAGTTCCCGGATCTAAACCGAGCCCAGCGGCCAGGCACGGTAGACAGAGGCAAGGGCCGCTGTGGAGTGATGAAGCTTTTCCTCTGTCCTCCTCAGGCTCCCAGTTCAGCAGTCAGTCCTGACAGGCTAGCCAGAAGCGAAGGAGCGCAACAGACCCCCTCCAAAGCCGCGCGCGTCCCATTCAGTCTGCAGAGTCGCTCTCAGCTTCAATTGGCCCCGCCCACACAGAGGGCGGGGAAAGGGGCGGGGCCTCGTGACGTAGGGCGGGCCCGGACGCGCGGAGGCGGCGGTGACACCTCCCCCTCTGC
>NW_022900916.1:39186428-39227319 GCF_012274545.1 Fukomys damarensis | reverse complement strand
GCAGTGGGCCGCCGGCCGCGGCTCAGCCCTTCCGCCCCCGCATCCCTCCAGCCCCGCTCACCTGGCTCTCGGACCCGAGTTACCCACCTCCTAACGTCGGGGGCCTCTGCTCTCCAGAGGACCCGGGTCTGCATCGCAGTCCCCGGGCCTGAAACCCGGAGCTGCGGGCCTGGGTGGGGTGAGCTCCCTCCGCCCCAGCCCGGCTGCTAAGAAGGGAGGATTCCGCCCTTGGAGATGACTTTTGAAAGGAGCGCGGCCTTCCTCCCGTGCCCCTCACCTCCCCGGCCTCTCCCGTCCCTCGCCCACTTTGGGGGTAGGAGTTGGCTCCCGCCGCCTACACTGCTCCTCCAGGCCCCGAAGGTAGAGAACAGCGCGCACCTGGAGGCTCTGGGGCTCTCCGCCCCCGTTCCCACCGGCTGGCCTGGCCTCTCTCTTTCCCTGGTCTCTAGGGGGCTCCCTCACTCCCTGTCCATTCCTGTGCCCCTCTCCTTTGCAGTTGGCTTGGATGCGGCCGGCAAGACTACGATCCTCTACAAACTGAAGTTGGGGGAGATTGTCACCACTATCCCCACCATAGGTGAGCCCGGGGGAGGAAGGGAGGAGCTGGAGCGCAGCGGCGGCCCTTTTCGGTCCGGGTCAGGCACCAGTCCTGCCCAGGCTCTTATCTGGAGCCGACTGTGACACCAGATACCGCTCCTGGAGAAGTGGGTCGCGGTATCTCTTCGTGCGGGGTGTTGCCAGGGGCGGGGTGGATGTGGCTTAGCCCTGCCCATCTGTTGATCGCTGATCCCCTTGGGTTCCACTCCCTAACCCTTCTGGTTTTATACCCCTGCTGAGATCCAAATAGCTTTGGTGAGTTCCTTCCTTTCAGGACTTTTTCTCATACCACCCCACCCCCCACCCCGCAAATTATCTGCAGGTTTCAATGTGGAAACAGTGGAATATAAGAACATCTGTTTTACAGTCTGGGATGTGGGAGGCCAGGACAAGATTCGGCCTCTGTGGCGGCACTACTTCCAGAACACTCAGGTGAAGTGTGAAGGGGCGACTCCCCAGCTCCAGAAAAGAAGGATTAGGAATAGAAGAACTGAGCTGTTGGCCCAGGAACCCTCCCCGGCCCCTTCCCTGCTTTGCTTGGCTAGCCTCTGTTCAGCCTTCTGAACTCAAACCTTAGTCTCATTCTGCGACCTAGTGAGTGAACTGAGAGGTCTTCTGGGAAACTGTGTTCTGAGGCCAAGCTGCCTGATTGGGCTCCTAAGTATCTTCCCTGGCCCCTTGTGTGTCTGTTAGGTAGACTGCTTATTTGAGAGTAGAGGCTGTATTCTTTGTAGTGGCGTCTCTAGTTTGTACAGAGCCTTCAAGGGAGGTTGCTAGATAAGGAATACTGTCACAGCTAAAGATGAGAAAAGAGAGAAAGAGCCAGGTTAGGGTACTACCTGGGTGGGAGTGATTGCCTCTCCTTCAATTCCTCCTTTCTACCCAGGGCCTCATCTTTGTGGTAGACAGTAATGACCGAGAGCGGGTCCAGGAATCTGCTGATGAACTACAGAAGATGGTGAGTACCCAGATCCTTGAAAGTGAGCCCGAAGGTTGGAGTCAGATCTCTATGATGGTGTGGAAGTCAGGGAACTCCCCATAGGTATTGAAGGCAGGGAATGTGGATTTCTTTGTGGCACAAGACACTGGGTGTTTCTCACCATTTGGCATAGGACTGACCTTTTCTACAAGTTTTCTTGCCTTTATATCCAAGTATGAAAAGTTGGTAGGGAGAGGGGAATTATATGTGGTCGAAAGAAATAGCTGCTCATACACTTGCTTGGTCCATGTGTGCCATAGGTTCACCATCACTGGCTGAGGTGGTCTCAAGCTCATTTGAAACTATCTTGTGCTAGGAATTTAGTTCAGTGGTTCCGCCACCTGCATAGAAAGCCTGAAGATCCCAGATTCGATCCCTGGTACCAAAAACAAAAACAAATGAACCAAAACTCTATCTTGTGTTCAGCAGTAGAGTATATAATACTGTGTTGTTTCTACAAAGAAAATAGAAAGGGGGGTTCCCAAGACAGCAGCTAGGAGGGAGCCTGGAGATCCCCTTCAACCAACCCTCTCTCATTCCCTCAGCTCCAGGAGGATGAGCTACGGGATGCAGTGCTGCTGGTATTTGCCAACAAGCAGGATATGCCCAATGCCATGCCCGTGAGCGAGCTGACCGACAAGCTGGGGCTACAGCACTTGCGCAGCCGCACGGTGAGGATCCTGCCCCATCACAGTGGGCCCTGCCTATCACTGGGAGACCCACAGGCTGGGGCAAGCATAGGCACCCCCTTTCTCCCTGCTGCTGATCTCCTTTCTTCTTCCCGCAGTGGTACGTCCAGGCCACCTGTGCGACTCAAGGCACAGGCCTGTATGATGGGCTGGACTGGCTGTCCCATGAGCTGTCAAAGCGCTAACCAGCCAGGGGCAGGCCCCTGCTGCCCAGAAGCTCCCGTGTGCATCCCGGGGATGACAAGACTCACGGATTCCTCAGGCAGTGCCCTTGCCTCCACTCTTCCTCCCCACAGACAGGCCTCTGCTCGTGCTCCTGCCTGCATGTTCTCTCTGTCGTTGGAGCCCAGAGCCCTGCTCTCTGGGCACAGAGGGGTTCTCCCTCCTGCCTGCTGGGACCTGTGGAAGGGCTTCCTGGCCAAGGCCCCCTTTTCCAGAAGAGAAGCAGGGATCTGGGTTTACTTTTGTTTTATTTTCTCTTTGGGCTGTACCCTTGGGGCCAGGTTTGGGGGGGAAAGTGAGGGCTGTGGGTGGTGCTATGATGTGAAACTGGATATTGAGTAATAAATTTGCTGTGGTTTGTACTCAGTGTTGTCTGTGGCCCAGAAGCCAGAGGCTGGGTTTGTGGGGTACAAAGAGACAGTATGGAAGATGGTTAAAGCAGCTGAGGCTGCAGGACCAACATACACGTGCACACACTCATCTATTCCACCTTCTCCCTCTTTACTCTTAAGCTAGAAATGCCAGTCAGGGTTCCAGTAGAGTGGGGAAGTGGGGAGCATTTGCTGATTCTTAGGAACATGAGCAGGGGATAACAGGATCTATCTTTATGGTTCCATAAGCAATGTAACTCATTTCCATCCTTCTGATTACATAAAACAGTAGTTGTTTGTGATTTTGTGTTTGACACAGAAAAAGATATGCACTCAAAATGTGGGACCTGGGCACAATGCACAAGATGATTCATCAGGACTAGTCTGAATTTCCCAGATCTGGCATTAAGATCTTTTAGCCTTGAATTGCAAAATCCTGGTGGAACTAGGGGATTACCATTTCTTACTGGGCACCACTGGGACTCTTCCTACTTGGGAGGACGCCATCTATGGAGAATCAGAAAGTGCATTTAAAGAACCAGGACTATGGGTTAACTGTCCATTTCCCTTAGGATCCCAGCAAAAATGAAACCCATTATTACCACTGTCATTTATTTTTGTCTTTTTCCCCTTTAATTTCATGTTTCTAGCTTGGGTTCCTCCTTGTGCCTCACAGGAAGTGTCCCAAAGACCTCTGGACAATGGAGCTTCCTTGGAGGGGAAAGACTGGTATTTTGAAAAACAGCTCCAGCTGTCCAGCCAGCCAGCTGACCTGCCCACCAGCAATACAGCCAGGGGCTCCCTCCATGCAAGCCATTCTTGCCATGGTTCTGAGCCAGCCCTTTCCAATTAATACAAGTTATTTCACTCTTGCTGGATATCTAGGGTTTCCTCACACTGCAAAATGCTTCTGAGACATTCATTCTGGCTTCATTTTCTTAAGGGCTTAAAAGCTGATCGATTTTTCTTGGATATCTGAAAAAAATCCAACTGAAAATTCTTGAACTAAAAAAAAAATATTTGAGACACAAGGGAGCCAGGCAGAATCCACTTCCTAGGGAGGAAATAGGTTGATTTCTATCCTGCTAATGAGAAACAGGCAAAAAGAGGGACACACCTAAAGTCACAGGCTACCTTTCTGATACCTAGTCAGCTCAGCTTACCTTATTGCCCGGAGTGACATGGGACATGGGGAGGTAAATGGCAGAGGGTCTGGGCACACTTCCTCAGGGCCATGCGTTGATGTTGCTGCACTGTGGTGGGATAAAAGGTGGCCCTCACAGTCACAATGCTCCCGAGTCACAGAGGTGTTTGCCCCTAGGTCAGCATCTGCCTGGGAAGTTACCTGTGGGAACATCTTGGTGGGTGCTACAGGCCTTATTCCAGGCCCTATGGCCTGTGGGACCTCACCAGTCGGGGGAAGGCTGGTCAGGAGAGTGTCATCACCTGTAGCACCAGTCCCATGGATGAGGTGGAGTGGATGCACAGAAACCCAAAGGCTGAGGACCTCAGGATTGGGCTCATCAGCTGGGCAGGAACCTACCTCACCTTCGAATCATATAAGAACACAGTCACAGCTAATGCAAAGAGTTTGGGCAGGAGACAGGTAACAAGCAAACCCATATGGAACCAGCTTTCTGAGTGTGTGGTGTGTGTGGCAGTGGGGTGTAGTTAAACTGATCACTTTTCCTCGTCCCTAGCAAGACACGTATACTCCAGGTCTCTAAACCTATCCCCCAAGGTGAGGCCTCATCCCTGGCCTGCTTTTACTCTGTTCAGACTACTACTCACACTCCATCCCAACCCAGGAGGATTGTGTCATCACAAAAAGGAGAGGTCAAGAGCCCAGGTTGGAAGGCAGGACTGGGGTATCCAGGGGGAGTTGAACCAACTGGACCATAGTGCAAGGTCTATGTTTCTGTTCTGATTATAGTTTGAGAATAGAGTATTCTAGAAGCTGCTGCAGACTTGTTCTCCATTTTAGAGAGGACAGTAGATGTCTCTGCAGTGGGTACCAGAATGAGGCAGAAGCAAAGTCCTCTTCTTATGACAAAATTGACTACATCAAACCAGGCACTGACATCTCAACAGTCTGCTCCCATCTTTTTCCCTGGAGCTAGGTCTGCTTCTAAAAGTTCTTGCTTTTCTCCTGCTCTATTGGGAAAAAGACTTCTGGGGACTGGAGGTATTGGCTGAGTGGTATTCAAGAGTAAGTGAGGGCACAAAAAGTCAAACTTAAACCAGAATTCTTGGAAGCTTTTCTTGGAAAATTAGGTTCTGAAGGACAAGATCAAGGAAAGCAGAAAAGTTTACTTTTTTTTTTAGCTGGGGAACGTGGGCATCTGGTTTTCTTTGGCTCTGGAGGAGCCCTAAAGCTCCAGTGGTGGAACACCCTAGAGATCTTTTCACTACTGTTAACTGGGAAGGTGGATGAGTTGATGCACAGGAGACAACAGGACATAAGAGGGTAAGCTGGTTGATATTAGTAAAGGTTCTGGGGTGATGGTTATAAGGTTCCTCAGTCTAGTCACTTAGCTATACTTATTTCCCTCTTTTCCCTCCTGATCATCCAGATCTGGGATCTCCTGGTGAGCAATGAGCATGAGACAGAGGCTGTGGTAAGACTAAAGAGCTTGAAAGGCCTCTACCTTCTATGTGAAGGGGATGGTTCTGTGTGCCATGGCCAGCCACGGACCAGCCACCACGGATGCTTCCTACTCCGATTCCACCGGAATGGCAAGTGGACCCTCCAGTGCATAATTTCTGGTCGTTATCTAGAGTCTGATGGCTCAGACGTGTTCTGCAACTCCCGGGTCCTCTCAGCTTACCACATGTGGACCCCCCGGCCAGCCCTGCATGTACACGTGACTCTCTATAGCCCCATCTACCGCACCTATGCCCGGGCTGACCATACTGTGGGCCGCATCTGGGTGGACACAGCAATCCCTTGCATGGAGGAATGTGGCTTCCTGTTGCATTTTGAAGATGGATGCTATCACCTGGAGACCTCTACACACCACTTCTTGTCCCATGTAGACCGATTTGTCTCCCAACTCTCATCACAGACAGCTTTTCACATGCAAGTGAGGCCTGGAGGGCTTGTGGCACTGTGTGATGGAGAAGGAGGCACCTTATATCCACAGGGCTCACACCTGCTCCTGGGCCTGGGCTCCAGTCCCATGAAGGGTGCAGAGTGGTTCATACTACAACATTTCCCTACCTGGGTCAGCCTCAGGTCAAAGGCTCGGAAGTTCATCTCAGTCCTCTATGGCAAGTGCTGGGTCGACACACCCCGAGGGAGGATGGGCTAGCTACTGAAAAGAGGCAATTATATCTGGAATTAGCAAGGATGTTTTGTTTTGTCTTGTTTTGTTGTTTTTTGAGACAGGATCTCTATATAGTTTAAACTGGCCTTGAACTCACTATGTAGCCCAAGATGACCTTGAACTCATGGTGATCTTCCTGCCTCAGCCTCTTTGAGTGGGCTTACAAGTGTGCACCACCATGCCTGGCTAGCAAGCGTTTATGAACTTGCTCATAGGGAAGATCTTGGAGCCCCAGGGGGATATCTTGTGTAGTGGAAGAGAGACAAGTAGGGATATGAGCTGTAGAGAAAATTTGCCCTGATCTTCTCCAGACTACTGTGGCCCCACAATGAAGGTTGGAAAGGGAAAAGAAAGGGAAGCCCAGCATTAAAGCATGGAGCCAGAGCTGAGACTGAAGGAGAGGTCAGACTAGAATTCTGCTGACATATTTTCTCTGTAGGTGCTCAGGTGTGCGCTACCTCTTCACGCTTGACACCAATGTCCTTGTTCCAGTTTGAGTATGACAGCAAGAGCCCCACTTTGCAGCTTCGTTCCACCAATGGCTGCTACCTAGTCCAGGTAAGACTTTGGCTCTCAGAACTAGAAACCATCAACTCTGAGCTCTCCCTTTCTAGACACATCTTTTTTCTGCAAGACAGATGACTAGATGGCAAGGTGACCTGTCAGGCCTTTGTCCACAAACATTCATTTTCCCCAGTGGATCCTCTTTTTTAAAAAAAATCAACGTTATTGGGGCAATATTAAATATATGCACATTATATAAAATATGCATAAATCATGTGTGTTATATATAAATAAATTATGTAAACTGTATATGTTTGTTATAAGAATAAAATGCCCTCATTTTAAGTGTAAAATTCAGCAGATTTTAACAACTGTATGTGCCTATGAGGCCAGGCCACAAGCATTCAAGTTAGAGAGTATTTCCTCTACCATAAAAATTCCCTCCTGACTCCTTACAGTCCTTGTCTCTCCACTTTTGACCCTTCCCAACACATGGGCCATCTGTATTCTGCTCTTACGAATTAAAATTTCAGGTTACTGGACTCCTGTGGTATGTACAGCATCTATGCTTCTTTGTGTGTATATTAAGCTTCATCTGTGATGTTACGTAGATCAGGAGTTCCTTCCTTTTTACTAAAGAGTGTATTCTAGTATATGTGCTGCCGGAGTGAGCACAATTACAGAGTACATTCTCAGATATACTTTGTAAACATAAACACAACCTTCTATCCACTCACTTATTGATAAACACTTGGAATGTTTCCACTTTGGGGTATTAAAAGTGAAGTTGCTATGAACATACGTGTATAAGTCTTTTTGTGAATCTATATATTCATTTATCTTGGCTAAATACCTAGCAGTAGAAGTAATAAATTATATGATAGATGTTAAATTTCATAAGAAACTACCCAGCAGTTTTCTACAGTGATTAGACCATTTTACATTTTGCCGGGATTCTGATTGCTCCATATTCTCACCAACACTTTTTATCGTCTTTTTAATTGGAGCTGCTTGAATGAATGTGTAATGCCTTCTTATTAAGGCTTTTAGTTACGCTTACATTTTAGTTAGTCATTTAAAGCATCTCTTTATGTGTTTATTGGTCACTTGTATAACTTCCCTGTAAGGTGTATGTTCAAATCTTTTGCACATTTCTTATTGGGTTGTTTGTCTTATTACTGAGTTGTAAGAGATCTTTATATGTTCTAAGTTCATGGCCTTTGCCAAATATATTTACATTCCACATTGTCCCAATCTGTGGCTTACCTTTCATTTGCTTTTGAGCAGCAAGTCTTTAACTTTAATGAAGTCCAATTTGTCAATTTTTAAAATTCTTACGGCTTTTTTTTTTTGTCCCAAGAAATCATTGCCTACCCCCAGTGGCCAAGAATTTCTCTCACATTTTCTCCTAGACATTTCCTAGTTTATTTTTCACTTTTATGTCTACAGTCCACTTCAAAACAACTTTGGAATCATCCAATTTTTCTCCCTCTGAGAGTCTGGTGCCTTTTTTTTTAAATTGTGGGCTCTAGCATACAGCACAGACTTGGAGAAGAGAGAGAGCCGAGGCCACAGCATGCCTTTCTGAAAGGATCTAAAGGCAACATGTACTTGGAGAATGACAAGGACTGAGGGGCAAGAGATATAGAAAGAAGGTCCAGGAATAAAAATGATGAAAAGAAAGCTGAGATAGTTTGTCCTTACTCCTGGCCCATGTTCCCAATATTCTCTCTCCAGAGGCCCCATAGAACAGTGATGGCTGATGGGCACCCAATGGAGTCTGATACCTTCTTCCGTGTGCACTGGAATTGTGGGAAGATCATCCTGCAATCCTCCAATGGGCGCTTTCTGAGCATTGCACCCAATGGTCTGCTGATAGCCAATGCCACCCTCCCAGGTGAGCCAAGGATCCCTTCTGCCAGGTTATTCCAAGCCAGAGATACTTTTCAAGAGAGATGAACTATTATTTATTTCTAGAAAAGTACTGGAACCACTGGAGTTAGGGATAAATATTTAGGTCTACACACCCACTCAATCAACTGAATTTTCCTTGTTACCAAACCAAACTGCCTTTTTGAGTTTTAATTTTGTTGTTTATAAAAATGAAAGTGTTCTCCACTTTGTTGCCTCACAGAATAGTTGAGAGGATTAAACAGATTATCCCAAAGGAAAGAAGAATATTAAAATGTCTTGGGGTAGATACTTTTACAAGCATCTAGCATTAAGACCTAGCACATAGCAGGTGTTTGTTAAATGTTAAATATTGACAACATCCATCTGCAGTTAGTGTTTCCCTCCTGCTTCCATCTGGGAAACCATCTAGAGAGTCCATCCAGGTAACACCTTCCTATTTCTTTCAGGCCCAAATGAGGAACTGGCAATTCGATTTGCCAACCGCCCCTTCCTTGTATTGCGAGGTCGGTATGGGTATGTGGGCTCCACATCAGAACGTGACCTCATCCAGTGCAATATGGATCAGCCGGACTGCATTCAGCTCCTTCCCTGCCACCAGGGCATTTACCACTTTCAGGGTGAGTGACTCCTCTTCCCCATCCTAGAGTTCACAGTCTAGCTATTGCCTTAACCCCAGGCATAAAAGGGCAAACAGGATCTCTGTTTTCACACTGCAAGGCTCCAGAATGGATTGGCAGAAGGATCCAGGGAATCCCTGTTGGTCCTCCTGCATTTCCACAGAAGGACTTGCTAATACAGGATGGGCAGCTGGGGAAGGAGGGGATTCCCCCAGGAAACCTCCTCCGAAGCCTCACTGCTGGAGGACCTCCTCCAATCAGACCACCAACCTGAGTCTTCCCTCCGCAGCACAGGGTGGATCATTCTGGTCAATAACATCCTTTGGCACCTTCCGCCCTTGGGGAAAGTTTGCCCTCAACTTCTGCATAGAACTTCAGGGGAGCAACTTGCTCACTGTGCTGGCACCCAATGGTTTCTACATTCGAGCTGACAGAAGTGGCACCCTACTGGCAGACAGTGAAGACGTTACCAAAGAGTGTATCTGGGAATTTTAGGTAAGGGGGAGTGGGTGAGAAACTATAGGGTAGAGGAGCAGGAGCAGGAAAAGATAGTTTGGGAGGTATGTGATGGAAAGACCAAAACGCACACCCCGGCTGACTCTGCCCAAGATTTTATCAACTCCAGACACTTACTCCTTGTGGGCTTCTAAACCTGAAGTGGCTAGAGAGGAGAGAGAAATTGCACTTGTGTTTCTTGCTCTTATGTCACACTGACATGTGTACTTGCAAATGGACCTGGAGGGGACTGAGTGAGGTGTGCTGGCCCATCTCTCCTTTAAGATCTAGAATTTTACCCCATCATGGGGGATATAGGTGATTTTGAGGATGAATATGGGTGAGAAGACATGTGCTTTCCATCCTATGTACTTTCCTTTACCCTCTGGATCCCCAGCTCTCCATTATTCATCTCTAGTCCTAATCCTTAAGGTCAACTTCATTCTGTCAGTTCCTCAAAATCTGTGTAGCTAAAACCTGCCTCCTCATTCTCCCCTCCTAAGATGAGTCTCTTCCTTAGATGCCTTCTCTCTTCCTTAGTTGTCTGGAGAATTGCCATTCTCCGAGATGCTCAGACTCAAGACCTCAGTGCTATCTCTGTATCCTTCCTTTTGCTCCTCTATCACCCTGGTACTTCCTTAGTAATCTGGAGTGTTTGCCTCTTCATAATTACCATTGCTACTGGCCATGGTGGTACATGTCTAATCTCAGTACTCAGGAGGATGAGGCAGGAGGATCACTCCTGAATTCAATGTCAGCCTGAAAAACATAGTGAATTTAAGGCCAGCCTGAACTGCCTGGTCATAGCCTATCTCAAAACATAAAGAACAAAACAAAACAAAACAAAAACTAATTACCATTGCTGTTCCAAGCTTCCAGCAAAAGCCCAACCTGTTTCCAAGGAAACAGCAGCAGTCCCTTCCCCCGGATCTGGCCCCATCCTATCTTCTGCACACTAAGTTCACCTTTCTAACACATTGCTTCCCTGTTATTCTCTGTTCATAACTCTTCGGGGCATGTCATTGATCTTTTGCTCTTTGTCCTGTCCTTTTGCAACTGATCTCATTTTCCTAGCTTGGGAGGTCACCAGGAAATTGTCCTAATATAAGACAGAATTGGATTCAAGAGCTAGTGAGCTAATAATCTAGAGCTAATGACTTTAGAAAAATTGCCTTCACATTTCAAGACCTTGGCTTCCTTATCTGTAAATGGGAACAATAGCTACTCCATAGATTGTGAAGGTTAAATGTCAATCTGAATCTAAATATAGACCCTCAGTAAATGTTCACTTTTTATCCCCCTTTTCTACCAGTCTTCTACACAGATTCTTTATTATGATCAAATGAGAAAAATAAAATGAAATTCCACTGGACTTCAGTTTTCTTATTTTTTTAATGAACAATTTGAATTGAATTAAATTTCTCAAGCTCCTTCCCAGCCTGACATTCCAGTAGACAGTACATGATAGTGGCTAAGAGAGCTCATTTCTAGACTCAGTTTGGATTGAGCTAAATTTTCTCAGGCTCCTTCCAAGCTTGACATTCTAGTAGATGGTGCATTCCAGTGGCTAAGAGCTCATATCTAGAGCCAAACCTTGGCTTTAACTAGGTTCTCATCAGTTAAACTTGGCTCTTTGGTCTTGGGCAAGTTAAACTTTTCAAACCCTGTTTCTTGTGAGTGAAATGGGAATATTTTATTGACCTTGAAAAATTGTTGTGGAGTTTACACAAGAAAATGAATGTAAAATTCTTTGTGAAAGCTGGCACCTAAAATATTCTCATTCTATTTAAAGTCTTCTCTAATCCAGTTCCATTCTTAGTAAACCAGGGATGGGCAATAGCTTAGTAGTAGAGCATGTATTAGAGGTGTAGCTCAGTGGTATAGCATGCATTTAGCTTGTGTGAGGCCCTGGGTTTGATCCCCAGCACCAAAATAAAACAACACATTTTTGTTAAGCTATCTTTCCTGTTGACTATAGTCTTCTGAACTCTGATGGGAGGGGTTTTTTGAACCATTAATACAAATAATTCTTCCTGTCTTTTCCAATGAATTAACTTCATATATTTCTAGTGTTTATTCCTCACCATGAATGGGACAAGTCACTTTATTCTCTGTCCTCCCATGGGCTTTTACCCAGTATCTCCTAAAAGCCAGAAATCAGCAAATGACCACCTGATTGCTAAAGATTCATGTTTCCTCTTCCGTCTCCAGATCAATGGGATACCACCTGCCAAACTCCAAATCCTCCAGAAGAAACAGCTGCACAAAACAGCGCAGAACCCCCAGAGTCAAGATCCAAGAGAAGAATATGTCACACAACTTTTCCTACCCAGTTTAGCCAAACACCTGTTTCAAGCAACAATACGTCACAACAGGCCACCCCCAAGATGCTTGTGTGCATTTGACTGAGCAGAGAATACGGAGTCTGCCTGAGGGTGGGCTCTGCATTCCCGGGCAGCTGTGATTTCTGTCCAGGAGAAGGGAGACCGAGGGTAACCAGTTCTCCCACTTGTGCTCCCCATCTCTACCTAGAATCACTAAAGCTTTCAAGTGACTACATGATTCCATCCCTGCCACGAAGGATTCAGAATCCATGTATAACCTAAACATTCTTCTGGGTTAGAACAAATGAAGGAGTTTTAATCATAGGGGCAAAGGATGATGGGAATAGTACCTTATTCCTGTATAGCCCACTCTCACCTCCCTCCACTACAGTTTATCGAACTTCCTTGTCCTTTCATTTTTACCTTTGATCCAGAAAAATAGGTAGGACATTACTTCTTCCACTATTTTTCACCCTGTACAAGGAGCCAAAATTATTCCTTCACCCAAGGTCCCATATAAGCACAGCATAGCTAGGCCTGTAACTTAGATATTCTGACTTTGATGTCCATCATTCTTTCCATCAAAAATAGGGTTTCCAATAATTGTATGTCTTTCTGGCACTGTCTGTATGATTTTGACCTTATCTGTTCTATTAATTTTTTTATTGACCTAGACTCTTAAAGACATTTATTTTGGAAAGAATATTGTATGAATGTCAGGGGCAAGGCAATTTGTAATAGCTAAAACTTGGAAACAGCCCAATTGCCCATCAACTGGAGACTGGATAAAGAACATGTGGTTTTTCTTATGAGTACTACTCAGCTATAAAGAATGAGAAACTAGAGACATTTATAGTTAAATGGATGCATATTGAGGCCATACTCTTAAGTGAAAT
Organism: Fukomys damarensis; assembly: GCF_012274545.1. Lineage (NCBI taxonomy): Eukaryota > Metazoa > Chordata > Mammalia > Rodentia > Bathyergidae > Fukomys > Fukomys damarensis. The sequence goes on along the minus strand of NW_022900916.1, from coordinate 39,214,385 downwards.
AAATAGGACACACATGTAAATAAATAGTTTCTTTGGTGTGAAAAACTAAAAGTGTAAATAAGGTTCAAATTGTATGATTGATAATGTGAAATAGGAAGGAAAGGTCTAAAGGAGTAGGGGAAGTGGAAAGGGTAGGAGAAAGAAAAAATATGAGAAAAGGAAAAAAATGGAAACAGTCTTTGTAGATGGGGGGGTGAGGGGAGGGCAGGGGTATGGGAAAAAAAAATAGGAACCAAGATATATCATGTAAAGGTACAAGATCCCAATGATGAATGCAACTTACTGTATACCTAAAAAGTACCAATAAACTTAATAATTAAAAAAAATCAAGGGTGAGAGGTGAGGAGGAGGGGAAGGGGGAATGAGAGGAGTAAAGATTTGCAGTATACAGTACCCTAATAACTCCAATTAATGTAAACACTGTATGCCGAAACATGAGCTAAGGCTAAGAATATCAACCAGTACGAAAAGGGAATAGCGAAGTGGAAGGGGAAAGGGTAGGGAGAGGGACAGACAAGGGGACTGTAAAAAAAGAAACAGTGGCTGGGATTTAGGATTTAGCTCAGTGGTACTGTGCCTGCCTCTGCCTCACAAGTGCAAGGTCCTGAGTTCAGTCCCCAGTACTGAAAAAGAGAAAGCAAGCAAGCAAGCAAGCTGTGATATGTACATGTACCACTCCCCAAGTTATCTGTAAATTGTATGAATCACAAACATGTACTCATTAAATAAAAAATTATTTTTAAAGAATATTAATATCATAAAGCAGAAAACCACAATCACTGGCCATAAATAATAAGTGACTATAAAAATAAATACCATGAAAATAGAGCGATGTTATCAGATCCTAGTTCAATCTCTCCCCTTCTCCCAGTGCTCGGCACCCAAGGCTCACTTTCCCTTTGTTAGTAAAAGAAATTAACAACTACTAAAGAGAAACCAAATGAACCAAAATGAAATTTTCTCCCGATGCAATCAGAACTGAAAGAGAATAGAACAGGGAATAATTTTCTCACTTCTGACTCACTACTATTTAAAACAGCAGCCACATGCCTCCTACAATGTTCCCAAACATCAGCAGCAATGCCTGAATGCCAAAGTGAGTGCCTGATTTGTAAATCCATTGAAAGAAGACTGAAACCAGAGGTTGAGAGAGGCTCAGTTTGGATAAAGGAAAATGACTTAAAGTTTCTGGAAATATATTTTACTTCAAGATACATAAAATAATTTAATTTTTTAAATGTGATAGGTAAAGGCCAAAATTCTAGAGACATTAAGCATAGCCCAATGCCTCTGAAGACTCAGCCACTCAGGACACTGAAGCCACAGGATCACTTGAGCCTAGGAGTTCGCGGCCTATCTAGACAATGCAGTGACACTCTGCCTAAAATAAAGTCCTATCACTCTAGAGAAATAGGACTCTGTGAAGATCCTTTAATGCAGCATCACAAACACCTACTCAAACTGGGTGTGGTGGTGCATATCTGTAATCCCAGCACTTGGGAGGCTGATGCAGGAGGATCACTGTGAGTTCAAGGCCACCCTGAACTACACAGTGAGACCCTGTCTTCAAAAATAAATAAACTTAAATGTATGGGCATGTGTGTTCAGGAATATACTTGTATGCACACACCCCATCTTATGCCCAGCTCCCCACAAGCGACAATTCATCCTTTGCTCGAATGTGCTCAGCCCTGAGACCCTAGCTGGGACAGTTCCTCTGTTGCTGATGTCAGTCATGTGGCTAAAGTGAATGGCTTTTCTCAGATCGCACTGTACACATCAGCAGACCATAAAATCTTCCTTATTTCTTTGGCAGTGGTGACCAGCAGGGACTCCAGCTTGAAATCAGAGAAGACAGGACTGGGCAGGTTGTACATTATTACCCTTCAAAGTGTATCCTAGGGCTGTGCTATTGCACAGAACTTTCCACATTCATGGAAATGCTCTATAATCTTCCCTGTCCAATATAGTATACAAGCCACTTGTGACCATTGGGCATTTGAAATGTGGCTAGTGCAAGCAAGGAGCTGAACTGTTCACATTCTTTAATTTGCATTGCGTGTAAATAGCCGCATGTGATTGATCACTGGTTACTGAACAGCACAGTTTAGGAGTATTTGATAATAAAAATGATACAGTTGAATGACAACTTCTGGATCGATACTGGTCTCAGACAGAAATGAGAAACATGTCCTCATTCTCTCCACTCCTCTTCAAACCACCCCCTGCCCCTTAAAGGGAGAATCTGGAGCTGAGTTAGTGCCCTTTCTGAGTATCTCCTCCTTCACCTTCTATTGCCTTCCTTCTTTTTCCCTCATCCCAAGACTCTCCAACCTGAAGCCTTCCCTTAAGGGGGACAGACTTGAGAAGATTTGGAATATACTCCCAAGAAGAACCTGCCCTTGGACCATATATAAACAGAAAAAGTATGACAAATGCAATTTCCACTGTATTTGGTGCTACAACAAAATATAGTTAGGGAATTAAGGAAATTTACTTAGATGTGGGTATGCTATTTTGATAATGTAAAAATTGTTCTTTATTTCTTGGTGATGCACAATAGGGGATTTAGGAGTGAAGTACCATGATGTAGTTGTGTATGTGTGTGTGTGGGTGCATGTGTGCGTGCATACTGTAAGTAGACACTTGAACACCAAACACCTAGATAAATAAACACACATAGATGTATAGGTACATGCATGAAGTAAATAAATAGATAAATACATTTATTGGATACATGTATATACATAAATTTGATGCTGACGATGATAGATAGGGCACTGTTTGTAATTGTTAAGTACAGGATTAGATATGTGAGTACTCATGGGAAAAAATTAAAATGAATAACAGGAACAGAAAAAATAATGAACAACAGGAGCTACTACTAATTGAAAAATATTTTATTATCACCAACTGGAGGCCTCTTAAAGCCAATGTGAGTAGTGGGTGAGTGTTGCTTCTCTAGCCCTTCCAATCAGCTGATGCACAGGAGGGGCAGCGAGGCAGGGCCAGGGAAGATCCAAACATGAGGGAGAGGCCACAGGAAGGAGGGAGGAGCGACAGTCTGTGTGGGAAACACAGTGAGCACAGGGGTAGGACAGTATTAGATCTTGCCCATCCTATATCCTTCACACTCTAGATCTCTTGACCCATTCAGGCCTTATAGTAGTGGAGAGCCAGGCCAAAGCAGAGCCTAAAGGGTACCAAGACTGGTGAGCTGGGAAGGCAAAGCAGTCTTAAATTCAAAGAATGCAGTTGTGGGAATGAGTATCCTGCAGGATAAAGAGGGGACCTTGCATTTTCTGCTGCTGCCCCATCCCTCAAAGTCAATGGGGGCGAGGCTGGATATACACCTGAAATCCAATCCCACTTCCTTTTACCTGATGTGATTGCCAGTGATACTGTAGACTCAAGGGGTACTAGTCTCCTCAACTTTCAGGGCCAAGCAAGAAATGAAAGCTGTACTGAGGTTGATTTGATGGTGCCAGTTAGAGATCCATGCCCTCTGGTAGGTCAAGGAGTCAGCCAGCGCCGCACACACCCCCACCACACACACACACACATACATCCTGGAGGATTGAGGCCTGGCCTGACTCTTACCCCAGCAGGGCTGGAGACAGGCTTGGGGTGGAGTGTCACTCAGACTCCTTCTTGGTGCTCTCTCCCAGCACAGCTGATAGCAGAAAGGACCCAACAGGTCCAGGGCAGGGAGGGCTGCTGTGGGTACACTGCCAGGGGACTGTTAGAAAAAGCAAGAGGAGACCCTCAGCTGCCACTGAGGCTTCCTGTTTACACCTCCTGCCCCCAAACTTGTATCCTGCACAACTCCAGAGAGTACCACTCATATAGCAGACTAGGGTATACCACTTTCCAGAAGTATAAACTGTGGGAATACTGGGAAGTTATGGATCTTAGCTCAAACTTTCACCAGAAATGGGAGAAGCAATGAGTCCTTTAGTCTTCCCACATCACGAATTCCCAAGTACCTGTGTAGAGATGATTGCCGAGGAAACCGTTGGTACACTCAGATCCTGAGAAGCACCTACAAGATGAAGGTGGATCCACTCAGAGGGCGGAATTGGTGTTGGGGGCAGAGGGTATATGGGAAAAGGCAAGGAGGGTTCGGGTTGGAGAGAGTTCCTGGAACGGCAGCAGGTGTGGGAGGAGATGGATATCAAAACCCTAAACTGCCTTCCTCCCCAGGGCAGGGCCTTGGCAAGTTAGAAAGAAGGATTAAAACTCAGGGATGGTCAAGATATATCATATAAAGGTACAAATTCCCAATGATGAATGTCATCACGTTGCATACCGAAAATGTAGCAACAAACAACAAAAAACCCTCAGGGATGGTACTGGAGACAATACACGCCTTAAGAGCAGGGACTGTGTGTACCCAACATCTAGCACAGAGCCTGGAACATAGGAGTTGCTATGTAAATTTTAGTTAGTGGAGGGATGGAGGGATGGATGATGGGTGGATGAATACATGAGATGTGCACAGAAATCACCTGGCAGCTGCATTTCCCACTTCAACTTCTCTTGCCGTCGCCATTTGGCTCTCCTGTTTGAAAACCAGACCTGAGGAAAACAGGGACCAGGTAGCTGACTGCTTTCTGCCACCTGGCAACTCTGCTCTCACTACATGTTCCTGGCCTAGACTCAGAATATAGAACCTTCCTCAGACCTGATGTCTCCCTCTCTACTCTGGCCTTTGGTTTCTGTCTTTCCCCAACACAAAGGCTTGGGGTAGGAAAGAGAGAGCAATCAGTAGAAGGACAAGAAGAGGCTTTCATCTCTGATTTTTTTCTCTTTGCTCCAAATAAATTTGTTTCTATCTTCTTTCTCCTTGTGATTTGTGCACACCATGTCACAGAGCTTACCCTCACTGTGTCCTCAGGCAGAGAGGTGGCAGCAGCCAGCTTCCCACGGGCCACTGAATCAGGATACTGCCCACGCTGGAACTCTGCAAAGATGGATGCTCACACAGTGAGGACACAGGCAGGCAGTAAGCACAGTTCTTCCTATCAGACTCCATTCCCACCTGCTACCACTCTAAACTTTTTCCCTTCCCAAAGCAGAGCCAGCCACAGCCTATACCTGTCTGTCTTTGTCCACAGGCCTCAGGGCCATTGACCCCCTGTCACATCAAAGACTCTCTGTCCCACCACCCACCCCAATCCAGCACCTTTCTCCAGTGCCTCAGCTTGGCCTGGTGAGAAGATAGTCCGATTTCGGTGGCTGGTCCCTGGATAGGGGTCTCGAGCTACCTCAGAGGCACTATGAGAACTGGGAAGAGTTGGAGCCAAAACAGCTGCAAAGGAGGACAATGCCTTGAGGAGGTTTGCAATGGTGATTCTTCTAGCAGATGGGGTCCCTGAGTCCCTGCGGTTGAGGCTAAGTGACAGGCACAGGAGTATATACAGCTGAGCTCGTGGAGCATTCAGTTACTTGAAGGTTTCTGCAAGGGCCCTTGATGGGAAATGCTTTTAAGTACCACAGACATACTTAAGGAAAACAGAATATGAAGGATGCTCTGAAAAGCTATGCATAACGCAGAGGTACGGTGTGAAGACCCAGTCCTGCCTCTTTCTCAGCAGGTCTTGTAAACCTAGGCATTAGGGGACCAAGGTTCTGGTCCAAGACCTACCAACAACTAGCTAGTGACCTTGGCTAAGTCATTTCACCTCCCTGATTCTCAATTTTATTATTACAGGACAAAATAGGGACCTTGACAATCCTACTGAATTGTTGGAAGGGTGATCCAAAAAAGAACAAGAAAGTGCTTTGAGGGCTATAAAGCGCTGAAGTTTTGGCTCTGATTATCCCTGGGGGCAACTCCAAGACCCACCTGATGACCTGAGTTGTGTCCATTGCAGTCTCTGGTCTTCCTGTAGTGCCCGCAGAATTCGATTAATGGAGGAGACCTGGATGTGTTAAGATGTTGATTAGAAAAAGAATGTAAAGACCCAGCATTGTATCCTGACCGTCCTCCCATATCCTTTCTCCCCTTCAGTCTCCACCCTCACATCCTTCCCAGGTGCAACCTCCTCTCTATCCCCATGCTTTCTTCTTCTCTCTGATCTCACTATCAGCATTTTTCAGAAGAGAAACATATGAATCAAAAGACCGCAGTTACTCCATCTCCCAGCCAAGGAAAAAGAGATTTTGTTCTCCCCAGGCAGCCTGTTTTGCCAGTCCTTGTTCAGGGAAGAGGAGCACTCACACTGGGAGTCTTGTCCTGGGGACAAAGCCCTTCAGCACAGAGCTGGCGTTGGATCTCCCAAGCAAAGAGGGCTGGATACTCGTCCTTCAGCTGGGCAATTCGAGCCACCACAGGGGGTGTTGCCAGACGTGGCTTGCTTCCCCCAATACCCTTGGGCTCCAAGACACCTGTGCGGTAGTAACGCCCTAGGATCTTGCTCACACAGCCATTAGACACCTGCAAGGGGCGAGAAACAAGGACAGGTGTGCCTGGGAGAGAAGGAGGCTACAAAGCAATGCAATACTTACTGAACCAAGCCATGGAGTTGAGAGTCTAGCCCTACATTTGGGAACCTAAAGCTCCCCTACTCAACTTCCAAGAAGGTCTCCCAGGAGATAGCCCCAGCCCCCAAATCCCTCATACTCTTGCCTTCAGAGGGGCCCCTTTTCTCTGCTTCTATCTGGATGAAGACCTTGGCACTTAAGTGCCTCACCTTAAGGCTCCGTGAGATGTCGCAGGGCCGCATCCCACTGACTGCGAGCTGCACAATCTGCTGCCGGGTGTCCAGAGGCAGCGGCCGACCATTCACGAAGAGTCCCCCCAGCTGATTCATGCTGCTGACACCTGGGAATAGAAAGGAAGCAACCACACACTGCCTCTCCCCAGACTCCCCCCACCCACCTTTGCAGAGAGTCACTCAGGTCCCTCCAGCCTGGCTTCCCACTGTAGATAAAGTCCTCCTCCAGGAGTCCGCTCTGCTCCTGCTCCCAGGGTCCTCAAAATATGCCACTTTCTTTGGGAAGTAGCTTATGTGTGAGTCTCTTCTCCTTGGCCATAAGTGCTGACCTTCCTGGTGTAAGGAAAGCAGGGTAAAGCAGAGGGAGTGACTAAAAAAAAACTTCTCCCTGAATATTGGCCAAGGACAGATGAAATTTTGCTAATGGAAGCAGTGCCTTGAAATAGTTCCCTGTCTCTGTACTCCTCCCTGTCATTCCCCTTTCTTCCATGCTTCTTACCATCACGCTGCATGTTCTGAGCTGAGCGTCCTCACAGAAGGGCAGGAAGCCAACTGGGAAAAGATTAGATAGGGGAGTTCCTTCTTAGCAAACCTATTCCAGTTTGAGGGCTAGGTCTGCAATAGAGGGGGGTTATTTGGGTGAAGTCTCTTGCCTGACAGTTTCTTAGGATATAATGCTTTTTGTCAAGTCTAGGTTTCTAAAATGTACTAATAAGTTGGCTAAAATTAAAACATTAGATATCTTTACTTTCAACCCTTATATTGTGAACATCACAGGGCCAACTGAAGACTGGATCCCTCTGGATAGCCTTAGAAGGCACTGGAAGGGTGGGAAGGAGCTCATTTCCACACATCCATTGCAGAAACAGAGGTAGAAAAAGATACTGCTTCCCCAAGCTCAGGCTTTTTCCTTTCCAAACAGGCAATATCTGCCTCTGACCACTCATAAGCCTTTTCAACCTCTAGATGATACTCTTGAGCTAGAGACCCCAAGTCCTCAGCTTCAGGACTTTACCCTCACTGTCAGGCAGCCCCGAGCTAGGTTCTCCAAACCACCAGCTAAATGCTTCCTTCTAAGCATTTCGAGGGAAGGGCTTGCTCCTGTTGTGTTTTTGTTTTTGGTTTTGTTTTGTTTTGTTCTATACTCTCCAGGAAGCTTTGGGGGAAATGTCTGGCTCAGCTCTACTACCCCCAGCACTAGGCTTTGGTCCCCACATTGGAAGTAAAAGTGAACAAGCCAGAAGAGCTGGCTTCTCCTAGAAGACACACCTTTAAGGAGCTTCTAACTGGTTGCAGTTGGTGGTTATGGTTAAGCCTGAAGAGCTCTAGATCTCACGGTGCAGCTTCATTTTCAGGGTCCACCTTTCTGGGATCAGACATTCATCCATTTAACTAACATTTCTTAAAGATGTAATGAAGAGAGAAATAGTAAGCTGAGAGGGTTACCTGCCGACCCACATAGAAGCCATCTTGAGTACAAAGCAGTCTGTGAGTAGCGAGAGGCACAGGTCACATCTTTTCTGCTTTCATCAATTAATGAGAATTTAACCTGCCTCCTATAATTTCTAGACCCCAGGGAACAGCTTATACATGGAGCTTTCCTGAAGCAATCATGCTGTCTTGGCGCAGTTAATTCATCAGCGACTATCTACTGAATAAGGCACTACGCATAAGCACTTTGTTGGTTGTTTGGAATGAAGGGAGTAAGACAGAAAAGGGACAGGGTCTTTGCTCTCCATGAGATTATAATTCAACCTGGCAGAGAAACTAGCACAGAAGAAACAATACTGTATTAGAATATGGAATCCAAAGCTTACTGTGTAAGCTTAATAACTAAATTGGATCTTATTTGCTCCCTTTCTAGGCAAGAAGAGACACATTTCCCCATCAAGCTCTCCCCAGAAAATTGGAGGGAAGGCAGAGATTTTTTCCAAAGAAAATTGGCATAAATTGGGGTTCCCCTAAATCTGGGGCCACCCAGAAAATGAAATTCAAGGTTTAGAGTAAAAATTTCTGGCTCGTAATGCCAGAGATCTCTTTGTAGCCAGCCTTGCTTTATGTTTGTGTAATTGCCAGCAATTACAGTGGAGAGAGGGCAGTCAAGCCTGGAATGCAAAGGGCTATACCAGGATAGCAGGGAGCCCAGAATATCAGCCAGACCCTGAACCCCTGATTTGACTATGTCCTCCTAAGTGACTCAGAGCACTGGGTATCCTGAGATATGGAAATATAAATTCAATATCTAACCTTAAATGATCTCTAAACAAAAAAGAATGATGCCCCAGCTCACAAACAGAAACTCCATTTGCAATAGCCACAACACATATCCCCCAAATAACTGGTACTTAAGAGATGAGAAAGCAGAAGAGGGTGCTGAAGGGGCAGGAGGGTGGGTAGCTGCAAAGCCAGAGAGAGATAGTTGGGCTTGGCCACACAAAGACATGGAGACAGCATGGGAGGCAGAGCAGACAGTGAGCCTGCAGGTGAGCTACCTGGGTAGAGGAAATGAGGTGGGAGCTTCAGTGGAACGTCTCAGGGTCCTGTGCTGGGCTCCTGAGGTCCCTGTAGACTGCAGGGGTGCTGGGAGTCTGGTCCTAGTAACAGCTTCTACTCTGTTCCTGCTTCAGTTCTGCCAGGGGGTCCAGAGCTACAGAGAGCCGTGCTCAGGAGCAGAGGGCAGCCTTCTGGGAGCAGCCAGTGATGTCACAGGCCATGAGCAGAAGAGAGAGGAGGAGGGAGGTGTGCATGGATCTGACTGACACTGGCCCTGAGGCAGGGCAAACCACAGCCAGTGATCCACTGTGTCCTTCTGTAGGGAATCTTCAGAGTCCACTTTGTATCTACCTACCAATCTGAAGCAGGTAGAGTCATTCTCATGCAGGCTCCTTGGACCCAGAATGCACCCTGCAGGGGCCAGTACTCCTGAAGGACATGAGGGCCATGGAAGATGGGGAGCTTTGGACCATGTACCCAATTTTTTTGATGCAAAGAAGTGCAAAGGAACCTTCCAGAACCACTGACATAGCTTCAAAGCCAGAATGCATATGCCTGGGCTTTTGGGTCATCTCCTGGATTAGATGTATAGTACCATAAAAAATAAATGGGCATTAAGTCTAATTCCTGAATAGTGAATTGACTCCTAAAACTCTGAAAGAAGGAAGTGAATGGATGCATAGCACCAAAGCTCTTTACCAATTCAATGGCTGCATGCTGCAGTGGCATGAAGGATGTGTTCTTGCCTGGAAAGAGAGGGGATCCTAGACTTCAGAACACTGATAATGGCAGTGATCTTGGGAATGAGCCCCTGAGGGTAGTTAAAATACATGCAGGGTGCTTAAAGGAGATGTGCAACCTGTTTTTCCTTCTTCCTTCTATAGATGTTAGCAGACTCCATTCCACTGGGGAGTTGGTGTTTTTACACTTGTAGGTCATTAATGACACTGATGTTCCCACAAAAGACACCATAGGTTATCTGGTCACTGTTGGGGTGAGGGTACCAGTAGCTGGGTAGGTTGTTTCCACAGAAGAACTTGCTAGAAATGAATATAGCCTCCAGCGCTTAGAAGCTTTTTTGCTATCAAGGTCTTGGACAGATCCCTCTGGGGTGTGAAGAGACCAATATGGAAAAGACCTTTGGATCCATCCCAAATCTTAGATTTTGTAACTCCATCATAGAAGCCAGGCTGAAGCAGGCAGAATATAAGACAATAAAACTAGACCAAGAAGTCAGAGGAAGAAAGATTGCATCTCACTGGCAAATACTTTGGGTTTTAGAGGGTGGGAGGGTGTGCTACACTTCACTTGATATTAGTGTAGGGAACTATTCACAAGGGCAAATGTACCACAGAGGTAGGTTTTCTACCTTACTGACACATATTCCCCTTCTCTTCCAGTCTCCTCCAGCATCCTCAGGCTGGCCCAGAAACCTGGAGTACAGAGGAGACCACAGTAGTTGATTTCAGCACCATGGGCAGGACAGCATATGCGTCAGAGCAAGCAGAGCTCATTCCATCTTGGGGCAGCTGGGGACTGCTGGTCACTCACTCTACTTTGCCATGCCTGGGTGAAAGGAGTGGTAGCCCTGCTCTTAGTGCTCCTTTCTGCCTCATCCCTCGCCCCTAGATCAGTCCCTGCCTCTAGGGGCTCAAGGCTCCTGTCCTGACCAGCTATTCTCAGAGACAGCTGTTTGAGGGTGGAGATAGGGGTGATGGGGGGAGAAAGGACCAGCTCTGGCAGATGGTGGTGGCAGCGATTTCCCCCATAAACTACCCTCTCCCTCCTCCTTTACGACTGGCTCTTGGGTCTGAACAAACAGAAGCATTAGACCCAGAGGTGATGGGGGGAGGGAAAAGGGGAAAGGGCCCTGGCGGAGGGCCTAGCAAGCCCAAGGGCTCAGTCTCTCAACCCTCTGCCCAGCGCACCAGACTGTTTGAGGAGCAAATATCTGCCTTCACTGTCTGACTCTCTCAACTGCCCCCACCGGGTTTGGGGCTAATTGTCCCTCATTAGCTGGGCCCAGGCCCCAAGCTGCCGCCAGCCCCCGCCATCTGCTCACAATTATACATTAACTCAGAGGTCTTGCCACGAGCCAGCCAGGCTGTGCGCCCCTCTTCCAGGCCAACAATGGCCATTCCAGCCTATCCCTCACCCTGGACGTAGAGCCTCAACGGCTGGCTTCTTCTACCCTTGAGAGCCCATGCTATGAAGCTTTATAGCTGCAGCAAAAGCCCTGTCCTCGGGAGAGGTGGCTGGAGTTCCTTTACCTTCCTCACAGAGCCAGAAGGTGAGCCAAGCCCGTGCGTAAAACTGGAGAGGACAGGGCGCGGCCAGCGCAGAAGTCCGCTGACTTTGGTCCGACACCTCGCCAGAAGATTTTGGCGCCTTTTCGGGGAGGTGACACCGGTTCCAGGTTGTTTAACACTTCCCTATGGTGCCTTTGCACAGGACATGGGGTTCTGGCTCCATCTTCCCTCTCTCTAGCGAGCCCCGTCTCTCGCCAGCCCTCCGCTTTCCAGAGCGCACACGCCACCTATCCACGCTCATTCTCTGCCAGCTGGTACCTCCCACTTTAAAGCTCAAGCGGTTTTCTTGCTACAAAAATTTGGAGGTTCCTCAAGTACTCTGGATATTCCCTGAGTTTGGGACCCTCACATTAAAGTTGCATTTTCTACCTCCAGAGCTTTCTGCAATTTCCCTACTCCCCCAGCGCAGATTCTGCTCCAACACCACAACCCCCTCTGCCTGCAAATCCCTGCAGCTACCGGCTCAGCTTCTAGGAAGCTGGTGCCCGGCTCCCTCCCTCTGATCGCCCCAGAAAGGTAGTAAAACGCACAACCCTCCTAACTGTGGCTTTGAATAGGGGACACAGGGGGAAAAAACCTTTGTCCCTCTTTTGCTCAGTGAGTCCCTAACCTCTGAGCGCAACACTGCTTAGTGTCGTGCCACCCTTGAAGAAGACCTCCTTTCGTCCACAAACACATACCACCCTGGCAGTGTGGGGAACGGGCTGCATGGGGGCCAAGGCTTTTCAGCCTGGGCTGGAACTAGAATCCTGAAGTTCAGCTGGTTCCCGACTCTACACTCATGCCACTCTTAGCTACTTTGCATGAGGCAGAGGAATGGGGGTGCTGGTGGGGTTAACAGTTGTTTATTTGTGTTAAGATGAAATTTATTTTAGTAAACTTTATTTGTAGGATAACATTAAAGTTACAGAGAAAAATCTGAAGCTAATATAGAAAATTCCCATATACCTCGCATCCAGATTCCCCTATTAATATTTTATATTAACATATTTGTTACACTCAATAAAACAAGGTTGACGTATTATTATTAGCTAAAGTCCATAGTCTTCAGATTTACTCACTTCCCCCTAATGTTCTTTCTCTGTTCCAGAATTGCATCCAGAAGACCACTTTACACTAAATCATGACATTTCCTTTGGTTGCTTTTGGCTATGACAGTTTCTTAAGCTCTTGCTTTTTATGACTTGGACAGTTTTGAGGAATCAAGCACTGTATAGAATACCTACCTTTTAGGATCTTTTTCAATTTGTATTTTTAAGCTAATGCATAAAACTACAAAAATTGTATATATTTATGAGATACTTAATATGCTGTTTTGATACATGCATACATTGTGTAATGTTTAAATCAAGTTAAGTACATATATATCCTCAAACATTTATTATTTATGATAATACAAAATCCTTTATTCTAGCTTTTTGAAACACAAGGTACATTATTATTACCTAAAGTCACCCTGTTGTGCAATAGCATATCAGAGCATCCTACCTCTATCTAGCTATAATTTAGTATTCATTGATCAATCTCTCCCCATCCTTTCCTCCTCCTGGGATCTTTCTAATACTTTCCCCTTGTTTAGACTGAGCTTATGATTTAGGAGAAGAGCAAAGAGGTACAGTACCATTTTCATCACATTAAAGCTACGTGGTGTCAACCACTTGGCTGAAGTAGGGTTTGTCAAGTTTGTCCACTGAAGTTACCCCTCCCCTTTGAGCTTTCCATTTAGGACTTTTTGAAGGAAGTTATTAAGGGGAGTTAAGGAGTTATGAAGGGGAGTTTACCAGTGGAAAGGGCGTCTACATAGTTAATTTGGATTTCTGCTGTTATGGAGATTTGTATCCTATTTATTTATTCACTAATGTATGCATATCATGGCTTTATTTTATTTATAAGAAACTTTTATTTTTAGGTTATAATCCAATATCTCACTTAATTTTGTTCCTCACATTGTTTTCTCTTTGGCCTTTGGGAGCTCTTTCAGTTGGTTCCAGTATCATATTGGTCTGCTCCTATTGGCCAAATCCCCTTTGGGATTGGTTGAATTTTGTTGTGGAGTTTTGTTATGATTTCCTTATTTTTCTGATATCAGTTTATATTGTGTATTTGCAGCTGCTCTCCTAGGATCCCTGATCCCTTTTATTGGATAATGGCGTGAAGAAACCAAGTTTTGGGTATTAGGTTTCTTGTTGCTACTAGGATCGGTGCTTGTAGGTTGTCTCAACCTAAGAGCAAAGAAATGTAGGTGTATATTTTAGTCACAGTGCATATATGTTTATAAATATTTCTATGGGTAGCCATTTGTGCCTACAGAAAAATAAACATGATTTCTCTCAACTCTAATCCATTTTTACATGGATCATTCTAGTTTCTGCCCCACTCTTCTGTAAAACCCCACTACAACATGAGAAGCCCAGCATGATTAATCCACCATTTACACACTTAACTGTTCAATTTCAGTACACTTTGTTGTAGCATCACAGTTATTAACACAAACTGTCTCAGTTAAAAAAATTATCAACTAGAGTACAGTGCTTATATATGTCTTTTACATTTAATTTTACAGACGCCTCTCATTTTCAAAGTAATCCACATCAGTACCTTTATCTCTACCCTTTTCTGTGAGATTCTTTCATATGTATATGATACAGTTAGTTCTGTCACATCCTGCATTCCATTTTAGGTTCCCTTGACTCCTTAGGTGATTTTTGAAATTGCATACATTAAGGCTTATTCTTTGTGCTCTACAGAGGTGTTCTAAAGGTCTTTCAAGTTCTACGTGTGTCAGATGCATAGTGTTAGGTATCCACAATTACGTTATCACACTGAGTAGTTTCCCCCACCCTAAAAAAATCATATTGTTTTCACGTTTAACCCTTTTTGCTCCTGCTAAGCCTCTGGTAACCACTGATGTTTTTATGATTGCTATAGTTTTGCCTTTTCCAGAATGATACATATAATGGAATCAAGGAGTATGTAGACTTTTCAACTGGCTTCTTTCAGGTACAAATATGTGTTTAAGATTAATCTATGTCTATGTGTAGCTTGATAATTCATTTCTTTTTATTGCTGAGTAATATTTTACTGTATAGGTGTACCAGTTTATGCATTCACTTATTGACAGATTTGGCAATTCACTTATTGACATACATCTTTGTTGCTTCCAAGTTTTGGCAAAATAAGGCTTCTATGAACATTTAAGGGGAGAATTTGTGGTACATAAATTTCAACTCACATGGGTAAATACTGAGTAGCACAATTGCTGGGCTGCATGGGAAGACATGTTTTAGCTTTGTGAGAAACTCCCAAATCCGTCTTCCATAGTCATTGTATCGTTCTATATTCCTAGCAACAGAGGTTGATCAAGTCTGTTGATTTGTATACTTGCCAGCAGGTGGTATTATTAGGGGTCTTTTTGTTTTGTTTTGTGTTTTGTATTTTAGCTATTTAAAAGATGTGTATAGAAAATCTTATTAATTTGCAATTCCTTAAAATAAATGATGTTGGGCATCTTTTCATATATTTATTTGCCTTCTGTGAAGATTCTTTGATGAAGTATCCATCAAATTTATCTTTCCTGTGGCTGGAAATCAAACCCCTGGCTTCATGCATGCAAAACAAGTGCTTTACCATTCAGCAGCATCCCCAGCCCTGGTCCTCTTAAATTTGATAATTTTCTAATTGTTGAGTTTTGAGCATTTATAAAATCCTTTGGACATCTTTATCAGATACATTTCACAGATGTTTTTCCTCTAAGGCTGTGGTTTGTTGTTAGATTTTTTTTTAACATTGTCTTTTGTATAGCAGAAAATTTTAATAAAGATGCATTTATCAGTTTTTTCTTGATCATGCTTTTAGTTTGTATCTAAACAGTCATCACTTCATTCAGAGTCGCCTAGATATTCTTCTATGTTTTCTTCTAGAAGTTTTACAGTTTTGGTTTATGATCCATTTTGACTTTTTGTGCATGTGTGTGAAATCTGTAAGGTCTGAATCCAGGTTATTTTTTTCATATTTGTCCTAATTGTTGAATATTTGTTGAAAAAACTACTCTTTCTCCATTGAACTGTCTTTTATCTTTGATCAAAAAGTAATTGAGCTGAGGATGTAGGCTCAGCCATACCGTGCCTTCCTTGTAAGCTCAAGGTCCTGAGTTCAATCCTCAGGATAGGGGAAAAAAAATAATTGACTATATTTGTGTGGATTTATCTGTGGGCTCTTTCTTCCATTCCACTGATTTATGTGTCTATTTTTTTGCCGGTACCATACTATGTTAGTATATTGCTGCTGAAATGAGCACCATACTATCTTACTTATGTAGTTTTATAGTAAATCATGAAATCAATCATCCAACTGTGCATCCTCCAGCTTTGTCTTTCTCCTCAACACTGTGCTGTTTAATCTATACATTTCATTTTGTTTTGTCTTGGTTTTGGTTTTATTGAGACCAGGTCTCTCTATGTAGTTCAGGCTGGGCCTCCAACTTACAGTGATCTTTTCTGACTCAGCCTCCCCAGTGCTGGGATTACAGTCATGCACCACTACATCCACTTAATCTATGTCTTTTGAATATAAACATTCGAATCAGTATGTCAATCTCTATAAAATAGATTTTGAGAAGGGTTATACTGAATTTGTAGATTGAGTTGGGAAGAATGGCTATTTTAACAACATTGAATTTTCCAATGCATGAACATGGGCTATCTCATTTATGTAGATATTTCTTTCATCAGAATTTTGTACTTTACCCCCTATAAACATGCACATATTATGTTAGATTTATACTTAAGTATTTTATTTTGATTATTTTGGTAAATATTATTATTTTGTTTGTTTTGGTACTGGGGATTGAACTCAGGACCTTCAGCTTGCAAGGCAGGCATGGGTGCCACTGAGCTAAGTCCCCAGCCCCGTGGTAAATATTATTTTTAAATCTCAAATTCCAGTAACTTATTGCTAATATAAAGAAAAGAAATTGACTTTCATGTATTAATCTCATATCCTAAGACCTTGTTGTGGTTGTTTATTCATTCCAAAAGTTTATTTGATTCTTTGAGATTTTTCACGTGGACAATCATGTCTTCCACAAAGATAGCTTTATTTCTTCCTTTCCAATCTATATACCTTTTACTTCCTTTTCTTGTCTTATTGCACTAGCCAGGATTTATAAGATGATGTCAGCTTCAGCCAGGCATGGTGGCACATGCCTGTAATCCCAGCACTCGGGAGGCTGAGGTAGGAGGATCGCTGTGAGTTTGAGACCAGCCTGGGCTACATAGTGAGTTCCAGGTCAGTCTCAACTACATAGTGAGACCCTGTTACACACACACACACAAAAAGTTATCTATAGGTTTTTATCTTCTTTAATTTTTATTTTGTTTTATTGTTTATTTATATTATCTACCCTTTCAAACTTACAAATTTATGCTATGATACATTTTAATAGATGGAAGAACTAGTCCCTCTTTTATCATTCTTTGTTCAAAATTTTTCTTATCTATCTTCCTTAAGCTTGTCATTCATTTGAGCATTAGTGTTATTTTGACAAGTTGAATATTTTTGAAGCTGGGCATTGTAGTGTGCTTCTGCTGTTCCATCACTTTGAGAAGCTGACACAGGAAGATTACAAGTTCAAGCCCAGCCAGCATGAGTTAGTAACATAGCAAGACACTGTCTCCAAATGAAAAAATTTTAAAAGGGCTGGGGATTTATCTCCATGTGAAGGTCCTGGGTTCAATCTCCAATATGGAAAAAAAAAACTGTTTTGAGAGACTTGATATCAATATGCTTTGTTTTTGTTTTGTTTTGTTTTTTTTGGTATTGGGGATCAAACTTGAGACCATGAGCTTGTGAGGCAGGCAGTGGAACCACTGAGCTAAATCCCTGGCTAATACGTATTTTTAATACACTATTTTTAAAATAAGTTTTACATTCACATAAGAAATGAAGTGAAGGTACCTGGATTTCTCATAGATTTGTCCCCATAAATGCATATCCTCCCTTAGTATCAGTATCTTCCATTGGAGTGGGAGATACAAAGTGGGAATTTAAGCTGTGAGTTTTGTGTAGATATTTTTATCAAGTTAATGAAGTTCCTCTTTTATTCACTTTGCTGAGAGTTTTTGTGTGTTTGTTTGTTTGTTTTTGTTTTTGGTACCAGGGATTGAATGCAGGTCCTTGAGCTTGCGAGCCAGGTGGTAGAAGCACTGAGCTAAATCCCCAACCCATACTGAGAGTTTTTAAATCATGAATGGATACTGGATTTTGTTAAATTTTTTTCTATATCAACTGATACGCTTATTGGATTTTTTCTTTAGCTTGTTGATGTGATGAATTAACCTGACTTTTAAATGTTTAACCAGGTTGACATGCTAGCATGAATCCCATTTGATCATAGTATGTAATGCTCTTCATTCAATATTGGACTTAGTTTGCAATACTTTATTGTGGATTTTCACATCTATGTTTATAAGAGATATTGGTTCATATTTTCCCTTTGTGTAATGTGTTTCTCTTCGTATCAGGGTAATGTTTGCCTCATAAAATAAAGTAGGAAGCATTCAATCAGCTATCCAGCTTTGAGAGCAAGGCAGGACTTACCTAGCACGTATAACTTGGGTTGAGAGTCACACAAAGTTTATCTCTTATAACAGAATCCAAGACAGCATGGGACTACTAGAGCTTTAGACCTCCATCCCTATTCCAGGCCTCTATGCCATCAGCATGAACTTGGATCTGTTAACTGTTAACTCAACAAATAATTATAAGAGCCAGGTGTGGTGGCACATGCTTTAATCCCAGAACTTGGGAGGCTGAGGCAGGAGGATCGTTATGATATCAGGTCCAGACTGGGCTACATATTGAAATCCTGGATCAAAAAAAAAACAAGTAAAGCACTTGGGAGGCTGAGGCAGGAGGATCGTTGTGAGTTTGAGACCAGCCTGGGCTACACAGTGAGTTCCAGGTCAGTCTCAACTACATAGTGAGACCCTGTCCCCCAAAACCAAATTTAATTAATTAACTAATTGAAAAAAGAAGCAAAAAAATACTCAAATAATTATTGAACTTGTGCTGGGAAGTGGAAAAACAATAGTGAATTTTAAAAACACCAAAATCCCTGCTCTTTTGCAGCTTACATATTTTTCTTATTTAAGGTTATACAGTATTTTGAAACTTTCTGTGCTTTATTTTCTCACATTTATAAAATAGAAATGGCAATATATCTACCTCATGTGATTACTATATTATGTGTGTATTATTACTATAACGTGTGTGTTACTACTATTATAAACCAATAATTAACTTTATTATCTGTTGACTGAGTTCAGAAGTTACAGTCCAAGAGATTCCTAGACCACCCTCTCTGCTTTAACATTTTTCTCTTCAACTGGCCTCTTGATCTCTGGGCTTGTTAACCCATTATATGAATTTCCTTTTCTGATCTGGAGTTACCTTGCCTAGAAGACAGTTGGGTGGCTATCTTTTTTGTCTGAAATAAACCAGCACTTGCATTTTTTGAAAGGGAAGGGAACAAGGAGAACAAGTAATGATCCCAGTCTTTGCACGTATTCCTCCCGACGGGTGTGGAGTCTCTCGGCCTGGTGTAGGTTAGAGTGAGAGGGGACTACATCAGCTCTCTGTAGCTATCACACTATCACACAAAATAAATTCCTACTGGAGTAGGAAAACTCAGTAGTAACTTCCCATGGCTTAGCAGGGTACAAAGGAAGTAGGAAAAGAAACTCACTCCCTGTGGATAAGGATCCTACCTGTCCCAGGAATTCAGAGCCCTTCCTCTTTACTGTGTCCACAAAGGCCCCCAAAACAACACCTGCTCAGCCCAACAGAAGCTCTGCACTACCTAGAGAACAAGCTATGTACAGATTGGTAATTATAAATACAGTCTTATTACTATATTGGCTTGTTACCATTAAACACAGTAACCAGACACTAAGTGACCTATTGCCCAGGATTTCATTACCGGCCAGCTGGCATCCTCAGCTCGCTAATTCTTTACTCTTCCTCAGATACACTGCTTGTTTCTAAATCAAATATCCCTTCCACTCTGAAGTCTACAGCCGAAGTCAATGACTTTGGCCTTCTCTGCCCCCCTCCTTCCCCTTTCATCCCCTTTTCCAGATATTCCAATATTAGTATTGAGGAAAAGCTTCTTTTTCTCTACGATTGTTTTTCTTCTCTCGCCTTTTAGCATCTGGACCTTTTATTGCCACCCTATCTCCACCAACTTTGCTGGTTTCTCTTTATTCTCCTGGTCCTTTGAGTTCTTTCTCCTAATTTTCTTCATATTTTAAAAATTGACTGTGCAATTATAATTGCTCCAATATTTTAACGGAATTGCCTGCCTTCTGCCACCTGCTTCGCCAGCTTGGCCAATGGAGGTAGCGGCACAGGTTTTGCTCTCGGGCTCCCCCTGCAGGTTTCTTATGGCTCTGCACACTGTAGAGAGCCTGCAACCCAGACTCCGGGCTTCTCCATACCGCCTCTGACAGCCTGAGCAATGGAACCGGCATAGGGAAGAAGGTGTATTAGCGCCCAGACAGGGCCAAAGGTAAGGCAGAGCTCCGAGGGACATGGCAGCAGCAGGCGCTCTGGGATTCCAGTTCCCTCCAAACACTTTCTCAACATTCCTCCCTCATCGTAAGTCGGACTTTCTCTAGGGAAGGAGTTGAAAAGATAGGCTCTGAAATCCAACAGAGTAAAATCCTCTGGGCATTATTGGCACTGTTGGAGGAAGCTGGGTTTGAGACTGGAATTCTCCTTGGGGAAATGAGAACTTTATCTTGAAACAACCAGTAAAAGAGTCAATCAAATTATCTAACATAATTGCCCAAAAGTACTAATCTTAGTAACACAGAAAGAATAGCAATTAGGTTGGGGCAGTATTAAGAATGCTTGTTTCACCTCTGGAATTTTATTTTCTTTTTAACTGTAGTAAAATACAAGCCATCTTTAAGGGTACAATTTAGTGACATTAAGTGCATTCAGCGTCTTACAATCCTCACCACTTTCCATCTCCAGAACTTTTTCATCATCCCAAATGGAAACTAACTATCCTTTAAGCAATGACTCTCCATTCGCCCTCTCCTCAGCCCCTCATAACGTCTATTCTACTTTCTGTCTCTCTAAATTTGCCTGCTAGGTACCCCATACAGGTAGAATCATATGATATTTACTCTTGTGTGTCTGTAGTAGTATGTTGTTTTTGAGAACAAAGAATTATTTTGATGTCTATTTTTCTTTCTGGGTGATTGATCGATTGATTGATTGATTTGCAGTGTTGGGAATCAAACCCAGAGTGAAGAAAGGGTAGAATGGAATTCTCATGCGTGTTTCTACTTCACTCCTCTTCATTGCCCTGGTCTCCATGAAAAATGAAAGCTTCTTTTAAAGTTATCAGTGGAGCTTTGGGTAAAAAATGGAGGTGCCAGTGTATGATCCTTCAGTAGTAATGAAGATGTCAGTCTATAAAGTGTAAAAGCAAAGCAGTCCTGTGTGAGAGTGTCCTTCTATCCAACAGGAGATTCCTGTAGAGATTATATCTTGAGTTTCTTGAGTACCTGGGAGAGCTGCTCATCAGGGAGAAGGCAAAGCAAGAGAAATGCACCAGGCAACCCATACTGATGCTAAGCAATCAAACAGGCAATGGCAGCTGGCCTCTCTCCCGAAGATCCTTGGATTTCTCCTACCTGGCCAATGAATTCTACCTAGCTCTGATCTGGCTAGAGAGGCAACAAAAAGATAAGGTGCAGAATAGAGGAATTAAAATGTCAAAGTGAAGCCTGTCTCCCGGTTTTTAAGTTCTCCGTCTGCCAATCCATGTTGTCTTTTAGAAGAGCTTTAAATTACAATCTTAAAAATTAATGCAGTAGGAGACAAAAGAGGGACATTTCAAGCAGGGGAAAGAAGAGTATATGGGAAGAAGATAGAGAATGAGTAGGCATGGGAAAATCTATCAGAACTCTGGCCTTACCTGTCCTGCTTCATCTAGAGATGGTGTGTGCTATTGTTCACTGTGTGGAGGGAAGCACATTGCTCAGATAAACAGATTTAGGCCAAACTCTGCTGCTTTGTGGTAGACCTCAGCTGGGATCTCAACTTTATAATGAATAAAAGTAATCTTAGTTCACCTTTTCCATTTCATGGAAATAAATAATACAATAAGAAATTGTATTAGTTTGCTACAGCTGCTATGACAAGGTACTGAAAACTGAGTAGCTTAGGGAACACAAATGTATCATCTCAGTTCTGAGGCCAGAAGTCAGAGATCAAGGTGTTAGCCAGACCATGCTCCTTCTGTGAGCGGTAAGGTAGGATCTGGTCCAGACTTCTCTACTGGCTTCTGGTAAGTCCTTGATTTGAAGCAGCATAGCTCCGGGTCCTCACATGAAAAAATGTTCAACATCACTGGCCATTAGAGAAATTCAAACTAAAATAATGCCAAGATTCCATCTTACATCAGACAATGGCAGTCTTCAAGAAGTCAAAGAATAACAAATGTTGGTATGGCTGCAGTCAACCCATCTACACTACTGGTGAGAATGAATGTAAACTTCATATACTACAAACATGTATTAATAAAAAAATGTTTTTAAATACTCCCAATGCCTTATCCAGCCTAGCATTTTGTTTCTAGGAATGTGAAAGAGAAAAAAGACTCATCTGATGGGGAAAATGAAGAGGTTGACAGGAGGCCTTGTGAGATAAGAAAAATGGGCACATATGGGAAACTTAGGAAGTGGGAAAGCTGCAATGACTCCAGCCCCCGTGCGAGGGGTAAGACAGCTTCCGACAACAGTGCCTAATGTATAGATTAGCCGGTAAAGTAAAAGCTTGAACTTTGGAGTTAAACAGAGTAGGTTGGAATACTGACCTTGTAAGTGTCTTCAGTTTATTTTTTTTGTTTGTTTCTTTTGTTTTTTTGGTACCAGGGATTGAACTCGGGTCCTTGCGCTTGCAAGGCAGACCACCGAACTGCTGAGCTAAATCCCTGGCCCAGTGTCTTCAGTTTTATTGTTGTTAGAATTAGAAACATTTCCCCCATGGGATAATTATAGCAAATTCATGTCATAATATATTGATACGTATGAAATATATAGTACTTTGCCTATCTCATTATAGAGATAGAATACATGGTGAGTAGGTCTTGTTTGTTTGTTTTTGTTTTGTTTTGTTTTGTTTTTGTGGTACTGGGGATCAAATTCAGGTCCTTGCACTTGCAAGGCAGGCATGGTACCACTGAGCTAAATCCTCAGCCCAACATGGTAAATAGTTTTTATAATTTTCTTAAGCACCAACAGAAGGCACAAGAGGCTTCTTTACCTATCAAAATTATGAGCATATGGATTCTACGGGTACCCTGAAATGGTGCACAATAAAACAAGATGAAGCAAAATATGGAACTAGGAAAGTCTTTTGCTATTTTTCAGGTGTGTTGTTTATTGTCACATGGGACTCACTCCCCTTCATTCTGTCTCATCCAGGTGGATTCTGATCTGGAGGCTAGAACAGCACAACACTGTATCTATCAATCATGCTCTCACTGTAAAGAAGCAATTTGCTCACTTGCCAGTGTGTACTCTGGATTGTGCTGGCCAGCGACAGGGCGCCTGGGGCCATGTCCTGTAGCGAAGCAGCAACTCTGTTCTCTGAACAGGTGATTAAAGCTTTGCTTCTTGGCTCTTCTCTAGCATTGTCCGAGCAGTGCTTGAACCCTGCCACCAGCCACCATACTTGGGGGAACTGAGAAACGCACTCCTGAGAGAGGCAGGGGATGGAGGGAGGAGCAGGCCTCCACGAGCACTTCAGGGATACTCTGGAGCTTGCTTCTGCAACTCTTCCACCAGGTAATATTTATCTTTTTGTTTCGTTTTGGTTGCAAGTTACTTCTAGTTCAAATTGAAGCTATTATAATGGATTTCTGATATTAGAGAAGCTCTTCGAATATAAAAATTTTGTTTATTTTTGTTTCCTGTTTCAGAGGTAAAGCCCTAGCCAGAGGAATAGCTCAAAGGCCCTAGGTTGGGAAAGAGGTTTTTGTTTTTGTTTTTATTTTTTTATTTTGCTTTTTATGAATACAAGTGTCACATAACTCTATTTATGCTTCAGTAGCAGCATAAAGCAACATCCTATACTCTGAAGCACTCTTAAGAGAGCAAACTATTAACTGCTTTCTGCTGAACAATAGAATATATTTAATTTTAGAATTACTTGCTGTTTCATAAAATTAGTGGATTGAACTCAGGGCCCTCACACTGAGCTACATCCCCAGCCCTGTATGTATATATGTATGTATGTATTTTTATTTATTTAATTTCTTTAGTTTTAGTTGTGGGCTCATTTTGTTTGGTTTGGTTTTGTTTTTTGAGACAAAGTCTCTTTATATAGTTCAGGCTTGAATTCACTATGTAGCTCAGCTTGGCCTCAAACTCAAGGTGCTTCTCCTGCTGAGTGCTGGGATTATAGACATCTGTCACCACACCCAGCTTAATTTTCTTATTCTGAAAGGGGCCGTGCTAACTAACTAACTTGCATGGGCTGAGTTTGAACTTGCAGTCATTCTGCCTTAGCCTCCCCCATTGCCCCTGTACTCACCTTATAAAATTATTTCTTATTTTTCTTACTCAAATTACTTATTTCTTATTTCTTACTGGAATTTATGCCATTCTGGAATGCATGAAACAAGGACTTGGGAGAAGGAGAGAGGGAAATGATTTTCTGTGCTTTGTTTTCTCTGTGGTAGAAATGTGCTCTCTCTGTGCAGAATGTAGTTGGAATAGGGTGTTGTTCCATTTGAAATAGTTACCCTTTGGGAGAATGGATCTGGGGTCAGACCAGTAAAGGACTTCACTGGGTGGGATGGCACATGCATGTAATCCCTACTCCTTAGAAGAGTCAGGCAAGAAGATAGTGAGTTCAAGGCCAGTCTGGGCTAATAGCAAGTTTGAGGCCAGCCTGAGCTACTTAGTAAAATCCTTTCTCAAAGAAAAAAAAAAAAGTACACATACATTACTGAACTCCACTGACAGGACCTTGTGGCCTTTTAAGCTGTCACCTGAACCTTGGCTTCTTGCTTCAGTTCCACCCAGCCTTTGACTTGTCACTCTAAACTCTAGTCTTAGAGATGGCTGCACCCCACCCCCACCCCAGCTATTCTGTTTCAGGTCACAAATCTCTGGTGGGGGGTGAGAGGTGGCTTCCTGCCCTTATCCTCCCAGCTACTTAGGAGGCTGTGGCAGGAGGACTGCAAGTTTGAGGCCAGCCTGGGGAAGTTAGTGAGTACTTGTCTCAAAATTTTTAAGAAATATGATAAAAAGGTGTTGGAGTAAAGCTCAGTTGTAGAGCTCTTCTGAGTTCAATCCCCAGTACAAAAGAAGAAGAAGAAGAGGAGGAGGAGGAAGAGGAGGAGGAGGAGGAAGAGGAGGAGGAGGGAAAGAAGAAGAAGAAGAAGAAGAAGAAGAAGAAGAAGAAGAAGAAGAAGAAGAAGAAGAAGAAGAAGAAGAAGAAGAAGAAGAAGAAGAAGAAGAAGAAGAAGAAGAAGAAGAAGAAGAAGAAGAAGAAGAAGAAGAAGAAGAAGAAGAAGAAGAAGAAGAAGAAGAAGAAGAAGAAGAAGAAGAAGAAGAAGAAGAAGAAGAAGAAGAAGAAGAAGAAGAAGAAGAAGAAGAAGAAGAAGAAGAAGAAGAAGAAGAAGAAGAAGAAGAAGAAGAAGAAGAAGAAGAAGAAGAAGAAGAAGAAGAAGAAGAAGAAGAAGAAGAAGAAGAAGAAGAAGAAGAAGAAGAAGAAGAAGAAGAAGAAGAAGAAGAAGAAGAAGAAGAAGAAGAAGAAGAAGAAGAAGAAGAAGAAGAAGAAGAAGAAGAAGAAGAAGAAGAAGAAGAAGAAGAAGAAGAAGAAGAAGAAGAAGAAGAAGAAGAAGAAGAAGAAGAAGAAGAAGAAGAAGAAGAAGAAGAAGAAGAAGAAGAAGAAGAAGAAGAAGAAGAAGAAGAAGAAGAAGAAGAAGAAGAAGAAGAAGAAGAAGAAGAAGAAGAAAGATGAAGAAGCAAATAAGCCAGTGATGTAGCTCAGTGGCATGATGTCTGCCTTGCAATTGCAAGGTCCTGAGTTCAAGCCCTGATGCCAAAAAAACAAGAAGGGGAAGGAAGAAAGAAAGTGGGAAGGGATGATGGGGGTAGAGAGGAGCATAGGAAGGGAAGGGAAAGAAAGAAAGAAAAAGAGCCCTAGGCCCATTTCTCCACTTCTTGTCATATCCTTGCACTCCTGACCTCTTACTCTGCTTCCTCTTGTTTGCTCCAGTCCCTCAGCTTTGGTAGCGGACACTGACTGTGGTGGTAAGGATCGTGTCCATCCAACCTAGGGGTCTGGCCTTAGTTTGATTCAGCATCTGCCCTTCCCTGACAAGGGTTTTGGGGTCATGGTTTATATAAGTTTAACAGGAATCAGGGAGACAAGAATTAGGATTCTATTAGGCAGTACAAACAGTAGCCCCAAAATTAAAGCCCAAAGTGGAGTCTGCTGAGTCACAACCCTCCAGGGATTTTACAAAAAATTCATTAGCTGATCTTCAACTATCTGGGACCTCCCCAGAGCATGCACAATCAGACATTGGCTCAAGAGTACATGGGCCTGCATGGGTACTGCATGAACATTTTGTAGATTGGTTCCTTAAAAGTGTATCGTGTCTATAGGATAGAAATTTTTTCTGATACTATGGCAGAGCTCCCTTCTAAACCCCTTAAAAGCCCCTAGACAAAGAGCCTTCATGGGTCCCCTCCCAGCTAGCAGGAGCTTTACTTCTTTGCCTTTTTATCTTTTAAATAAATTTGCTTTCACCTTGCTTCCTCTGTTCATGGTTCCGTTCCCTGTCGTTCTGGGACATGAATCCACTGGATCCAATAACATATTTTGGGGCTCATCCCCCAAAAAAGTGTAAAAGTCTACTCTTTCATAAACTCGTTGCTTTCACTTTGTGGCTTTCACTTTGTGCTCAAAACGATATCGGGACCCCATCTACCAATTAAAAGTGATTAGTATGGTTGCCAATCTTGAAGTCTTAGGGGACAGTTTTCACTGATGTGGATTGAGCTGACCCTCCTCTAACATGAGTGGAGGGAATTTGGCCCAGTCTTGCCTCAGATTTCCTTTCTGATTTGATCCCTTTGCTGGTGAGGGAGTGATTTCCGCCCATGGCACTCTTAGCTCTCTGCAGCTATTGGTCCTTGGATATACCGCTTCTTCAACTTGCTACAGGCATTAAAGGGGACAAATTATCTTTCCCTATCATGAGCTGAGCCAGGAATTAAGAAAGACCTTGTGTCTTGTCCTTGTTTAATTGTCTGTTTACACTCTTGTAGGCACAGGTTGGACAGTTAAAGGCCCTTGAAAGGACATCTGTCCTTTCAAAGATTCCTGTAATAAGACAATTTGATCATGAAACAGGACATTGTACACTCCACGGGGATTAAGACAACTCCTACGCATCTGCTAGGTTTACATTTTACGTATGTTTATGCAAGAAAAAGATAAAATGTCTTTGCTTCATAATCTTTTGCTTCACCATAAATGTTTTGCTTTGTTTGCTTCTGAATTTGGAGAGTTTTGCTTGTGACTCTTTGTCTCCCTCCTGAGTCACATTCTTCCTGTCACTCAAATTCTTCCTCCACCACTCCTACCTACTACATTACTCCAGTGACCTCCGAAATGTCAGATAAACTGGTGCTTTTAGACAGAGGCTATGACTTCAATTTCTGAGGTCAATGAGAAAAATGGCTCTTGCACAGTTATGCAGCCTGCACTAGGTCCTAATGTATAACAAAGTTCAAGTTAAGTCTTCTCTAGGGAAATCAGGGAAGGGAACAAGCCTTTCTGACAATTAGAACTTTGAGGAGTTAACAAGAGCTCACTGGAATAAATTTACTTTTAGATTCCAATTTGAGTGGGTGTTTTTCTAATTGATATGCTCAGAACGTTTCCTATACATTGGTATAGTTGTTAAACTATAATTATACAGTTAACTTGCTCTTCGCTGCTTTCTGCTTGGGCTAACAATTCCATTCAAGGCCACTTGGAGGTTTGTTGGTCATCCAGTCCTAATTGAAGTGTGGTATCTCTAAACTCATTCTGGACCAAAGAAAAATGTGTACTAGAGACATTTTACAATCCAAGCAAGGGGCTGCAGATATGCCTCAGTGACAGAATGCTTGCCCAGCAAGCATGAGGCCCTGGATTTGGTCCCCCACACCAAAAAATTAAAAAACAAAAACCAAATCCAAGCAACCACAAGTCTTATTACAGAAAGAAACAACTTAGTAGAAAAGAAAAGGAAATACAAAGTAATAAGTATAAAGATACATACATGTATATATATATATATATGTATACATACACACACACACACACACACACACACACACACACATATATATGGG
>NW_022900916.1:39179361-39186408 GCF_012274545.1 Fukomys damarensis | reverse complement strand
TTTTTGTACCAGGGATCAAACTCAAGACTTTGCACTTGCGAGGCAGGCACAAGGCCACTGAGCTAAATCCCTGGCTGAAGATATATTTTTGATATATGAGGATTTTATATGATAAGGCTTTGCCTTACTAGCATGAAAAAGGAAAAATAGTGGCAAAACTAAGAGGTACAATTTCATTAGAAAAGGTTTGTGATGATAACATTTATTAAAAAAAAAAAAAATACAGGGCCGGGGATTTGGCTCAGTGGTTCCACTGCCTGCCTTGCAAGGTCAAGGGCCTGAGTTCGATCCCCAGTACAAAAAAAAAGAGAAAATATAAAGACTATGTTTGGTTATTTTAAATTTTTATTCTTGTGTGTTTGGATGAGCCTAGGCTCTTCCTTCTAAATCTTTGCTGTTTCTGAAAATCATCAATCACTCTTTCTCATGTCCCACCTTTCCTCTCTAGTCTGACTGTCAGCAATGGTCCTTCTTTATTGGCTCCTGTGTTAGGGATACAAAGACAAAGGCCACCACAGCTGAATAAGATTTCCTGTCTTCTTAGATGGACATGATGTAAGGTGACATATGTCAACGACAGCCTGATAGGTGGATGATCACCTGGGTGTAGTTGATATCTCTGCTTTGAGTTTCAGTTTATTGACAAATATAGCCTTTAAAAAATTTTTTTTGAGTAAGGATCTTGCTATGTAGTTCAGGCTGTCCTTGAACTCATTGTGTAGCCCAGGCTGGCTTCAAACTTACAATGATCCTCCAGCTTCAGCCTCCCGAGTGCTGGGATTATAGGCCTGTGCTACCATGGCTGGAAAATATAGCTTTAAAAGAAGGCTTAAGGTTACTTTGCCCAACTTTGTGGCTGCTGGGACCATGCTCCACTTTAGCTTTGATTGCTCTTCAGGTAACAGAGAGTCTGACAGCCCATCTTTGGTTTCACTTACAGAAATATTTAAATTACTTCTGGGTAAAGGAAGTTGAACTTCTGGTCACAACGAAAGAGCTTCAGCAAGAGAGGGCAAAGGACATGCCAGGCAGGGTGACTAAAATAGTAGCTTTGCACTCTCTCAATCCTAGATCGCAGTCACTAACATCTAGGACCTCACAGGCAGCCAAGAACATGGAACACTTCGATAGGGAAAGCAAAGGACACTTTATCACCCTTTGATTCTTTTTAATGGGAAGTTTGGTCTCAGTTTCCATCTTTAGACTACATCCTGAAAAACTGAGGTCTTTGACCTCCAGACCCTATAAAAGTGCTGTTTGACCTTTTCTTTGCACCCTCTCCTGGTCCCCCTCCTTTACAAGACGAGGGTCTTGGCCTCTATTCCCCAGCTGAAAAAAATATTCCCTTGGGAGAGAGCTGTCAACGTGTAGTACAGGTTACATCTTTACATCTTAAGCCTTTTTACCACTTCTGTAACCTTAATGACATAGGACCTGTACTAAGATTACTTAGGTTCATCCTCTACAATATCTCCTTCCATATGTATGGGACTAAGATGAAAAAGACCATACTGGGAATCCGAAAGAAGAGTTATGGTTACTGTGAGTACCTCAACTTCTCTGACTCCTTCATTTGGTGGAGAAACAAACACTGTAACTGTTCAGGAACATAGACAGGATCCATGTTAGAACTAAATGATACCAATGGTCACACGTGGGACTTTATACTCAATGAGACAGGCCATTACCTTATCTCCAAATTTTCTCTTTTCACTCTCATCACCCAAAGCATTACATGTCAGGCATCCCACAGTTACATCATTAAACACTGCCTGTGTGTATAGATGACTAGTTTCTGGAACCAGACCTTCCCCTACAGGCCCACGGACCTCACATCTCCCCCACTGACATAAGCTTATAATCCAGCTTTAATTTTGTCCAGCTATAGGGCAGAAAGGCCACTGTTTCCCTTATAGGACTGGCCTGTATTTCCTCTGCAAAAGCCTCTTATATCATATTTTACCTTTTTCACACACAGAGAAAGGTGTACTATTGCCAGTGCCCTCCCTGACATCTGATTCTCTAACCACCTTCCCACATCTAGATTCATCTCTAATCTGGGTTCTCTCATAGAACAGTCTCTCACTCAGTCTAGGTTCAAGCGTTTTCTCTTTAAATCCCTACAGGGGTGGATCTAGATCCTTCTAAGACCCTTCATACCAATGTTGATGCTCTTGCTACTCCTCTGTATTTTTAGACTCTGTTTACTAAATCTATTTCCTCTCACCTAGAGTCTATTAAACTTCAGATGGTCATACAAATAAAACCTGCCATGGAGAGCCCACCTGACTTCTATGACAGGCCATTAGACAAGCCCTCTGAAGTTTACCCCTGACTGCCAACCTCTTCTGCCACAGCTATACTGCTTGAAGTAGCTAGAGCACTCATTGTTTCTTACCTCTTGTGTGTGTGGCGGGGGGATGTAACAGGAATCAGTGAGATGGGAGTTAGGATTCTATTAGGCTGTAAGGGCAGTAGTCCCCAAGTAGAGTTGTGAAGCCCAAAATGGACAAAAACATCTTCCAGGTGTCCTTTGGCTTCTTGGGACTTCCCCAGAGCATGATCAGGCAGGTCGTTGGCTTGAGGGTGCATGAGCTCTGAATGGGCTCTTCATGAACACTACATAGACTGGATCCTAAAAAGTATGTAGTCTCGTATAGGGTAGGAACTATATTGCTTACACAGCAGTTCATTTTCTCTTCTAAACCTCTTAAAAGCTCCTAGAAAAGAGCCCTTGTAGGTATCCTACTCAAAACCCCATCCTGGGTAATGGGAACTTTACTTCTTTGCTTTTCTATCTTTTACTTTCTTGCCTTTATATCTTTTAAATACATTTGCTTGCACCCTACCTCCTCTGTCCATGGTTTCATTCTTTATCACCATGGGACATGATCCCAGTGTTCTGGTAACATAAGGACTTACACTTTTTGCTGATTTTCCAGTCCTCCTACTTTATTTCAGAAGACTGAGAACATCCAATGTGATCATCTCAATGTCTTTCTTCTTCTCAAAATGTGTCTGCATCATTACATAATCCCCCTTCCTTTGCCCTTGACTTTAAACCAGCACTTTTTTTTTTTAATTCTGGCAGAATCCCTGTTAATGGATTGGGGAGCTGCCACCAGCCTCAGTATTTGGATGATTATATGAGGAAAGCCACAATCTTGCATTGTTATTTACACAAAATACTCTGTTGATCCTTTTGTTTCAGCAACTGGTATACGCTAACTAGTTACACAGGAATAGACTAAGCTCTGGTATACGTGGTTTACAGGATTTAGGAAGAGATGGAGATACATTGCTGTAAGTTGTCATTAAATAAAATTCATGACTCATGAACTATCCTATGTTGAGGCCTGTCCAATAATGGCCCTAACTTCCCTCCTAAGTATCCCCAACATTCTCAGGTTCAATTCTCAGGAACCACAAAAGAGTAGATATATAAAATGCAAAGGGATGGTAAATAAGGCCTCTTAGCTATTTGAGCAGATTAATTCAAAATACATTTATGAGTACAGAAGACAGTGTCAGTCCAACAGGGAACATTAAAAAAAAAAACAAGACTCATAACATGCTTCTTATCAAGACATTTATAGGCCAGATAATTGATGCGCAGATAATTATGATAGAGGGAGAATGTAGTGCACACCACTGGACATGTATTATCCAAAGGGGACACAGGGGCAGAAGTCATTTCTGCTTGAAGGCATTGCAGAAGATTCATGGGAAGAGTTGTGTCTGAACTGAGCCATTAGGTGAACAAATGTCATTAGGTGAACAAAAATACAGGGACAGAATCTCTGGGTGTGTGTGGGATGTTTTCTAGTGTGGTTAGTGCTGTTGGAATACAATGAGCAATACAGGGCCATGCCACCCAGGATAGTGTCCTTCGGTGGACAGGGGGCCTTTCTATAAGTAGAAGGTGAAGAGCAGCAAGCCCATACTTCCAGACTGCTTACTCCGAGGAGGTGTGCCTTTACTACTGAGGGTCTTCAACTAAAAATGGAAAGGATAGCGGGGCATGGTGGCGCATTCCTGTAATCCCAGCACTCAGGAGGCTGAGGCAGGAGGATCTCTGTGAGTTCGAGACTAGCCTGGGCTACATAGTGAGTTCCAGGTCAGTCTCAACTATATAGTGAGACCCTGTTTCAAGCCTCCGCCAAATAAAATAAAATAAAAATGGAAAGGATGAAGCACAGCCTTAATGCTTTTGGCCTTTTAAGTCTGGAGAGAATAAGGGACCAGGATTCTAACTCAAAAGAGGGAATGGAGCTTGGATACAGGCCAGAGTTCTAGAAAGAGAATGGGGCCCTTCGCTGAGTCCCTCTCCCTTGCTTATCTAAATGCCATTTCAGGAACCTCTGCAGGAACCTGGTGTCCTCATGACAGGTACTTCTAGGAAAAGGTTTCCCTTCCTGATAAAAACATGCAGATATTTCTGGAACGGATTTTTCCATCTTCTTTTTTGCTTTTGTTTCTTCCTCTTCCAAGGGCTAGAACTGAAGAGTTATTTTGCAAGTTATCAGGGAATAGCCAAGAAAGTTGCAGAGGTGCTTGCATGGAGATGGTTGAGCCTCTAAACAAATACCTCGAACTTTTGACTTGGGGAAGGAAAAATGCCCATTTATCCTATACTCTACTTTGCTGTTATTTGCTGAAACTTTCCTGAAATTGTTCATCACAGACTTCTTTTTTTTTTTTTTTTTGAGACAGGGTCTCACTATGTAGTTGAGACTGACCTGGAACTCACTATGTAGCCCAGGCTGGTCTCGAACTCACAGCGAACCTCCTCCTGCCTCAGCCTCCCAAGTGCTGGGATTACAGGCATGTGCCACCACGCCCGGCCTACAGACTTCACGATTGCAGAGATAGAAATCCTCAGTGTTATCATTTAAACATGATGTATTTTCTAAAGACTTATGCATTGATGGGGTGATCTCCAGCCCAGAAATGTTTCGAGGTGGGGCCTATAGATGTGCTTGGATCACAATAGTGTGAACCTCATGGATGAGTTCATAGCCAAGTAGGCTATTAGGAGGAAGAGCGCCCTTGGATGAAGCAGGTGACTGGGGATATATGTCTCCTACTTTGGCATTTTCCTGCTTTCTTTCCTTTTTGCTGCCATGATGTTAGCAGTTTTCTTCTACCATGCCATCCCACCATGATGTTTCTTTCTTTTTCACAGGTCTAAAAACAATGAAGTCAGCTAACCGTAGAGTGAAACCTTGAGCCAAAATAAATCCTCCCTCCTCTACAATGTTTTCCTTGGGTATTTGGTGACAGTGACAGAAAGCTGACTGACACAGTCAGGTTCCATCCTTACTTGATCGTCTCCGTTTACAGACTCAGAATAATGTGCTGCCTTAGAATGAAGATGGTACCATTGGCTAGAGTTTTCCATATGCCTTTTTCCTTAGAAATTTGTGTGTCAGGCAAAAGCTACAATGATAAAACTTGACAGTGGTCAAAATCAATAGCTGTAGTAGGAGCAAATCAATATATAATATCCAAGGCTACTGAGAACCCCGAGGCATTGATTAATGACATTTGAGAGAATGGAATGAAGAGTGGCCTTGCCATTAATGACAATAGGACAGGGTCCAAAGTTCACCTGTTAACTAAAGATTTTGTAACCATTGCGCATATTACATAGTTGCCTACATGCATATTGCACTTTCCTAGATTCTTCACATTGTTACTATAAAGATTGGGCAAATTGGGAAGAGTGCACTGTCTTCCCTAGATTGATATACATTTTTCTCAAACTAAAAAGTTGGAGAAATAATGTCTAGACCTAAAGCACAAAGTTTTCTTTTCTTTTTAAACTAGACCTGACTTGGGACCTTGCGCTTGCAAGGCAGGTGGCAGGACGACTTGCTAAATCCCTGGACCTTGAATTTTACTTTTAATGTTACAAAGTACATTTTTGTTTGTTTTTTTATGCCATTATGCATTTTAATCATGTTTGGATTACATGAAGCATATATAAATAATTTAAAAAACCTATACAGATTATGATAATAGACATGATAGCAAGATTAAAATTTAATCACTCAGTCTGATGTCATGCAATACAACAGTCATCAGTCACATGCCTTAACTTAAAATTAAATAACATTAAAATTTCACTTCTTCAGTTTCACTAGCCACATTTAAGGTGCTCATTGGCCACTAGTGGCTACTATGTTGGATAGAGCATATATAGAACATTTTCATCATTGTATAAAGTTCTTTTAGGTAGCACTGACCTGGACAACGGGTTTGTGAGGCTTTTCTTTTAAATACTGTATTATACAGGGGCAGAGGGTGTAGCTCAGAGGTAGAGAGCTTGCCTACCATGTTTGAGGCTCTGGATTTGATCCCTGCACTGCAGGACAAACAGTGAGCCCTGCCCCAATAAATATACAATGAAACTTAGAAGGAAAAAAAAAAGAGGATGAGGCAAAGTTGAAAAATAGATCAGGGCCAGGTGTTGAGGTGTTATACAATGAGCTACACTAAGGAGTTGAAACTTTATCTTGAAGCAGAGAGGCAGCCACCACAATTTTAGGACAGGGTTGATATGACTGAAAACAGCTTTTTAGAAAGAACACCTGGTTAACTGTATGGAGGATGGGTTGAAGTTGGAGTTGGGCTGGAAGAATGGAGAGGCAAGAAGTCATGGCATAGTATTTTCTCCTGTTTCCTCAAAAGAAGCTTACTGAGGTGTTGAAAACACTGTCCAGCTTTTGGATTCTACATGCTGAGAATAAGGGGGCAGACATGTTTGCCTACCTTAGAAACAAGCCAGTTAAATACGTAACAGCAGGCTATTCATAGGAGAACATTCTGGGTTTAAATCTTGCCTCCATCACTAAAATTGTTGACCTAGTGATGTCCTTTGAATTACGGAATGTGGAGAAAAGCATTTGGCATGGAGAGTTATTTCATGCCTATTCATAGTACTCAAAATATGGCCATTAAGGGCCGGGGACTTATCTCAGTGTCACCTGCCTTGCAAGTACAAGGACCCGAGTACCGTACCAAAAAAAAAAAAAAAAAAAAAAA
>NW_022900916.1:39142377-39179248 GCF_012274545.1 Fukomys damarensis | reverse complement strand
AAAAAAAAAAAAAAAAAAAGTCATTATTACTGATTGTTAGGGGAAGTTGTTATGAAGCAATAGATGATTAATACAACATAAAAAAGAACTGGGTGAGAAGGGAGAAATGAAGCAGATTATCAACAGAGGAGATGCTTGGGTTTACAATGTCAGCCATGAAGTTATAGTGTTCATTTGTCCTGGATAGGGTGGTGAAATGTTACAAAGGTCAAATTCACAAAATGAGGTCAAGGAGCTGAGAGATGAGGATAATAAACAAGCCGTTATCAAAAGGAACTGAAGTTATTTAGGATTACTGGGTAGAAGAACGTGCACCAGGTGTCAACAATTTCAAAGAATGTCGGCGTAGGAGATGAGCAGAGTATACAACCCCAAACAGATGGAGACTGATGTAGTCAGATGAAATGAGTCTCCCCACATTTATTTTTCTTTAAAAGGGTAGCAAATTCATTGTTTGGAAGAGGTACTGGGAAGCTAGGAAGACGCTGACCCCAAATTTGGATCCTAGATTTGTGGGAGTGTGGGAGGACAAGCAGACAAACTTCTCAAAAGAGCTGGAGGGAAGTGGTATCTTCATTGTAGACAGTCTTCATACGATGACATAATTCAAGTAAGGCCCTTGGCTCCTCATAGTGGGGACAAATACTAGTTATCACTAAACATGCACTTGGATACTTGTAGGCCCGGTTCTCCCGTCCCTTCCACAATCTCTTAAAGCTGGGGCAAAGAGAGGGGAGGGAGGGTTGGAGGCGCGGACCGCATTCGCCCAGGGGCTGCCTCCTCCCAGCTCAGGGAGCGCGCATCCCACAGCTTTTCTAACCTCACGTGGCGCAGCGAGGAAGGCAAAAAACAAGGTTACTCTCCTCCAAGTACAGGACTCGTCATCCCACTTTCGTCAACAAACAGTAGTGCGCCTCATAAGTGCCAAAACCCAGCGACACAAATACTACGGTAAATGCAAGACTCCAGCCTACTGGCTCGGCTTGCCGCCGCGTCCCGGGTCAACGCCAACATCCGCAGGAGTTTTCACAACGCTCGACTTTCCCAAGTTCTTTTCATACTTTTAGCTGAGGTTAAAGGTTGGAAGTCGGTGCCCAGCCAGTACTGATCCTTCCAGGACTTGACTCCAGAGGGTCCCCGCGGGCAGTACACGCAAGCGGGTATCTGGGCACCTAACCACAACGCCCGCAAACGCCTGGGTTCCGGCAGCCCGAGGGGCGGGGCGAGAAGGGGCGGGGTCAGATAGGAGGGCGTGGTCAGGCAGGAGGGCGAGGTGGGCCCCGCCCTTGGGGTTCCCATAGACCCCCGCGCCCTACGGCCAGATGCTGACGTGTCCTTTCCTTCCCACTACACCTCCCGACACCACCTACTCGGGCTGCCCCGGAAGTCCCGCCCCACGCTTTGCCCTTCACCGCAAATCAGCTCTTTCAGCGCTTCCTAGAACTCACCACCCATTTTGATGCCGAGGGGCGGGGCTCCGTGGTCGGGGTGTCTATTGGCTTAGTGTCCGGCCGGCTCTGATCCCTAATTGGCTGGAGGACGGTGGCGCTCTGGCACGCTTGCGCGACGAGTAGAACGTGTGGTGGCGGCGGAGATCGCGTCTCTTTTGCTCCCAGTCTCGCTGCTTCTGCAGTGTGCGATCAGCTTCTCCGTCCCGTCCACCGTCTTCAGCCCCTCGTCCACCCTTCCCTCGTCTCGGCAATCTCTCACCAACGCCGACACCCACATTGACATCTCCAGCCGGGCGGGCGGTCCCACTCGCTGCCTTTTCAGCTGCACACATGGCCTCCTCCGCGCAGAGCGGCAGCTCCTCCGGGGGACCCGCGGTCCCCACCGTGCAGCGGGGCATCGTCAAAATGGTGAGAGCGGGGCCCGGGACCTGGACCCCTCTACCGCCTTCAAGCGGGAGTCAGGCGTTGACTCCTTTGCCCCTCCTGTCAGCTTGCATGGTCTTCAAGATCCCCTTTCCTTTGCCCCCTTTCTCACTTTCTACCTGTCCTCAGAATCTCCTCACCGGATGGATCCCGATACAAACTCCCCTGGGTCTGACTCCCCGCAACACGCTGACATCTGGGATTACGGTGGTTTTCGTGTTCGCAGCTTTGAGATTTACTGGCCGTTCCCCAGAGCAGATCGATTACTGATTTTATTAACGGACACGGTTCGGGGATAGTTTCTACCATCCCCCTCTATCTGTCCATTTTGACACGCGCTGAGTACTTTGCAGTTTTGTGAGATCCTGACCTCTCTTCTCTGGAACCCTAGGAGTGTTTCTGTTATTGCCAACGCTCAGTTACTTCAAGTTTTCCCACTTTTTGGATCCCTTTCCTATACGTTTCCCTCCATCTCTTGAGTCTAGACTGTAGGCCTAAGAGCTGATTTTTGTGTACTTTTAACCCTTAAATTTTTAGCCAGGCAGGAATTTTAATGATCATTAGTATTACCACTCCTCAAGGGTGAGGAGACACGTTGAAAGACAGTAAGTGACTTGCCTAAGGGCACATGGTGGCTTGGGTTGGAGCCAGGACCAGAGCCCAAGTGTTTGATTCCCAGTCCAGTACTCTTAACACTTTAGAGTATGACTGATTTTATATGTTTTTACTTTCAGCATTCTTGAAGTTTGAATTTAACCCTACAAGGTTCATCTCTGTCTGGCTCCATATTAATTTTTAATATAAATCTTACCACCGGCCTCCTGGATTGTCCTCCCTTTTCCCCTCTCAAATCTTGGAACCTGATATATATATATATTTATTTTTTCTGATATTTCTTGATTATCAGATTTTTCTGGTTGCAATTCAGACTGCAGTTTTGACTTTTCCATCTGGAATGGCAAATATCTTTTATGATATTTTCTTCCAGAGCTCACCCAGTTTTTACTTTGCAGAAAGTTTTTAAAACTTCTATATTGTTGCACTGACTTTCATAAAGTTAAAATGTTCTGCAGCTTGTGTGTGTGTGGAAATCGATTTCAGAATCCCCCTCCTTCCTAATTCTCCAGTATGCATTTCTTAGCTAATAGTTTGGTGCCAGCTGAGATTCGTGGGATATTCAGTATTGCCTTTTCTCTTGATACACCAACCGGTCAGAATTTATCAGATACTGAATGGGAAGGGAATTTCCAAGATCCACATATTCTTCTCTTTAAAATATTGACCTGACCCATGAAAGGATTATCTTAAAGTAGTTCTTGTTTCATTTAATTTTTTATTTTATAATGATTGTCTCTTCATATGAACAAGGTATTGCTTGGCTGTCTAGTTTTGGGATTGTTAGCAGAGTAGATTTTTAAATTTTTTTTTTTTACTAAGGCACAAATTTTCCTTGAAGGCCCTTTAGTGGAATAAGAGTAGAATGAGGTTGAACATGGTTTTGCTTACAGCAATGCAGGAGGCTTTGAGGACTTCTGGATTCTGTGAGATGACTATGCCTGTTCACAAATTACCCCTGTGAATACTGCATATCACCAGTAGCTGTTGTCCTCTCATGTTCTGGGTAGGCTGTACATATACCTAGCGAGTGAATACCAATATTGGCTACATTTTACAGGTGTCTGATCTGAGGTTTAGAAATATTGCCCAAAGACAGGTATTTTTTATTGGTAATAACAAACAGCTGAGACTCGAACCCCAAGCCTGTCTGCCAGAACACAAGCTCTAAAATACAGCTTCGGATTCAGGACTCCAGGGTATAACTTTATAATATAGAGGGTGAGGCTAGTGATGCATGACCACAAATTGTAGGAAAGTGAAGCTGACTGTAATTGAGTAGAGAAAAGATTAGATGTTACTTCTTGTCTTGTCCTGGAGCTGCTGCTGTGGTGACTTCATTCTATGTTCACGGTCTTGTGTGCTTCGGGATATTGTGTGGAAGGCATTTGCATCTGCAAGGTGGCATTTAGGATTCAGTGATTTGAGTAGTATGTACTGTACTCAGACTGTGCTGTACACTCTGACCACACTTCAGGGAGTAGGTGGGTAAGTTACTGGTAGCGATTAGGGGAGAGAGCAAAAGGCAGATTTGTACCAGGCTTAGAAGTCTTGTCTGGAAGGAAAGATCGACCACTGGAAGGTGAGCAAGAAACAGTTTGATGAATAGGAAGATTGGAAGTGCTGTTTTTTTTTGCCTTCAGGGAGAGGACAGAAATTGGAATACTGGCTAACTAAAGGAGTGCTTTTCTTTTCTTTTTTCTTTTTGTAGGAGTGCTTTTTCTGTGGGACGGCTTGTGGGTGGCGTGAGTTTGAACAGGCCTAGGGTTTGAAGTTTGCTACAGTGAAGAGGAATAATAGGCCTTCCTCTTTTTTGGCAAAACAAAGTATTGTAGGGCTGTGGATTGCAGGTTTCTTTTGATCTCTGCCTTGTCATACTAGTGAGTCCTGTGTTGCTTTTTTTTAAGGTTGAAGAATACTTGGGAACCAAGTTGTAAAAATCTTTCACTAGTTTTGGTTTTATTTTTAGATAGAAAGTAATGGTAGCTGCTGTGTCTGTTATCGAGTGAGGGTAAAGGGACTGAGTTGGCTCTGGAATGTGTTGAAGGAGGAAGTGGATAGTAAGTTGACAAAAGCGTTTTGGAGTTGTCTTGTTACAGAAAAAAATCAGTGAGGAAAATGGAAAAACTGAAGATGTGTATATATTTCCTGAGGATAAGACTAGCAAATGTGTTGGTGGACAAAATACAACTTGTGTTAAGTAAATGTCTTTGTCAAATTGATCTTATTTTTTCACAATCCTGAATGAATCAACTCAGGGTTTCCTTAAATAATTGACTAGACATTCTTTATCTGCAACAGAATATTGTCAGCAGATGTTACATAGATAAAGTTGAGAGAAGTCTTGGGGTATTTAGTATAAAATTCAGCCACTGATTTAGCAGCTACTTAGAGCTGTTTTCTCTGGCTTTACTGTCTTGGTTTACTTTCTGTCTGGGGGGAGAGCCCTTTTCTTTGTCTTTTCACTGTAACTTTTCCTTCTAATTTCTTATGTTTGCATGTCTCTTCAAGCTGGAGGCTTTCGTAACAACAGCATGAATTGGCCATAGTTCTTGAGTCTTCTGTGCTTAATCAGAAAATCAGCCATGGAAGCCAGGTATCTTATTCTGCTTATAATGTGGAAGACCAAAGGGCAGTCAAGGTCAAATCCCAGTTCTCATTTATCCCACATTCACCCCTACCCATTTAATTGCTTCAGAAGTGGAAAGGAATTTTTCTGCCAATCTTTATGGTTTTATATTAAGGACCATGATTCTCATTGGGCCAGTAGGGGAAGAGACTCCTAAAGCATGGCTATAATTTTCTTCTTCCATAGGACTTGTGCTGCCAAGTTGTTGTAAAGTGGAATGTAGACTCTTGCTGAGTAGTTTGGTAGAAGTTTCTTCAGTAGGAAATGCCTCCTATATAATCTAGTTCATTATACTAAATGTTTCTTAGGTTTCTGGCTAAGAAGTATATGTCTTTCAAGAGGTGAATGGGCATAGAGTAGTCTGTTAACCTGCTCCTTTCTATGTGCACTTAGCTTATGCAGGGAGAAAAAACCCTTTCTTAAGCTACTTAAAATATCCTTATTCTATCACTCAAAGGGATAAGGTTGCTGAAAAACAATTTTAGAAGGACCATTTGTAAAGAAGTAGGTAGAATGGGATGAAAGGCTTTTCGGTGCAGACTTAAAAAATTGCCCTCGTTCTCAACAGGTGAGCGTGGTTGGTGGCTTTCAATCAAGATTATACATAAAGGAACACTAAGTATGACTATATCTTAAAGGCTCTCTGTCATTTTGTGTGAAAAGAAAACATTCATATGGCTTGTTTTGCTAACAGTGTTGCTGCTGTGTAGTAACTAGTGGAATAGAATGATAAGTAATCATATTTCCACTTTTTGCTGAACAAATATTTATTGGTCAGCTGCAGCCTGTCAAGTTCTGTCTGGGCAATGGAGAAACTAGAAAAATAGATCAAATTTCTATTTTTGTGACTCATGGAAGAGTCAGAAAGAAGTAAACAAGAAATAAACATGATAGATACATATAGTGATTTCACACAGGGGACTGGGACAGAGTTGGGAGTAAGAAGGGGTTGGTTCCTTTAATAATGTGTTTAGGAAAGAATCCTCTCAGAAGATAGCATTTGCACTGACATCTGATGGACATGAAAGGGCCAACCACAAGGGAAATGTATTTCTGGTAGAGGGAACAGCAAATGCAAAGGCCCAGAAGTTTCCATCGATGATGATTTTAAAGTGTTTTTATAATAACTCTTCCATTTCTTCAGGTTCACTTTTTATATAAGTTGTATGTGTTTAACGTGAGTTATTATATAACATGCCTGTATAAGGACAATACAGAGAAGAGAGGCAGTAGAGATGGTGGTCATTGTTCTGGTATCCTTGTAAGATCAGTAGCTGAATTCAGTCTACTGAATGAATATAAAAAAAGGGAGACTGATAAGGAATTGTAGTACTTGCTTTTAGCAATGTTTCATTCTTATAAGTCCAAGATAGGTTTCTCCCATCTTGATAATGTCTGTTTTATGGCTAGTTGTTGAATTAGCTAATGAGATGACATGCATCAGGAATACTATGCCAGTTTAGAAGTTTAGAGCTCTGAAGTACTTCATATGTCTCCATTAACACAATTATATTTAATTCAACTGAACCTAGAGAAACTTTTCTTTTTTCTTTTTCCCAGTACTGGGATTGTACTCAGGGCTTTCACACTGAACTATATCTCCATTTTTCTTTTTCTTTCTTGGTACTAGGAATCGAACTTGGTTCCTGCGCTTGCAAGGCAGGTGGTGGCACCACTGAACTAAATCCTGGCCCTGCCCATTTTTCTTAAATTTTTTTTTTTTTAGTTTGAGACAGTATCTCACTAATTTGCCCAGACTGGGCTTGAACTTGTGATACTCCTACTTCAGCCTCCCAGAATGCTGGGATTGTAGACATGTGCCACCATGCTCCAAACTGAGGTTTTTTTCAGCTTCCTATCACGTAGTCTTGTGTATTTCCAAATCACTGTCTTCTATGAAGGGGAAGTGGAAAAAAGGTTAGTGCCAAGAACGGGCTCAATACCAGTTAAATAGCATCTAGGACTTTCACCGTTATACTTCTGTTAACATTTTGTTGTTACATAGAATTTAATGCTACTTTGGGCCTCTGGCAGTGCTTTTTAGCCTGGAAAGCTTTAGCTATCAGTGTCAGTGAAAAGCAAAGCAGCATGTTGAGTGCGCAGATGAATAGTCAGGAGGTAACCAGCTCTTGCCTGGTATGGCTCATTAGTGTGGATGATGGGGACTTGTATGGCCAGTGACCTGTGCTGGTAGTCAGTGGGCAAATGGTTTGGTAAAGTCTGTGCTCAAGTTTACTTGAGGGTGAAATTGGGAAACAAGTGAAACTTTTAGTTTCCAGTTCTAGGTTCAAAGGAGAAAATTAGATAGGTTTTCGAATTCTGATAAGATTTTATGGCCTGTTTTGTATACTCACATGGAATAGCTCCCTATCTAGCTGGCAGGTGTGGTTCTAGCAGGGGCACAGAAGAGCATCTGGGGTCTGACATAGTATTGTTTGATTTCTCCAGGAAAAGTATAGGTAAATACTAGAGGCCAATGATGGTGAATGTTTTAGAGACAAGGGCCCACATTGCAACCCAAAATGTGCTTATTTATTGCAAAATGCCAAAACTGCAGTTAAAACTGAATACTGAGATTTT
Organism: Fukomys damarensis; assembly: GCF_012274545.1. Lineage (NCBI taxonomy): Eukaryota > Metazoa > Chordata > Mammalia > Rodentia > Bathyergidae > Fukomys > Fukomys damarensis. Next base: position 39,171,550 of record NW_022900916.1, on the reverse strand, counting down.
ATATGCCACAGGTTCATCACTACTGCATAGGTGCTTTTGTACATTTTCAGGGAAAACGAATGCAGTAAAGGGACTCAAGTCTTGCTGGGTGTATGGAGCTTTTCCTCTTATTACTGGGATGGATACACATCCAGTTTCTGTTGCTACTTCCTCTCTTGGGAGACTGACATATGCTTTTTGTTTTTATAGCAGAAGCTGATGCGGAATCACAGGGTACAAGCATTTGCTGCAGATGGAGTGTTGAGGAATTTTACTACTTTTAGTGAGACTTAATACGATAAATTAAGGTTATGTTTTTCTCACTTTAATGTTTAAGGAAAAAAATGAACAGTAGTTTCAGTTGGCATTTTCTTTTTAGAGAGTTAAGCAACCTGCAGGAAAAATAAAACCAATGAAAATTTTGATGTCATTTACAGATGCATTGAGATTTATGATATAGATTGGCACCTTTTATCCATTTATATACTTACGATGAATAACAAGGTATCATCTCCTCTCTGCCTCAGAAAATTTGAAGGCTTTAAGTTCTCTGTGTGTAGAAGTTGATCTGTTTGAGATGGTCACATAACACTAACCATATGTGTATAGGAAGAATTGAGATTTGGGGGAATCTTGGTTTAAAGTTAATAAATTTAATTTTTGACATCCTCTCTGGGAATCAGTTTGGCAGACAGAAGAGAGACTTGGTCTCAAGTCAGGGGATACACAAGTTCTGACCTGGGTGCTGCTGTTCTCTGTGCAATGTGTTGGGTAACATCAAACTCAACTTTTTTCTAAAATGAGGTGGCTCGACTCATTGTGTCTAAGCATGATGTCCCATACTGCTGTGATTGTGTAAGAAACCCTGTATTACATTTCCTTTAGGTGTGCTGAAACCAGACTGATAGATCTAATACCTTATGGCAGGATTGAGTATGAATTGCTGCTTACTTTGCATGAGGCATGCTTTGATTCCTATTGCTTTTTATTTTTTTTTTTGATGATGAATTAGTTGAAATTTGATCTTCTAGTGTTGAAGACCAGAGAGTTAGAACATAAATTAGACTCCACACAAATGGTGGAGTGTATGGAGAGTGCATAGAAGTGGAGTAGGTTCTGACTTCTTTTCAGCAGTCAAGATAAAACTAGTGTGAGTGGCTGCCTGAAGCACAGGGCAACATGGTGCAAGTGGGTTTTATCTACCCAGTCTCCCCTCTGCTTTGTAAGAGTTTGACATTTTCCTGCAGCAGGAGGCCTTGACTTCAAAAGTTGAGGATGAGGAGGAAACTTAGCTCCTGAGGGTAATCTGCTTTTGACCACTTAATTGCGGGACTCTGAGCACTGCTTTTCTTGCTTGAAGGCCAGATCTTTTCTGCTTTCATTTTATGTGCTGATGTAGGAATCATCTTTGTCTTTTGTATGTGTGAGTGTGTGAGTGTGTGGTTGCTAAGGATGAATCCATGGCCTAGTATATACTAGGCAAACACTCTTATCACCAAGCTACATCTCCAACCCCTCTTAATCTATTCTTGGTACCTTCTTACATAGTTTGTTTTCTTTTTTGAGTGGGGGTACTGCACTTGTGAGGCAGGCAGTGGCACCCTTGAGCTAAATCCCCAGCCCCATATAGTTTCTTTTGCTTTCAATTTAGTTTTTATATTAAATGTTCTTAAATCTTTTCTGGGAGTAGATTTAAAGCTGGAACAAGGAGCCCAGTGATTGCCTAAACAGGTTGTTGCAGGGAGACCACCAAGAAGACCTTTCAGAGGTACTGAATTGAGTCTTTGGGAGTGGCTTGAGAATCTGTAGTTTTATAAAAGCCACTCCTAGGTATTTATGAAGGTGTAATTTGGTATGATCTGGGGCAGAATTTTAAGACCCACTGGTGTATGACTCCTGAACTGTTGAAGGGACAGGGCACAAATGATAAATGAAGTGTGTATTTGTGGGGGTTAGTGCACCAGAATTTTATGAGGAGGGGATAATAGTTTCTCTTTTTGACACTATTTGTCTTGATAGTGCACAGGATTCTTTGTATTACTTTTATTTTATTTATTTATTTTTGGTACTGTGGATCAAACTCAGGATCTTGTGCTTGCAAGGCAGGTGGTGGCACCACTGAGCTAAATCCCCTGCCCTCTTTGTATTACTTTTAATCTGTAGTTCAGTGGATCTTCAGGGTCCATTTACAATGACTGAGATCCTCTTCCTGGGTCAAAACTGACAGCTGTGAAGTTGTTGTTTTATATGCCTGATTTAGGCCATATGCTTGTTTCAGCACTCATCTGCCACTTTTCCTTGTATTTGCATAGATTCCCAAAATCTTCCTATAATTTGGCACCAATAACCCGGAACATTATTGTCACTTATTTAATGTCACTTACAAATATGGACACTTTGAGCTTCTCTTACAAATATGGACCCTTTGAGCCTCTCACTTTCTGTTCTTAGAATCCTGAAGAGTCTGATAGTTGGGCCTTTTGCCTTTATTGTATATTTAGATCTAGCCTATTTCTTATTTATAACTCTCTTGTGCAGGATTGGAGATTGAACCCTAGGGATGCAACTGAGTTACATCCGCAGCCCTTTCTAGCTTGTATTTTGAGATAAGGTCTTGCCACGTACCTGAATTGCCCAGGCTGTACTTGAACTTGGGATCCTGCTACCCCAGTCTCCTAGCCTGCTGGGATTACAGGCATGGGCCACCCTGCTTGGTTTAAGGCCCATTCTTAACAACAGTAGTAAAACCCTAAATATTCCACTTGGTGGTCTTAGGCTTTACTTTTTATTTTACTGGCTTGTCTAACATGGAAATAAAATTTCCTTGTAATTCTTATACTTAAAAAGTCCTTCTGCTTAGCGGTCACACTCACAGTTCTCTTGTTCTTTCCTCATTTTGGCCAATCATTTCCATTTCATTCTGACAATTCTTCAAAATGTTCATATGAATGGCATCCATGTTACTAATTTAATAATGTGTTTAAATTATGGACTTGTTCTTAAAAGATAGCACATTATAAAGATGTTAAAGATAAATAGAAAAACCCCTCTCCTCTACCCTCCTTACTCAATTTTCTACCATTTATTCTTGTTCTTCTCAGCAAATGTTGACAGTATATTGGCTTCTAAAGTTTTCTTGCAGATATATATATTGTTTTCTTTTTGGTATTGGGGATTGAACTCAGGTCCTTGTTCTTATGGGGCAGGCAGTGGAACCACTGAGCTAAATCCTTGGCCCTATATTTTTTTCTTTTAAGAAACAGAAATAAGGTCACATACTCTGTGTGACAGCTTATTAAAAAATGGTTGAGTGATAATTCTGATGTATTATAATTTACTTCATTTATTTATAGGTATGTATTTTAGTTTTTTATGATGCTCAACACTTGTGCACTGACAGAATTCTTATATATTTTTATGCTCTTGTGCTAGCATAAGATCGATTTCTAAAAGTGCAACAATGGTACGTTTGTTATAATACTTCATGTTATTGGTGGTGATTGGATGTTTTACTTATACTTTCTGTTTATTTTGTATAAATTAGATAAAATTTAGGGCAAAATACCACTTACTGTCTCATTGTTCATTAATTTCTTGTGTGATAGTCTTATTTCCTCAGTTCTCAAAAGCCACTTTGCTTTTACTGTGGAGTACAGGCACAGCACTGGAACTCAGTGATTACTAAGTCCCAGAACTACTGATTTCCTACTTGAGTTATATGACTACTTAGTTCCTTGAAGACTCCTAGGTGTTTTAAGGCTTTAGCACCTGTAGATAGGTGGACCTTTTGGGGCTTACTTTACCTACTTTATCTTAGTTCTTAGCCTCGTGATAAGTTAAGTTTGTGACTACCTGAAATACAGATGATAAGCAGAAGTAAGAGATGAGATGACTCGAGAAGAGTCTGACCTTTTCCTTTTGTCCAACATATAATTCATTGTTTTCTTTTTTTGAATAAGAAGGTGGAGGTGTGTGAGGATATTGTGATGTAAGAAATATGTATTACATCCTCCTAGCACTGAGCCCCCGAAGCCCTTGTAATTTCCGAAGTGATGAGAGTGATATAGGTGAAAGGAGCATCTTTTCTAGTTGTGTCAAGCACACCTGAGCTGATGTTGGTGAGGGCCTCTGGGAAGCTCTGAGGGGCTTCAGCCTGTGGGAGGAAGAAGGGCTGAAGAGAGGTGTTAGAGATTTGAGCTCAGTCATCAGTGGCCAGTGATTTAATCAACTGTGTTGTAGGTAGTGGGACCCCTCACCCCCTTAAGGGACCTGTGGAGGGTTTAAAGAGCTTTGAGGTTGGTGAACACATGGAAGTGCTTGGAGGGTGACCTGAGGAGGGCAAGGAGAGTTCTGCACCCCTTTCTTCACACCTCACTCTATGTATTTCTTCTGTCTGGCTGTTCCTGAGTTGTATCCTTTAATACAAATTTAGTAATTTAGTAATAAACTGCTTTCCAGAGTTTTGGGATCTGTTCTAGCAAGTTTATGAAACTGGTAAGAGGGTCCTGATAAACTTGTTTATATACATCAGGTTACGAAGAGTGGCCTGGAAAGAGAAATGAGCAGGTTTGTGGGACAGTGCCCTTAACCTGTGGGATCTGACACTAATTCCAGGTGGACAGCCAGGATTCAGTGTCTGTGAGAATTGGAGACCTGCTTGGTATGGAAAACACCCGCACATTTGGTATCAGAAGTGTTGGTGTGAGTGCTGAAGAAAAACATTTGGTTTTCTTTTGGGGATGGTAAATGGTAGCGAGCAGGACAACATCCGGCATAGGAAATGTGGTCATTTTTAGGTAGGAGATCTTGGCAGCCTTTCATAATAGGAAGTGCTCATCTCAGGTTTAGTATTGGTTTCTCCAAAGTTCTCCAAGCTTTAGATGTGTGTGTATACCTGCCATGACTGTAGCTGTCATACCTCTTTTACAGTATGTAGGAGAAAAAAACATTTTTTTTTTCATTATCGTGGATCGAACCCAGGGTCTTCAAGCTAAGTTACATCCCCAGATCTTTTTTTTTTTTTTTTTTTTAGGTAGGGCCTTACTTACTAAGTTGCTACATTGCCTAGGCTTGGCTTGAATTTGTGATCCTGCCTCATCGCTGGGATTATAGGCTTGTGCTACCATGCTTGGTGGGTTTTTTGATATTTTTTGACAACTATTTATAAAATTTAAATTTATTTTAAGAGGGAATTAATTTCACTATTGAAAATAGGAAGTACATATTAAAGAAAAAATACGATATTTATTAAAAATGGTTAGGCACTTTTATTGCAGGCTGTAAGGGGACTTACAGTGAGGAGAGATTTGTAGATGAGATTCAACTCTGATTCCATCTAGGAACAAATGGGAATTTATAAACCAAACAGCAGAAGAGGTAGAGTCAGTGGATGGAAAATTACTAAGAGGAATCATAAAGGATAGGACTTTCTGATTAAACTCACTTGATTATTGCTGCAGACAGGGGTGATAAGATCAAGGCTGGGGGATTTCTTTACTGAAGCTGACTCAGCAGAATTCTTGCTCAGATTGATTCTTTAGGGACTAAGAAGAAAGCCCAAGGTCAGGCCTAGGCAAGGAGACAACTCAGATTAAAATTTTGGTCAAAGGAGAGACTTCATACTATTCTTTCTCACTTGCCATTACTAGAAAGTACTTAAAAAGGAAAACCACAGAGAAAACAAAGTAGCATTACTAAATTCTAGCTAGTTGTCAGATTTGCAGAGGGCTCTGAGCTGAGGTCTGCATTAGCTAACAAGGAAGTCTAGCAGGTAAACCTATGGATAGGCCTGCTAGCACCAAATTGTAAGAGAATTGAAAGGAAATTGTTCTTATGTATGCATAAATATTACTAAGTGCTGGTACATCCAAGGTTCATGTACTACCTCAGTTTTTAAAAACCAGTCCATACATTGGGAAACAAATTTTGTGTCTTGTCTCAGACACAAATATTCTAAACTAATATTCTAGCTGTGGTTTAGACCATTGCCTTCACAAATAACTGTGTAACCTTGGGCAAGTTATTTTATCCTTTTAAAGTCCAGCTTCACCTGTAAAATGAGAATAAGGGCCCTCACCTCATGGGGCCCATTGCAGATTTAATGAGAGAATGCATATAGAGTGCTCAGTATTGTTTGGTATTTTTGGTGCTGGTAATTGTTTGTTAGCTGGTGTTGGTATCATGTAGTCCCCATGTCACATGGGGAAGAAAATGGAACTGAGAATGAGAATAAGGACACAAGTTTTTGTGGTGTTACTGAATATGAAAGATTGGCTCTAGTTTTGAGATTGTATTATTCCTTTCTTTTTGGAGAGTGGTGGTAGTAAATATCCACTTTAAATGATATATTTCCTATAATGTCCTTGGCAAAATAAATAAATAAACGGGAGAATATATCAGTCTCTAGGTTTTCTGAGGTAGAGAAGAATTTACTATTTTTACTAGAAATCCCCAGCACAGTGAAAACTAGCAAATGTGTAACTCATTTAAGTTCAGACTCAACTTGTTGAACCGTGATTTGACAAAGATTATGTAAATTTAAGTACTGTGTATAAAAGTGTAGCTGTGTGGGAACTGTAGTTGTTGCTCAGTGCCACAGATGTGAGAGGCTGACATTTGATAGATAAAGTTTCTGGCTCCCTTTTTTGTTTCAGGCTTCCCTCTCCAAGAAAATACCTATCAAGGCCAAGTTTATTCATTTAGAGCAAAACTTTCACTACCCTGTAAAACGTGATAATTTCTTTGCCCCAAGGAAGAATGTATCTGTCTGGCACACTTGCAGAAATGTTCTGATCTGAATGATTAAGCATATGCTAAGTGCAGGTAGTAACCACAGGCGAATCCCAGAAAGAATGTGGTAGCATATCTCCCAGGCACCGTACAAACTGAAGGTAGATGGCCTGGAGGTCTTACTGGGATGGCCTGAGGGGAGGAGGGTCTCAGCTGGAAGCACCTTTTATGGGGGTAAGCAGTCTGGGCTTGGGTCCCAGACAGTGTGTGTGTGATTCTGGGGGAAGCTTTGGGCTGAGGAGATTGTTGCTGTCAACTAGAGGCAAGTAACTTTTGTTTAATGGTGGAAAAAGGAACTTATAAATTTAGATGTTGATGGATAGGTTGGAAAAAAATCAGATGTGATACTCTTTTTTTTTGAGACAGGTTCTCACTTCACTATGTAGTTGAGACTAACCTAGAACTAATTATGTAGCCTAGGCTGGTCTTGAACTCACAGCAGTCCTCCTGCCTCAGCCTCCTGAGTGCTGGGATTATAGGCATGTACCACCATGCCTGGCAGATGTGATACTTTTAAATGTTTGTTTAAAGAAAAATTTCCTGGGAAGATGGTAAAAGTGATAGGATGTGTGTGTGTGTGTGTGTGTGTGTGTGTGTGTAATTTAAACCAAGTACTTTTGCACTGAGCTACACCCCGTCCTTTTTATTTTATTTTTTTGTACTGGGGATTGAACTTGGAACCATGTGCTTGTGAGGCAGGTGGTGGAACCACTGAGCTAAATCCCTGGCCCCTTTTTACTTTTATTTTGAGATAGGGCCTTGCTAAGTCACTTAGTTGCCCAGGTTGGGCTCCAGCTTGTATTCTTCCTGCCTCGATTTCCCAGAGTTCTGGGGTCGCAGGTGTGTGCCCCTGTACCTGGCTGTGACAAGCATTTTGACAGAGGCAAAGGGGCAAAATGGATAAAATAAAAGGCAGGTGAACTGGTGAAGTATAGATAGGAATATTGAAGACATAAACAATTTGCATTCATTGGGCAAGATTAAGGCAACCTTTTTTTAAAGACTGAAGATGGGATGTTTGTAATAGAGAAAGGAAAAGGAAGTGAGTTTCAGTTTTTGTTTCCAGTCTCTGGAATCCAATAGTATGATATTAGTGAACTTTTCAACCTTACAATTATGTTCCAGGAGAATGGGACAGTCATTGTCTCGTAGACCTTAATACCAGAAGCATTTTATTTTTAATAGCAACCCAAAAACAGAATCATTTTTCCAAGTGAATTTATCTGCTTACCCATTTGAGGATTATCTCAGGTCTTAATGAGAAAAGCAATGCATTCTGGTCCTTCTTATTTTAAGGTAAGGGAGAGGGGAGACTAGTAGCTAGGTCTTGGAATCCCAGTGAGATCTATTATTTTGTGCGTGGTAATTACTTGTACGATTGCTTGGGTGAGCCCTTTCACAGCCGAAAGGCCAGGAGGCTGCCTCTATTACTTAAAAGCTGAGTTGTCTTGTTAAACGTCTCTGTGGTGAGAGCTTTAGAATCTCCTAATACCTCATGTGGGCTCTCTGTAGGGCACAGGCCCAGGTCTCTAAAGGCTGCCCTGCTCTTGTGTTAGTCACTGGCCGCCTTGCTGTGGAGGAATAACCTCCTGTTATATAGCAAGGCTGTGTGTGCCTGCCATCCCCAACTGCTTGGTGCTCCCATTCAATTCTTTTTTTTTTGGTATGGGGGATCGAACTCTGGCCTTTGCACTTTTGAGGTAGGCGCCGGAACCACTAAGCTAAATCCCTGGCCTCCCATTTAATTCTTAGGAGATCCCAAATTGCTCCTCTTAATGCAAGAACTTCTCTCAAGAAACCAAGAGGCAATATAGAGAAAATAATAAGCTCAAGACAGAGATTATCTGAGGAAAGGGAACTCAGAAAATGGATTTTTTGAAAGTGGCTGATGGCACAAGGCTAAACATAGCAAAGGCGTCCCACGAGTCTGTGCAGTTTGTAAACTTTGATTTGAGATTTCTGTGTTTATGTATTAAAGAATTTAATTAATTTGTTATACATTGGAGAGAATGCCACTCTCAAAACAGCAAGGGAATCACAGCTGGGCTTTAGTAAGAGTATAGAGTAGGTGGAATACTGTGGGCATTTTAGTAAAAATGGATGCGTCATCTTTTATGGGCAGTATTTGCAGGTGTCACATACACAGATGCCAGGTGGTGGCCAGATAGCATTCCAGTGTACAGAGCCATGCATTATGATTGGAAAATGGAGTGGGCTATGACATCAGCATCTTATCGAGGACTTCAGTTTTTATTCCTCTTTGATAGCTTCCCTAGGATTTTAGGGGATGGAGAATCCTGCAATGGTATGTCAATTCTGCAATAAAAGACTGGAGTGTTTGTGGTAAATTTGTGATTTATACTTTGATATCTAAAATTGACTATCAGCATCTTAGATAGGAATGGTTTCCAGACAAGCTTAGAAATGTATTGGTAAAATGAGTGTTCTTCATAGGTAACATAGACATTGACTTACTTCTTTAAGTTCTATTGTTTGTTAATCTTGAATATAAACCAAAATAAAATTAAGGGTTTTTTAAAGAGATGATTCACTGTTGAATAATATTGAATATCATGTTCAGTAATTGAGCATTCATTCTCATTGCTGTCCATGAATTTTATTTTTTAAATATTTATTTATTCATTTATTTTGGTATCGGGGATCAAACTCAAGCCCTTGAGCTTGTCAGGCAGACAGCAGAACCACTGAGCTAAATCCCCAGCCCTTTGTCCATGAATTTTAAGAAAAAATTGCATATGAATATTACAGAAACCTGCAGAACAACAGTAAATGCAGTAATTTCCATTTCTCTGCAATATTTCAAGATGTCTGGTCTGATTTCATTTACTGTGTCTGATGTAAATGTCACCTACTCCCTTTTTATCTTTTGGTTGTGATTTGATGTGTTGTATAGTAGATCTTGCTCAGGAATATAGTGATGGCTGTACTGTCAGAAGGAGAAATAAGAGATGCCTGCCACCAGTAAGGCAGTAGCTGCTCTGTTTCCCTCCCTGGGTTGGAAACTGCAGCTGTACTTCTCGCCTGACATTGGAGTAAGAGTTAGAGGAAGGAGGGGCTGGACATAAGGATCCAGTTAACTGAGTAGTCTGGAATGGCTTCTCCACCCTGCCTTGGCTGCCCCTCTATCATCTGTATCTGTCCCTGGAGCCAGGCCAAATCTCTTGCCACCAGGGGCACTTTTTCATGGGTGTTCAAAGGCAACCATTGTCTTTAGGAATCCCCTACTATGCGTGAGGTGCTAGCGCATAATTTCAAGAGAAATAAATCCTTGACCTTTGCTGTACATACATGCTCATGTGGAATCAGTTCTGAAACAGAGTGAGCATATATGCAAATTGTGTGTGAGCAAAAAACTTCTATCAGTTATTTAAAACTTGTGAAATTGGCTAAAGCCAGACACTCTCTGAAAGGGCAAAACAGCAGCAGCAACAACAAAAAAATCCCAAATTTCTTCTCCTCTACTATACAAAACACTTTTGTGACCATATATGTGAGGTATTTGCCATACAGCATGCATTTTTCCAGTGGGCATGTATGACTAGGTGTCATACATGATGTTGTCTACTTGGAAATGGTGTCAGATCCCACAGGGCTCAGTTCTGTAAGGCAGCCCCCAATTCAGACACCAGTCACAAAGTACCTCTCACCAATTGCTACAAATCCAGGTTTCCCCCGCTTTAGGTTCAGTCATTTGCTAGCACAGCTCAGAGCACTCAGTGAGACACTTCATGTTTGCTGGTTTATTACAAAGGATATTGTAAAGGACACAGATACCCAGCCCCATGAAGAGATGGAAAGGGCAATATATAGGAGGAGGTTGCTTTCTTGCCCTCTCAGGGGTGCTACCTTCCTAGCATCTTGACATGTTCCACAACTTGGAAGCACATTGAATCTTACTATTAGAGAATTTCAAGCCAGGTGTGATAGTGCATGCCTGTACTCCCAGCATTGTGGGAGGTGAGGCAGGAGGATTTTAAATTTGAGACCAATCTGGGCAATTTAAAATTGAAGAGGAAAAGGGTGGGGGCAAAACAACAAAATAAAAACTGGGCTGGGGTTGCAGCTCAATGTGAAGGCCCTGGGTTCAGTGTCCAAGAACAAACAAACAAACAAAAAAAATTTGTAAAGCTTGCTTTCTAGCCCTTCTTCCCTGTTAGTGGTTGAGGCTGGAAGTTCCAACCCTCAAACCCTCTTCATCATGTGGCCTTTTTGGTGACTGGCCCCACCCTAAAGCGATTTGGGGACCTACTTTATGTAACTTCAACAGAGTGAACTCAGTAGTTGTCTAAGGGGCTCATGAATAGGAAAAGATAGTTGTACTAGCAAATTGCAGGAGTTTTAGGAACTCTGTAGAAAAAGACAAAAATATCTCATATTCTACCATACCTTAGAGCAGTGATGGCAAACGTTTTAGAGACCAAGTGCCCCAACTGCAACCTCCAAACCACTTATTTATTGCAAGGTGCCAACACTGTAATTAAACCTGGGACTGAGGTTTTAATTTAGAAAAGACAACTCATACATTAACATCTTTTATCTTAAAAGGAAAATAACATGTGTGCCATAGATTTGCCACCACTGCCTTAGAGGGATCTATTTTGAAGTGTTTAAGAAAATGATGACTTATTAAATGAAGTTTCTGGTAGTACCAAACTGAATCTTAGAACCAGCACCCTCCCCCATCATTATTTGGTAAACACTAGTATAAATTGTGTGTTGGAAAGAAGGCATGATCCTTAGGCTTGCTAACCTGCCCCTGATAGGTACAGAGCACATCTGTTGTACACATGCGCTCATGCATTGGCTAGAATAGACCTTTATATTCATGTCAGTCTTGAATTTTGTGTTTGAGACTAAATTGTACCCTATTATGTAAAATGCTTCATTAACTTTCTCCAGTTGAATTCTGGGAGTTGGGGTTGGATTTTGAGCCTTCACACTATGATCTGGCTTGATGATAAGCTAAGCTTGCTGTGTTTCCTCTGAGCACCTCCCTCCCTAGCGTATTGGGTTCTTTGTCCATCCACTTACATTTCTCTGTGAGCTGCTTTTTCAAAGATACTCTCAATGTTAGCAGTATTCTTTGAGTGTTATCATTTTAGGCGTTTAGATGTGTTTTTATTACCATAGTATTTGGATATAGACTTTGGAATGTAAATCCACGGAGATTCTTGTCTATTAATCAAGAATATAAGAATGATGGAGAATATAATCAGATAAAAGATGGTAGAATTTGCTCAGATACCAGGTGTCCCTTTGGGAAGTGGGAAGTGACTGAGGAAAATGGGAAGACAACTGAATATTGAACAGTTAATTAGGAGGTTCTCCAGAGTGGTCAGGGAATATAGATTTGAGTGGTTTCTGTTGACAATAATAGAGAGTAGTCTTGACAGCTCATAGGAAGTAAACAATTGAGTGGTTGGAAATGAGTTAGGCAAGACATTCTTGAAGGAGGTAACAAAGGAAATCAGCATCTCATAGTAAGAGGACTGATACTGGAAGTGGCTAGAGAGAATGGTGCTAGAAAGAACATGGACTTCCTAGGAGAGAATGAAATGAAGCTGAGAAAGTTGGAGTTGTGTGAGAGAGGGCAGAGGGTGCAGGCTGGGCAAGGTACTGCACTCTGGGAATGGAGGACCTTCTTGAGGAGGAATGGGTGAAAACATGCTTGCCTGCCATCATGCTGAGGGAGCTGCAGGCCTTGGAGGACATTTGGGCTCCCTGTTGTCATTTGGCAGAGAAATAGTAGAAGCTCTGTAAGTGTAGTACATTCTCTTAGGGGCTTGGTTCTTATTATCTTTCACAAAAATCCTCTTAAGCTATGAGTTACTTAAGGACAAAACTATTTCTTAATTGCTTTTGTCCTTTCTTCAGAGTCTAACATTGTATTTGATATGCATTAGAGCCATTTATTTATTTAAAAAATACTTAGATAGACATAGCTCTTTGCCCTTATGGAGCTTAGAGAGTTTCCATTCCAGCAAAGATGACTGACACTAACAGTTCTCTGACTTCATATTGCGATGAATTCTAAGGAGAAGTCTAGTTGTAGAAAATACATAATAAATGGCAAGGCATTCCTACCTAGTCTGTGGATTGGGGATGCCCTCTAAGGGAAGACAGTTTAGACTGAGTTTGTTGGAGAACATAGTTCCTGAGCCAGATAGGCTGGAGAACAGTGGTAGAGAATCATTGTATAACATTTCTCAAACTTTATTGTGCTTGCCAGTCACCTGGGGATCTTGTTAGAATATAGATTTTCATTCATTAGGTCTGGATGGAATGTCAGAATATGCATTTTTAACAGGCCCTTTTTTCCTTCAGAGGTTTTCTGTGCATCCTCACTTCTTTTTTTTCTTTTTTCTGGTGAAAGATGATGGCGTTCAACTGAGTCATTTTTTGTTCCTTGTTGTAGTCAGCAGGATTGGGCGAGGGAATATATTAAATACAGGACACATAACTTATAAGGTTACTTTATGATAATTACCCAAAGAGTCAAATGCAAGGAGAGCAAGAGATTAACCACACTAGAAGCCTAAAACGCTTAACTGAGGGTCTAGATCCCAGCAGTTTCCTACAGAAATTCATCTAAAGGCTTAGAGTCAAAGGCAGTGTCCTCCTCCAGTCCAGCCAGTGGCCTAGAGCCCAAGGCAATATCTCATGCTTGTCCATATTGAGGATCTGCACTTGGAAGCCAGAAAATCTATGCTTTGTTATATGAAGGATCTGTGCCACCAAGCTGAGGGATCCACATTGGAGCCAGGAAGTGATGCTCACGGTAAGGATCAGAGCTCCTCTGACAAAAACAACAGCCATTACCAGCCACATGAGGTCCTGCCTGAGCTCCTCCTCTGATTAGAACAGCCTAGTTCACCTCAGTAAAAGCATCTGCAGCAAGCTTCTCCTAAAAAATCAATAGGCCAAGATCTTCCCCTCCAGTTCTCTTTTTATGGCTATTGGTAACAAATCTTCAGGTGGGTCCTTACACGCCCAGACCATGCTGATTCAGTTCAACTGGGTGGTACAAGTTGACAAGTCAAACCCCCACTACATTCTCTTCACTCTGTATTCTTGATGGCTGCAATGATATAACTTAGCTGTTTAGGGCATATGTATATATAATCTTATTTTCGTTTTTCTCTTTTTTATGGTAGTGTGCATTGAACCCTTGGGACCTTTGCACGGAGCTATATCCCCTGCCCCTTTATATTTATATATTTATTTATTTTAAGATAGGGTCTTGCTAAGTTGCCCGGGCTGGGTTTAAACTTGAGATCCTCCTACTTCAGGCTCCTAGAGTGCTGTGCACTGCTGCTCCCAGCCTGTTCAGGGCTTTTAAACTGCAGTTGATAAGTAGTAATAGTGACCTTTCTGCCTCTTCCACGTGAGAACATTATTCTACTGCCTTTGCACTTTGACTAGACAGTCGGCCCTGAAGAGAAACTCAAAGCTGCAGGTATAGGAGAAAACTTTAGGAGTAAAGAAATTCCAGCTATCTTGTAAATTAACAAAGATTTTCTCTCAGCATTTCCCAAGGTACCAAGACACCTTTTCCCTTTGTTTCTAGTTATTGGCGGACTCAGGCATTGTTCTTAATAATCTGATTCCTTCCTGACAATAAAAAAAGCCAGTCCTTAGGGATAAAGGATTCGGAGTTTTATTTAAACCAAAATCTAGTGTTCCTGTCTCTTAGGAAAACTTCTCAATTACTTTAACTTAAACCTGATCAGTTATTTCTCAAAACTTTGGAGATTCCAGGAAATTTCTGGCTTTTTCATTATAAAACCTAACACATTTATTTATAATTTTTAAAAATCCTCACTTGAGCCAGGTGTGGTAACTCATGCCTATAATTACTACACTGTGGGAGACTGAGGCAAGAGAATTGCAAGTTTGAGCCCTGCTCAAGCAGTTTATCAGTTTAGCGAGACCCTGTCTCAAAATAAAATATTGAAAAAGGGTCAGGAATGTAAGTCATTGTGAAAGCCCTGGGTTCAGTACTCCGTACCACAGTAAAAATAAATGAATGAATGGTTCAATCCTCAGTACTGCAATAAAATAAATTAATGAAGACCCTTCCCCTCCCCCAGCAGAGAAAGAAAAAGGGATCTTCTTAAAACCCAGGGGCTGTTGGGAGTGATGATGTCTTAAATAGAGCACTCAGGTTTGAATTTTGTGACATGAAATGTCTGACATTTGGAAGAACAACATGAAGTGGCGAGTGGATTGTAGGAAAGATATAGTCCATGCAACAACTATAGTTAGTATTCATTTTCTATTGTATGTGCATAGAGGGAGAGTGTGGGTAAGAAGAGTATGGTTTCAGAACTGCCAATGAAATCTAGTTTAGTGATTTGTTTATTTGTTGGCTTTTTGAGACAGAGTCTCCCTTTGTAATTTAGGCTGCTTCGAACGCATTGTTAGCCCAGGCTGGCAGTCCTGCCTCAGCCTCCTCAGTGCCGGGAGGAAGTGCTGAGGCGTGCACTAACAACCCTGGCTTGTTTTACCATTGAGGCTCTAAAACAACAAGTGGTATGTGTAACACTTTCAAAGGTGTTTTATTTTAAAGATTTTGGGGAAATACTTCCAAACTTTGAAAATAATTGCAAGAGTAGAAATAACTCCTGTGTCTCCTTTACTTAGGGGCCCCAATTGCCTTGTCATCATCTCTATATTTATTATAGTCATTATTCAGGGTATTTATGATCTATCAAGTTTTATACCCTGAATTAGTGAAGACTGAACTGTTGCTTTCAGGGGCAGTACAAGGTAGGTCCCTTTAGGTCTCCAGTCACATTTCACCAACCAATTAATACATAAGCTTGTGGTATATGAACTTCTGTTTAATATGTGTTGTTGATTCCTTTATATTGGACTTTGAGCCAACAGCATTATACCTCATGTCTGAAGCTCACCTCACACATGCATTTTCTCTATAGGGTATATCCCAGTGGCTTTCTTTTTTTTTTTTGGTTAGGGATTGAACTCTGGACCTTGCCACTTCTGAGGCAGGCAGTGGCACCACTAAGCCAAATCCACCCCCGACCCCCACCCCACCCCCGTTGTCTTTCTTGCCCTTAGGAATACTAGAAGAGCACATGTCAGGACTACACTTGAGGACTAAACAATGAAATCAAGAGAGCACAAATATGTAAAAGATGTGGTAGTAAACAGACCACAAAAAGAATACTTGTTTCTACCTAAACAAGAAAGCAGAGGATTGCTTTGTTGGACCTCTCTTGGGAATGAGGGCACTAGGCTGCTCAATGTGGGTGCCTGTGATGACAGGAAAACAGGCTGAGACTGCTGATTTAGGAGTTACAGATAAATTACAAGGAGCAGGCAAACTCACACATAGGGAATTTGAATAATGAAGATCTTCTGTATTGTTATTTTTTCCCCCCAGACTTATTATTGCGGAGTAATTTTAGGTAGGAAATCCCAGTAGTGGTCTAAAATAAAGGATAATCTTCCCTGTGACCACAGTATGACCATCAGGATCAGAAATTAACATTGGAGCCTGGCATGGTGGCACATGCCTGTAATCTCAGCTCTCTGGGAGGCTGATGCAGGGGGATTGAAAGTTTGAGCCAGGCCTGGGCAAGTTAGTGGATTTAGTGAGACACTGTCTCAAAATAACAAATAAAAAAAGGGATGGGGATGTAGCTCAGTGTGTGTGGGGGAATTAATATGGATGCATTGCTGCCATTCAGCCCACAGACTTTCTTCACGTTTTGCCATTTGCTCTGTAGTGCCCTTTGTAGGTGGAGGATCCAGTCTAGGGTTACCTGTTAGTTGTCCTGTCTCTTTTCCCTTCAGTTAGGAATGATTCCTCATTTTTTTCCTGAGGACCCCAACATTTCCCAAGAATGTTAGAGAACGTTCCTCAGTATGGTTTTGTCTTGCTTCTTCATGATTTAAGTCACATGTTTTTGGAAGAAATATCACAAAAATGATGTATTAATGAGGTCCACCATACGGAGTGTCCTATTACCTCCAGTGCTAATACCTTTATTTTATTTATTTTTGGTACTGGGAATCGAACCTGGGTCCTTGTGCTTGCGAGGCAGGCAGTGGAACCACTGAGCTAAATCCCCGGCCCCTAATACCTTTAATTATGTGGTTAAGATGTAATTTTAGTTAATAAGGATATTATAAAGTGTTTTTGCATGTTCACTAATTAACATGTAATTAGTACTTTGTGAGAAGATATTTTATGCAAATAATCTGTTTATCAACTATTCATCTACCCATTTAGCACCAGTAATGATTCTTACCTAAATCAGTTATTATTGTGATTATTAAATGATTTTCCAATTTTGTCATTGATCCTACATTTATTGATTAGTGTTGTACTGTAATGTGGACCTTTCTTTTCCACATGTATTCACTTATTTATTCGGTGGATTATAATCTATTATTGTGTTGATTTTTTTAGTTTTTCCAATTGTGGTTAATGAGAGCTCTTTTAAACTGATTCCTTTATTATTTTGATATGTCCTCATCATTCTTTGAGTACCTTCTAAAGTTCTGACATAGCAAGTTGTTTCTGACTCATACTGTATTTTTCCTGTCAGTTTCTCTAAGGAACCTTTGCCCTTTTTGCAGATATTTTCAGAAGCCAAAACCTGGGTACCAGGTTTTTATGCCTTCTTAATAATGAATGGAGCTGGGAAATATATGTGTGTGTATAGACACACGTTTATCTTGAAATTTTCACATTTAATTATATATTAAAAGCAGCAGTTTACTTCCAGTCCAGCAGGTGTTTTCTCTCCTAGCTGTTCTGTATCTGTAACTCTCTCCAACAGTGAGAACCTGGCTTTCATTTTCCTGTCTCTGGTTTGCTGAGTTCCCCTCTAGATGACCAATTTCCTGTTGCCCCAGTTGAATCCTTAGTTTCCAGTGACCTGCCAGCAAATGCTGCTGAATCTTCAGTGCCCCAGGGTCTTACCGGCCAGTGCTGACCAAGAGGAAGAGGGGTTTAAAACTTCTAATTTTTTTTTTCCCAATTTTGGCAGTGCTGGAGATTGAACCCACTGAGCTGCAACCTGGCTGGGGCTTTTTTAACCTTTTGGTGTAGTGTAAGGTGATTTGGCTGTGGAAATGTTAATCCTTTCAACAAAAACTGTCTAGAATCCTGGCAGAAATCTGCTATGTCTGTTGTTTTTGGAGGGGTTCAAAAAAAAAGGCTTTGCTTCTAAGCATTTTTCCCTCTTTGAAATATTCCCAACTTTCTTTTTAAACTTCTTGGAAAGCTTCAACTGGTTTTATTATTATTGTTTTTCTTCCAAATTCTATGGGCTTTTGCCATTTGGAATTGAAATAAAGTACCAATTTAATTTTCCTATTAAAATGTAAAAATTTTAAGAGTTGTGAGTACTGTTTATCTTTTTGTTGTTGTTTGTCTTTTGTCTTTTTGAGACAGGGTCTTGCTTAGTTGCCCCAAGCTAGCTTTGAACTCATGATCATTCTGCCTCAGTTTCCTGAGTAGCTGGGACACAGGCCCCTGTTCCCGGCTTAGACCAGAGTCAAACCTCAATGAGATGTGTTCTGTGGGCATATGCCACAGACTTAGGCTTTGTTGGACATTATACTAATATTTTTGAGCAATGTATGCTTTGGTACTTTCTTTGTACTTTATTTTCCTTTATTATAACACTTAAGGAACTTTTTCCTTTTTTCTTTCTTGCTTGTATTTTTTAAAAATGGGTGGAGGATGAAGAGCCCTGACACAGTAATTTCTGGTACTTTTTTTTTTTTCTTTTGGTACTAGGGATCGAATTCAGGACCTTGTGCTTGTGAGGCAGGTGGCAGAACCATTGAGCTAAATCCCCAGCCCTAGTACTTTTAAAAGTATTTGACCCTATTTGGTAGAAGAGTCAAAGTCCTCTCTGTAGTACTATTCCTATATTCTGGAATCAGCTTATTTTTGTTTTTCCTTTGTTAAAGTAACACATGAATGTTGTCTACTCTGAAAATTATTCCTTTCTTCATGCCTGATTCTCCCAACTCTTCCCTCTCCCTTCTTCTTTCTCTCCCTCCTTTTTCTCCCTTCCTTCTTTTCTCTCTTCCTTCCTTGTACTGGGGTTCAAATCCTGGACTGTCACACTGGCTGTATCCTCAAACTTTTTTTATGAGACAGTATCTCACTAAATTGCTAAGTTACCCAGCTAGGCTTGAACTTGAGATCCTCCTGCCTCAGCCTCCCGGAGTACTGGAATGATAGACATGTGCCCCCACATCCAGCTTGAAAATTTTTCTTCTGACAGTTGGAATGAATTTCTCAGGAATGACACTTCATATGTGCCTGCCACAAATAACGGGTTCTTGCTGAGTTCCTCTATGTTATTTCTGAGTAAATAGGTGTTGATCTCCTAGGTTTGTGGCAACAGCAGAGCTCAGCTGGAGGTCATGCTGTGGGTTCTGCAGATGATCCTTGTCCTGAAGGTGGAGCTGATGCCCATTTCCAGAGATGGAGTTAATTTTTTCATGGGGCAGTTTTCTTTGTACAAAGACTAAGCTACAGGCTTGGTGGTGTTCTTTTCTATTCGCACCAGTATTGGCTCATGGTTAGAAAATACACTGGGAAAATCTGTTGTCTAGCTCTGATGTTGTCATCTTGCAGTGCTGTAGTTTCCTCATTTTTAGACTGGGAATAGAAGTACTTGCCCTGCTTTCTTACAGGGTTCTTGTGAGGATGAAGAGGCATGGAGAGTCAGGGAAGAGAAGGACCAATGTTTCCTTATCATTTGTGTTAGTTACCTACTAGATTTTGGGTAATCGGTATTAGTCCACTTTTTGTTGCTAGTAGCAATTGTATAGATTGAGCAAGGTAAAAAGAAAAGTTTATTTTGGCTCACAGTCATGGACATCTGGTGCTGGCGCTCTTGCTTGGTAGAATCCCAAGGTAGCACAGAACATGAAATGACCACGCACATGTGCACACTAGTGTGTATGTGTGTCTGTGTGTGTGGGTGTCCATCTGTGTCCCTATCTTTCTTTTTTATAAAGCCATGATATTCAACTGGGGGGGCTCTACCCTGATGATCTTATTTAATCCTAATCACCCCCTGAGGGCTCCCTCTAAATACCACAGTTGGGTTGTTTTTATTTTCTTTTTATTTTTTGGTGCTGTGTATTGAATCTAGGTCCTTACGCCTGCTAACTGAACTACACCTTAAGCCCTTTATCCTTTTAGTAAGTCATAATGAGGATTATATTTCTCCATGAGTTTTTGGAGGGGATAATCCATATTCAAACCTCAAGGGTCAGATATCACATTTAATAATTTAACCCATCTCATCGATGAGAACTATCACAGTGTTTTGGGTGTTGTTTGCTTGAGTATCTTCAATTCAGGTTTCCCAGAGGTCAGTGGTCATCCCACTTGGCCACACCATCTGATACTATGATGGCCAAGACACCGTGGAGTGTGAGATTTATATCTGCTGGTAGTTGAGAGATGATACTTATTATGATAACCACTGAAGACAGAGA
Source organism: Fukomys damarensis (assembly GCF_012274545.1). NCBI lineage: Eukaryota > Metazoa > Chordata > Mammalia > Rodentia > Bathyergidae > Fukomys > Fukomys damarensis. The sequence continues at coordinate 39,151,261 of NW_022900916.1, read as the reverse complement.
TCTGAAATAGGCACTCACCTGTGTAATTTTATTTAGAATTTAGTGGTCGGAGAATGTCCTTGATTTTGGTAATTCATTTTGCTGGTGGGAGAATGTCCGTGATTTTGCTATTTACTTTTAAACCTCTGGAGAAAGTGTCCATTTTTTGTTGTCCATGTTCTTCTAGTCTTAGCTTCACACCACACTGTGCGCTATTTTTTTAAATGTAACTTTTTTAACTGTTGGCTTTTATTTACTTTGATTTACTTTGTCTTTAGGCCTCTGTACTAATTGCTTTATTTCTTGTTTAGGTTTTATAATACTAATGAATATTCTATATATTTCTTGATGGTGAAACTGTGGCTGTTAGAGCCAATTAAGTAACTTTCTACGGTCACTACTGACATTGATTTGATTCTGAAACTAAATTCTTACTGCTATCAAGTGCTGTCCATCTCTAGTGATAAAAACGAGCACTTTGATGTACTTGCAGTGGTCTGGGATTTATTTTTGTTGGGCACTTGCTATTTAGAACTACTTTTGATTTCATTTCCTTGTCATAATACTTATATTAAGGGATGGCCAAATTATTCAGTAAAGAGCTGGGTAGCAAATATTGGAGGCTTTGCAAGCCATGTTGCCTTTGTCACAGCCAGAGCTCTTCTAGTCTTGAGTGAGGTAGCTATAGACAATACATCTATGAATGAACTTGGCATGTTCTAATAAAACTTCATTTATGGACATTGAAATTGGAATTCATCCTCTTGCATGTTACATAAAAGTCTTTTGATTTTTTTTTTTCTTTCCAACCATTTAAGAATGAAAAAAATGTATTTAACTAATAGGTAGTATAAGAACAGATGACTGGCTGAATTTGGCCACTGGCCTCCTTTTTGGGCATTCTATTATAATATTAGAAATGTTTAATAAATGTTGGTTTGATTTGGAGCAGGTAGCTCATGGAGGTGTACTTGCTTAGTGATTTGGTCACTGATACCTGTTCTTCTGGACACATAGTATAATGGAGATTTTTAATTGGTTAAACATTTAATCAGTGGGTAGCCTCATACCTTTTAAAAAATGAAACATGAGGTTTATTACAGATAGAGATATAGGACTCAAGAGTGGAGTGCAGGCAGAGAAATGAAGCATGAGATACCATTTTTAAAGATTAAATAAATTTTTATTTAAGGAATTTCATATGTAATTCTTTCATTACTCATCAAGGTCACTTTTGTGGGGTTCTTTGTCTTGAAGATAGCATTTAAAAGAACTCATGCTAACTCCAGTCATCCTATCTGTCTTGCCTCAATTCTTTTATCTTCACTTGAATTATGGACCAATAGCAACTTCAAAACTCCTGGAATCCTAGATCCAATTTCTTTCAGCAGTTTACACTTTAGGAGCATTTAGGATAGATGGATTTGCTTTGCTCTGACACCTTCTCCAAACATGCGTGAGTTTGTATTTATTTCTTAAGGTATTCACAGGAGTAGTACAGATCTTTAGGATGTGCGAATATCTGAAGTTAAAAGAAAAATTATTAGGTCTTTCATGCTTTTTGCTGTTTTGTAGTGTCTTATCACAGGCCTCAGAAATAGTCCTGTGAGCAAAGCAAGCCAGTGTAACTGATACGGGGGGAAGAGATATAACTCCCAAACCTGCTAGATTGCCAAAATACGAGTTCATGTTCTCTAAAAATCCAGGAATGAATTCTAGGAACAATGGAGGTTAAGAGTAGGAAAAATTTATTTAGGGGAGGGAAGCTTCTGTTGTAAGAGAGACAGAAAGGGGACGGGAAAGTGGATTGCCTGCTCACCCTGATTTGCCCACTCACCCTAATTTTCAAAGATGTTTTATACAGCAAAGCCATGTGGTTAGGGGGTGCAGAGTGGGACAAAACTGTAAGACCCAGTGGAAAATTACAAGGGGGGCATCAGGGGGGACAAAACCACGACCAACCAATAAGATTACAAATACAGCCACCCAGGTAATATTTATTAAATGGGGGTCAAATGGGGGAGCAAGTCACATAGCAAGCGTATACAAGGAGTTTTCAGTAAGGGTGGTAGTCAGGGAAATTTCCTGGAAAGGCTGGGTTAAGACTTTGGCCCCCAACCCAGGTGATTGAAACCTATTTATTTATTTATTTATTTTGGTTTTTTGAGACAGGGTCTCACTATGTAGTTGAGACTGACCTAGAACTCACTATGTATCCCAGAACTCACAGTGATCCTCCTGCCTCAGGCTCCCGAGTGCTGGGATTACAGGGGTGCGCCAACACGCATTTAGAATGTCAGTCACTGCTATTTATCCCCAGGGAAATCATGAAGGTATAGTAGTTTCTCTTCTTTTATCATTCTGGCCTTCAGTGAGGTGAATGTGTCTTGATTGTCCTCCAGGTTGGCTTCTTGCTGTGATGGCTCCTTGCAGGTGGCCCTAACTGCCTACAAGATATCTTCATTAATTTACCTATCTGCCTTAATACTCTATGAGGCGTTTCCAACGATGTTGAGGCAGGGGAAAAGCTCATCAGTGAGAGACCATTTTAACACAGAAAGCAGCTCCCAAATTCTTGTTTCTCCCTGTGGCATAGTGGACTATCATGACTGGGAGACTTGTCTAGTCCTTACTCTAACATTAATATCTTGTTATTTTAGGCAAAAGTTGCTTTACCTGTCTTGTTTTCATAATTTTCAGCCACATTAGACACTGCTTATCTGACTTCTTTCTGAAGATGATCTGAGATTTAAAATTTCCCCTTTGCAAACTGAGGTCCAATTTGTGACACAGCAGGCATGGGAGCTAGTGTTTCCCAAGCCAGTGAAACAGCAGAGCCATGAGGTCCTGAGCTTCCAGTTCAGTGGCTTTGCATGTTGCTTCCTTCAATTCATTTTGCCTCTTGCTCTTGCCAGAAAAAGAGAGAGACAGAGATTGAAAGAGAAAAGAACTGGCCATATTGGCAAATTTTCTGAGAAAGATCTCGCAGACCACACAGCTGATATTTTCTGGATGTTTGCTTTGTCTGAATGATTTTTTAAATTTTAAGAGATGATTTCCTGTGGAGGCAACAGCTCTGGCTGCCAGTGAGCTTTTTTTACTGTAAACTTTCAGATACTTTGGCAGCTTGCTTTCTCCTTATTTATATTTATGTTTAGTTTCTTTTCCCTTCCTCCTCCCCTCCTCTCTCCTCCCTTCTCACTGCCCAGGCTGGCCTTGAACTTGCAGTCCACCTATCTCAGTTTACTGAGTACTGGTGTTAAAGGTGTGGGCCACTGGCTTCATTCAATTTGTTTAGATGTTTTTGCTTCATTAAAGTGAATCAGCTGGGTTTGGTGGCACACACCTATAATCCTAGCACTCTGGGTGGCTGAGGTAGGTGGATCATAAATTTGAGCCCAGCCTGGGCAGTTTAGTGAGACTCTGCCCCCAGGTGTAGCTCAGCAGGAAGGCCCTGGGCTAAATGTATCTACTAGGCCCACACCTTTCTTCCCTTTCTACTGCAGCTTCTTAGCATCTCCTGATGGTATTGGTGCAGGAAATACCTGTTTAAAGGAGAGTCCTTGGCCTGTTGCCTTGCTATCCTGACCTAGAGCCCCTGTACATGAAGCCTTTGGGCTGCGGCAGCTGAAAGCTTCCATGTGGGAGTATGGACCTTCCAGCCTTTTCTCTCTCTTCCTTCTTCTTTCTCGTTACACATGGAACACTTGCTGAACTGTTTGTGTGAAAAAGCTGATGTTGTTTCTGGCCATTTCCATCCTCTGGAGAGTTAAAAATTATGTGACTTCCTCTCTTTTTATTTCTAGCTGACTTCGGTTTATACTAACCCCCCTTCTATGGTGAATCCCCTGCCTGACTTTTTGTTCCCAGTCAGTGGCCTTTTAACATTGTTTTTACTTACTTACTTTCTTTTATTTTTTGTGATGCTGGGGAATCACCATGGACTGTAGTCATCCCAGGCAACTTCTCTGTTAGTGAGCTACATCCCCAGCTGCCTTTATTTATGTATGTATTTATTTATTTAATCTTTATTACTTTTTAATTTTATTTTTTCTCATTAAGTTTATTGGTGCATTTTAGGTATATAATACAGTTAATTCATCATTGGGATCTTGTACCTTTACATGACATATTTGGTTCTTATTTTTTTCTCATTCCCCTGCCCTCCCCCTTGACCCCCCTCACCCTCCCCTATTTACAAAGATTTTGTTTCCATTTTTTCTTTTCTCTTTTTTTCTTTTCCTTTCTTTCCTTTCCAGCTGCCTTTAAACAACATAAATTTTTTGTTGATATTGCTTAAGCATCTAATCCTTCTGCAAGAATATGTATACCTCTATGGTGAAATGTATGTTGTGTGTCATTTTTTGTACTTCCATTCGGGGCCTTTGTTGGGTGTGTGTGTGTGTGTGTGTGTGTGTGTGTATTTATGCATAATTCACATAATTTAGAATTCACCCTTTTAAAGTAAGCTGTATTCAAGTACCCATCACCACTGTCTGATTTCATAATATATTCACCCTGGAAGAAATCTTGTTGCTTTATTAGCAGTCCCACTCTGTTCTTTCCTCAGCCTCTGGGAACCACTCCTCTGCTTTCAGTCTCCATGCACTCACCTCTCCTAGACTTTTCATATAAATGGCCTCATTTAGTATCTGCTCTTTTGTGCTTACCTTTTTTGGACTTAGCACGATTTGGAATCCCTGGGTGTTACATTAACTCTGTTTAACTTTTGAGGGGCTATAAGGCAAAGCAGGTGCACCACCAACAGCCTAGGTGTTCTACATCTTTGCCAATACTTCTTATTGTATGTCCTTGTTTTTGAGATGGGGTTTCACTGTGAGGTAAGACTGGTCTCAAATTCCCAACCTCAAGTGATCCTCCTGTGCACCCACTCCAAAGGTGGAACTACGGCATGTGGCATTGTGCCTGGTTTTCTGTTAGTGATTACAGACATCTTAGTGGTTTGAAGTGATATTTGTATCATTGTAGTTTTGATTTGCATTTTCCTGATGACTAATGATGTTTTATGTACATAGGTCATCTGTATGACTTTTTTGGATACTTATTCAGATCCTCTGCCCATTTTTAATTGGACTACTTATCTCTTTATTGTTGAGTTCTTTATTGAGGATATTAGGCAGTTAACAGCTATATGCTGTGCAAGTATCATTTTTCATTCGAGTGTAGTGTTTTTAATTTTAAGACTTAACTTGTACATTTAGGTCTGATCCATTTTGAGTTACCATTTGTGTACAGTGTAAGGTAGAGGTCAGACTTCATTCTTTTGCATGTGGGTTTCTGGTTGTTTTGATACCTTTTTGTTGTTATTGAAAGGACTGTTCTTTCCTCATTGAATTATCTTGGCCCTGTTGTAAATCAGTTGTCCATGAATGTATAGATTTGGTTTGGGCCTTCTTTTTATAAGATCCATCATCAGGTGTCTGTTCTCATTCTTTGTATTCCTTCTTCATATTGGAGAATTTTGCTGTTGCCATATGCCTGTTATATATATATATATTGTCTTTTTAAACAGTACTAAGGAAGTGCTCCACCCCTTAGCCACATCTCCAGTCCTATGTCCATTGTCTTAACAGCTGGAAGTATCTGTTAATAACTCTAGTTCTCCCTGCAGGGCTAATAAGATGTAGTTCTTAGGCTAGGATGATTTTTGCTTTTGGCCTAGAAAATATGTTGAATGTACTTAAGAATTTCCATACGAGCATAAATATAAGGTTTTTCTAGACTTTGTGTCAGTGGCCTAGGAGTTAAAGAGTTAAACACACCAAATCATTTATCAAAATCTAGTGAAGATTTAATGTGGTGTTGGTGTTGCTGGGCAACATTTTAGTGGCTGTCCATATAGTGTTTCACTGTAGGTAAATCTCCCAGTAAACCTGCAAGTGGGTTTGAACCATTTGAGTCCCTATTTCCCTTTTCAGCTGTCTGGTTTCAGCTTTGTAGCCTTCTGAGTTGAGCCCTGAAACTGGCCTTCTGACTCGAGCCCTCTCTGCAACCTTTATTGGCAGAGCTGAGAAATGTCTAATCCATACCTCAATCAAACTGACTCTTTGTGACAGCTGGTTCCCCAAACCTTCTACTGTATCAGGTAGTCCTAAAATTGTTTTTCTGGAGTGTCATCTTATTAATATAATTGGATAAAACAGTACCATATGACTTGTTTTCTATGGCCTGTAAATTAGCAATTAAGGATAATTACTACATCCATGAAAGTTTGCAACATGAATCAGTCAATAAAGCTTTGGCAGATCAACTACCCATGACAGTTTCTTCCTAATCTAGCACTATTCTTCTGAAATTAAGATTCTGATAAATGATATATTTTACTTAATTATGTTTATTGTTTGTCTCTACTGGAATGTAATGTTCCTAAGAGTAGAATTTTTTTGTTGTTGTTGTTTTAGTATCAGTAGTTGAACGCGGGCCCTTGTGCTTAAGAGGCAGGCGATGGAACCACTGAGCTAAATCCCTGGCCCCAGGTTTTTTTTTTTTTTCCTGTAATCATTTTTCTAGAACAGTGCCCCACACATAGTAGGTATTCTGTATATCTTGAGTTAATAAATGAATAAGTCAATCGTGGAATAAAACATCTAAGAATAATCAACTTAGATGGCTAGTCAGAGAGGAACACTGACTTGATGTCATTTGGGATATAGGTTGTCTGATTTATGGATCCTTGGTGTTTTTCATATTTTACTTAAACATTTTAAGTATTTTTCCCTCTGAAGGTTTTATTAGGTGGGGAAGATTAGATAGCAGAAGGCCATTAAAGCATTTTTATTAGGGAAGAACTTGAATTGACAAAGTGGTAGCTGGAATTCAAGTGTTTGGAAGATGAAAGGGAGATAGCTAAAAGGGAGGGGGTAATAGTTGTTTTTGGCATATATGTTTGAATGATTTTTAATGCATCCTGAAAATAGGAGGAAAACTAGTTCTTCCTTAATAGAAACAGGTCTCTTCCTTCTGTGATGGTCTGTAGTCTTTTTCTGCCTTCTCTAGCAAGGCCATTGGCAAATGGGGGGAGATAGTTTTAGTGGAAAGATATATACGTGCCAGCCCTTTCCTCCTGGAGGAATAGGAATAACAGTGCCTGCCATAGTGAATGTATTCTTGTTGCTTAGGTTGAATTAATTGGTGACTGTTGCTTGAATTAATATACTCAAAAGTATAAAATGTACAGAGCAGCCCAAAAAGTAAAAATCATCTCTTTCATATTAATTCAGACATATTTGGTGCAGCAATGCAAAGAAGTTCTGATAACTATATCTTCAGAATAGCATTAGGGAGAGGGGAGGGTGCTCAAAGGAGTTTTGCAAAATTACTGTACAAATTGATTGTCAAAACCTCTTATGGGGCCAGGATAACAGTTTTGACCCCTTGCCCAGCAGGGACCTAATTAAGGAGGCAGATGCATAGAGGCAGCATCTTTTCTTTCTTTCCTTTTTTTGGTATTGGGGATTGAACTCAGGACCTTACACTTGCGAGTCAGGCGGCGGAACCACTGAGCAAAATCCTCAGTCCAGGAAACATCTTTCTAATATGATACCTTGGGTGTGGAACAACTCCAAGCTCCACCTTTCCACTACTTGAACAGCAAAGTCTGAAAAAAATCTGCTTGGTGTTCATAACTTTGTTGATAGTGAGCTGAAAATCCTACTTAAAATCTGTATGGACCGAGAGTGAGTCACACATGTCTCTTGGTGGCTACAGAGGGCTGACACTTCAGTCTAAGTGTCACTCTCACCCAGACAATAAATAGTGCTGCTGTTAGTGCGTTAAAACATTTGTTATCGTGTCCTTTTTTGGGTGCTTTCTTTCCATAAAATGTAGTAACCATGGCTCCAAGAAAGTGATAGCAGCAGTGAAGCTAAGAGGAAAATTGTCAGAACCACAATAGAGTTAAAGACATCATAGGGAAATTTGTTAAAGTCCTGGAAAAATGAATTTATAAGTGTAATTTTTGGGCCTTAGAACCAATTATTTGGTTTTCCATTACTTTTGGGAAAAATATGTGTAGTTTTCAAACTTTTCAGTGTTTGAACACAAATTTGGAATGAATTGAGTTAGATAACCGGGAGGTATCACTGAAATTAGGGATGAAAGGGATTCTCACCAGTTACTGTGTTCTTGAGCTTTTCACTGACCTTTGTCAGACTTGAGAAAGAGGTGGTTTTCTGGGCTGAGTCACTGAGTTGTACATAGGTCTTTAAACTGGCCTTTACTGAGAGAACCCAGGGTTCTCAGGTGCTTTATTTTTGTGAAAATTAATGAAAATGAGCAGGCACTGGAGATAGATGATCTGTACATGAAGCTTGGTTTTCCTTAGCCCTGTTTGGAATTTGTGCATGAATGATTTAAAGGTCAGGGCTTCTACAATATGCTGTTCTTGTTGTGTAGTTGTGTAGTTCGTTTTTGCCACTTTTGAGAAAGAATTTACTTTAGATTCACACTCAAGATCTTTCCTTTTCTTTCCTTCTTTTTTTTTCCTTTCCTCCTTGCCCTCCTCCTGCTCCTCTTCTTCCTTCTCCTTTTTGGAGGTGGTGGGTAAGGAATCTAGGGCCTCGGGCATGCCAGGCAAATGCTTTACCACTGAGCCACATCTCCAGCCCTTCTTCTTCCTTGATGACTCTTATTCAGGAACTTTAGGCATCATCTGTGGTATCTGTACTTTCCTGGCTTTGGCATGTTTGATAGTTTGTCTTTTTAGAATCTAATTTTCCTGGGAAATGCCCAGGGAATGGGTTCTCAGTACAGGCTAGTAGGAGGGTTGCTTGTTTGGAAGATTTAGAGTTTCATTGCTGATAACACTAGATTAGAAAGGGTAAAAATAAAAAGCATGACTTGTTATTGGAGTAGGAAGACAAGTCTATTTTTTTTTTTTTTTTTG
>NW_022900916.1:39117213-39142298 GCF_012274545.1 Fukomys damarensis | reverse complement strand
AGGGTCTCACTATGTAGTTGAGACTGACCTGGAACTCACTGTGTAGCCCAGGCTGGTCTCGAACTCACAGTGATCCTCCTGACTCAGCCTCCCGAGTTCTGGGATTACAGGCGTGGGCCACCACGCCCGGCAGAAGACAAGTCTTTGTGGTGTCATGGTATAGCCAGAGTGAAGTGATTTCTGTGCTTACAGCTTTGATGATACTGAGACATTAATCTGATGACTAGTTTTCAAGAATTGGGCATATATGTTTGAGAGAATTTCCATAAAAAAAAGAGTGGAAATGAATAAACAATAGTGTTTCACATCAATGTGGATGAGTTTTACTAAAGAGAATGAGCAAAAAAAAGCAAAGTCATTGGTGGGTACATGTAGTAATCTGAATTAGTTCAAAGATGGAAAATAATGAATTCACATTGCTTAAGGGTGGACAGTAAATGAACTATATGGAACAGTAAGGGAGGGATTATCACAAAAGTCAGGGAAACATGGGCATCAGAAGGCGCTATGAGTAGAGAGGGGCCCAGAAGAAATCCAAGATTCTAGTGGTGTTCTAGTTCTTAGCTTGGGTAGTGGTTACTCAGTGGTTTATTTTTCTTATTTTCTAACATACATGTATGTTTGATTGCACTTCTGTATTTATGTTAGTGTTTCACAATTTCAAGCAGTAGTTAAGGTGGAGAGGTCAGGGAGAATTGTCATCTAGCGATGTATATGGGAGTGGCTTCCCTTTAATACCCTTTCCTTTCTTCCTTCACCACAACTGACCTTTTACAGACGGCTCCCTGGTCTTGTCATTCTGTGTCCACTGAACTCTCCACCCTCCTCTCTGCCAACCTACCAGCAGCTTCTTCTTGTTTTGAAGCATGGAACTGAGTCTTTCAGAGCTAGTGGAGCCAGTGCTTGAACCCACCTCTTCCTTAGAGTGTGCCTTTCTGAGCAAAAGTAGCTTGAATAACCTGAGTAATTTTTCCAGCATGTCCATTCTTCCATTCTTGAACATATAGTCTTCCCTTCTTCTGCCTTGCAACTGTTCTAAAGTTAAATGCCAGTGAGTCGCAGCCTTTTGCGCAGTTGCAAATGGGCTCTGCCTGGCCCCTTGATCAGAAAGATGAAAGGAGCTGCTACACTGAGGAGCTTTGAAGTGCTTTTTAGAGTCTCCTCTTCTAATTGTTTTGGGCCTGAGCTTTTGGGTAGCTCTACTTTTCTATTTTTCTCTGGCCTTGAGCATGCTTTTTTTCTTCCTCGATGGTATATATGGTCTTCTTCCTCCATTTTCCCCTAGTCTTCTGTTTTCCTTCTCAGTCCTAGAATGGAAAGTATAGATGTTATGAACCTCTTAATTGAGAAGAACATGAGTGGCGGTGCTTGCTGGGATCAAATTACAAAGGTCATTAATCTCTGTGTCTCACATACCTTTTCACCCCAGCCTGTTTATTTTATGGCTTTTCTGTTGCTTAATTCCTGCTTTTATTTTTTTCTATCATTTCAGAATCTGGCCCAAGTCTTTATATAGGTGTTTTTCTTATAAAATGAAAAGCAATTCCATTTACTCAGTCATTCAACAAAAATTCCAGCGCCTCTTGCCAAGTACTGTTTTAGATGTTGGGGCTAAATCAGTGGACAGCTTCTGTTATGGTGATTTTACTTCCAGGCCACTGATTTTCTCTTTTTCTCCCTGCGCAGATCCTCTCAGGGTGTGCCATCATTGTCCGAGGGCAGCCTCGTGGTGGGCCTCCTCCAGAAAGGCAGATCAATCTCAGCAACATTCGTGCTGGAAATCTTGCCCGCAGAGCAGCTGCCACACAACCAGATGCAAAAGACACCCCGGATGAGGTAGGTGCTTCTCGTGGCCTTCCTGAGGCTACAGACCTACGACAGCTGACCACTTCCTTGACTGGTGTAATTTTGCTGTAATCAGTCTTTTGGCTATATTTTGTGTAGTTTTGTATCATAGATTGGATGGCTTTGGATATTCCCCTCAATGGCTTGCTTCTGGTGTTTATGTATTTACTGCCTTAGTATAGTGAAGTCTCAGGGCTTTTTCTTGAATCCTTTACGACAGACTTAAGTTTGCACAGTGTTTTTACTACTCTTTCTCTGGGAATAGACTAGGAACATTCCTAGGTAGTCTCAGCCTTTTGAAGTCATCATTGGTTATGGCAGAGCTGTGAAAAATCTAGTACTTCCCTCGGGGACAGGTGGTATTAATAGTGTCTTGTGTCTGCTTCCACAGATATTTAATGTTTATGTAGTATTGTTTTTGTAAATGGTAGAATACTATGCACATAAGGCCCTTTATTACAGATTCTTTAATCTGGGATCCATGTATCCCTAAAGGTATCTGTGAGTTGGTTGCAATTGTAAAAACTTGTGAAACGTGCATTTTTTTAAAGGAGTTTGTATCAGTGATAGCTCACCATCATGTTATGGTGTGATGGTGAGAAACTACTTCTAAGCTTTTGTTCGAAACATCTCCTACATCCCTATTCTCAATTCTAATGCTGGCCACCATGGCTTCTCTGACCTCTGTCTTTGATTCCTTAAGTTCTTGTCTTTCCCAGAAGCTGCTGTGAGTTCCAGTTTGGCGTGGCTGTGTTTGGGTCTTTTAGTAGTGCTTTGGCTACTGGAAATGAAGTATCTGGGTTTTGCTTATTTGTTCTCTGCCCCAAACTGATGATGTTGAGCAGATTAGTGCCTCAGCTTTTCTCTGCTCTTCCCTGCCAGAGATGAAGAGGAAAAGAACAAGAGCTCACGAGTACCTTTTAAGGAAAGCATTTAGTTTGTTCACTTATAACAAACGATGATTTGTTTTAATTAAGAGTTCAGTGAAACAATGTTATAGGTAATAGAGGAGAAAAATCACCTGTAATTAGTCTATCAACAGCAATCAGATTTTTTGAATAACGACTAAATAGATCAAAGTCAGTTGTTTTTCATTGGCCCTCCATCAATAACCATAAGTGTTAGGAAAAATACATTATATTGTATAGTGTGTTCTACAGAGTTGCTCAGTGAGGATTAAATACAAAAACATGAAGTGCTTAGCACATTATAATGTATTTAATAAACATTAGTTCTGGTAAGTACTACTCCTGTGTTGGACTAAGTACTGATGATTGAATCTCTTTCAGCATTTTAAAAAATTTGACTGCAAACCAAACAGATAAACCAGCATTTTATAGTTGTCTTCCTTTCAGTCGCATGTTGTTTAACAACTGGACTGCTTCTGAGAGGTAGAATGCTGATACATCTTGGAGCTGATCAAGCTCATTTCTCCAGAAGAACAAAGCAGTGCAGCCTCTAAGAAAAAAGTGTTGTGTTTTAATTTCCTGTTTCAAGCATGAGTATCTGGAGCAGAGAAACACAAGGGACTTATTTTAAAATATCAAAACTTAGTCCCATGTAGCAGGACAAAGGAGTCTGACCAGAACTATCCTAAGGATACCATATAATCTTACCTGGCATTCCTTTATAGCTCTTTATATTTATGTAGCCTAGTGCTTTTATCTCTTCTGCAACAACTTGGTCTCACCAGATTTCTTCCAGTAACTCTTGGGAGGTCCCTGTGAAATGAAGTATTTGGTAGCTGTAGGTTTATTCTTTTCTAACCTACAGTCATTCTTTTTCCCTCTTTCATCCTGTTGTGGTCTGGTTTTCCTCTTGCCATGCAGTCAAAGCCCTCTCATAGGTTAATAGTAACACTAACTGGTAACCCAAACCAGAAACCTGATTTCCCTTGATCTTGTTTCAGCATTGCCGTGCCAGCATCATTTATCAAGACCTAGAGAGCCTGCTTCTTCAAAAAATCTTCTCTTATCCACTTTGATGTTTCATTATTATTACTATTGTTCTTTATTTGACTTTGATAGTGTTCTTGGAATGTTGGGATAGTAGTCTCTTTGCCTTCATTCTTCTCTCTAATCCCTTCTCTATAGGTTCCCAGATACTTTTTAAACATAATTTCATTTCTTCCCTTTCTCATTATTATTCCTAGGTACTTCAGTGATTCCTTATTACCTTTATGACAAATCTATATGCTTTCACCTAGAACGCAAGCCCATTTGTGATTTGACTTTCATTCTCCTCTCAGGATAACGCCAACCATGTCTCTCACGGGCCACTTGAGTATCCTCTTCTCTTGCCTAAGCTCATGCTTCTCCCTCGTGTGGCCAGGTAAATCCCTGCTATCTTTTAAGAGTCAGCCATACCTGATGTTTCCTTTTTATCATCTTATCTTCAAGTTGTCAGCATATAGACAGGTCTGTATGTCTTTCTCTACTAGATCATAAACTTCAAAAGAAGAGACCCTATCTTTTGCCTCTATATTCTTGTGTCTATACAACATCTGACACAAAGCAGGAAGGTAGTAAGTAAATGCTTAAATGATGCTGGGGAGAAGAACCTAAGTATTTCTTTTTGGGGTCCATGAATTATACAATATAGCACCACCTTTCCAGGCTTTACATTGTTTTGGAGCATGTGATCTAGTTTTTTTCAAGTTCAAGAGGAACCAAGGACATCATTGCTTATTTACTTCCCTTTGTATCACTGTCCCAAATATTATTCACTTGATTATCCTTTGACTTCTTCCTGATATCTTCTTTCAGTAATACTGTGCTTCCTCCTAAATCCTGTGAAAATTAAAGCTGCTCTACTGTATGTCCCTGGCTGTCACTGCTCTGTTCCAGGCTAATCCCCAGTGTTGCCTAGCTACTCCAGGCAGCCTGAATACTGCATTGATGGGTACTGTGGGAATTATATATTTATTTCCCACAGCTTAATTGAGCTCCTGCTGTGTGTGAAGTTGTATGTTGGTTTCATGAGAAAGTAGTGAATGTTATAATACAATGTTCATTAGAGCTGTTGAGAATTGGGGAGAAAGGTGAAAGTAGAATAGGATATCCAGATGATACAGTGGGATGATTAGAAATGAAAGGACAAGAATATTGAATGTTAGACTATATACAAAGGTAACTAGCTTTTAGACTTTATATGATTCTGGGATTTGATCTTGTAGTAGTCTTAGGAGTCTCACCAAAAAGATGATTGCAATTAAAAAGTTCTGTTGCACAACTTTAGATATGACAAGTTTGCATGGTTTCAGGCTTGAAGCTTGATGCTTGAAGACCAAGCTGCCAGATTATTGCTCTTGTGCATTCTGAAGGGACGAGGTGGTCTTGATTCTTAACAACAGTAAGTCCCTGACTTATGAACAACATTTGAGTTGCAAATTTTCAAATACAAATGGTCCTCACATTATGAACATTTGTAGATGTGAGCAAATCTCAGAAGTAGTTCACATGTCTTGTGGAGATTGTCACAATTGTGCTCCTGTGTGCTTACTGTACAGTGCGATAGTATATACAACAGATAGTATATACAACAGTACAGTACAGTTGGAAACTTCCTGTATTTTTGTGTGTGGTTTATGTTTTATATACATTTTTGTGTCAAAGGTGTATAAAACTCACTTTGTTGGACTTAAAAACAAATCTAAACTTACAGATGTTCTCCTGGAATGGATGGAACTTGTTCATAAAGTTAGGGACTCACTGTAGTTAAAAGCCACTTGACTCTTAGATGGAGCTATGGGCACCATTTAAATAGACTACAGCTATTCTTTCTACTAGGCCATTCTGTCTCTGATAAATGCTTAGAGCACATTTTTTCTGTACTTGCCTCTTAGAGTTGTTGTTCTGGAAGGTTCTGTATGGATAGATAGATTTCTCCCTGGCCTCAATTCTACAAAGGATTTTCTCCCAGAGTGCTGTCTGACCTATCTCATCATGTGAAGAGTGATAGTTCCTTCCTGCCTGCCTCCCCTCCCTCCCTCCCTTCCTCTTTTCTTCCTTCATTCCTTTCTTCCTTCCAACTGGTCTTTCCTTCCTTCCTTTATGGTCTGTTTCTTTCCTGAATAGTGAGTCTTCTAATTGTCTTTCTTCTTAGCTATTGTCAGGTCTAGATTTGTCTACCTGTGGACAGAACTCAATTTGAGAAGGCTGCTTTTGGAAAGAAGATGGTGGAAACTAGGTGATTTTTTTTTTTCCCCAATAAGGTTAGTATGTATCTGTTTCAAGACTTCCAGTGTCTCTTTGTCTTACTGCCAATGATTGACTGACTGCTATAAAACACAAGAGCCTAAAAGGGTGTTCCTTCAGCAAACCTTAAGAGCTTTTCAAGAGCTTCTGACTGCTGGGTAGAAACTGGAGGATTCTCTGTAGGAGTTAGATACTTATTTCCTTGTGAGTTTTTGCCAAAATCTTGACTTCCTTTTGGAGCACTTGTATCAGCACACCTTCCCCAGGTATTCAAAATGCCATAAATGGAGTGTGGTGTTGAATTAACTAATTAATCAATTTTTGGTACTGGGCATCAAACACAGTACATTGTGCTTGCAAGGCAGGTGATGGCACCACTGAGCTAAATCCCCGACGCTGAATTTTAAATATTAGTTTGGCAGTGGCACTGTTTTCATGACTGCCAGCCCAGTGGGTAGGTGGACTTAGCATCTTTCATTTGACTTCTGGTTTCTGGGAAGTCATATATATGTTTTTCTTTTAGAAAAGCTTGTTGGGTGACCCCATAGGCTAATCTTCATGGATTGAAAAAGTTAGCAGAGACTTCCTTTTAAGTGATTAATGTACTGTTCACCTTTACTTGTGTATAGTCTGAGTTCTGACTTTAAGAGACTGTAATTGGCAATCTCTTTCTTTATGCATATTGTATTCTAAAAAGGGCAATCTTTTATATTTTGCATTTTTTTAGCACGTGACCTTCTGCTGTCACATACTCCTCGAACTGTTACTCCATCCCTCTTCATTTCTGTTCTGCACCAGAGGAGACAACTCTGTCTAAACCACACTAAGAGTAGTGGAGGGGTGGGCATGGGGCAAACCATTGATGCATTATCTTTATCACAGATAGACTCTGCTTCCCATTGTGGGATTGTTTTTTCCTGCCTCTCCACATGTCGATGTTGTGAGTAGGCGAGAGAGAAGAATCACCATTATCAAGGGGATCCTTTTAAGGGGTTGTTATTGTTGTCTTGCCATGATTCTAGGACCTGAAAAGGCTCCAGACAGAGCAGAAAGAGATGATGTCCCATTTTGAGGTCTGTCCTCTCAAATCTGTTGATGTCCTTCAAAAGGTGGCAAAAATGACATAAATAAGGTTCTTTCTTGAGCAGAAGATTCACTCAAATAATAGCCCTAAAACCCTGTCCTGACTCCTGTCCTAGTTTCAGGGAAAGTGCTTTTGAATTGAAAAGAGGCAAACAAATGGAGGTGGTAGTTGTTATTTATGATGTCCTTCTGCCTTGGTTCTTGTGGAGCCCAGGCTTCCCATTTCAGGGAATGGGTTGATATATAGCTGACATGTGGTGGGTGATATAGAAGTCTTGGCAAATGTTATGCACAAATGTTAAGCTGTAATTGAACAGAGAGTGATGGGATTAAGTGCTACTGCCCATGTCCGGAGCACTCTGAGACCTGTTTTTAGGACCTGCTAGACCTTACTTTTTATACAGCCCCTACGTGTATAAGCCACTTTGTGCGTGTTTCATTTTCATATTCTCTATGCCAAGTGCAGGGCCTGGATGCAGTATGTACTCAGATGTTTATTGAAGGCATGAAGTTACTTGAGTGCTGGTAGTAGTCTGGAACAGGCAGTTCTCCTAACATCCTTGCTTTTTCTTCCAGCCGTGGGCATTTCCTGCACGAGAGTTCCTTCGTAAGAAGCTGATTGGGAAAGAAGTGTGTTTCACAATAGAAAACAAAACTCCCCAGGGGCGAGAGTATGGCATGATCTACCTTGGAAAAGGTGAGCACCAAGGAGGAGCATACTCATCTTTCTGGGAGTCTAAAGTTCCTCCAAGGATTGTTTTTCATGTGGTGGGAGGCCAGTGTGGGTTCTGGTAGATGCAGCTCTAGGTAGGTTGGCTGTGATGGCCCTGGAAGTGCTTCAGGTACTGACTGTGGCACAGAGCTGCAGGGGTATGCCCCCAGGAGTCTGCTCCTTGTTTACCCTGTGCTGCTTTCTCAGCTTCATGTCATTGCACGTGGTACACCATGGTTTTGCTTCTTGCTCCTGTTTTGGTTACCAGCTCATGGAACTCAGTGACTTGTGCTTCTAGGTCAGAGTGCTAATTGAATTCCTATAGATTCTGTATGTTGCATCCTCTACTTTCTCTGTTGTGTGGCTCTTCTTCTCTTCCTGGGGACTCTTGAGGAATGGAAGATCTGTTCAGGGTTTTTTGCAAGCCACATATTTTGTAACAGAACATGTGGGTTAGAATTCTGACTTCTACTGTGTACCCTTACTTCACCCCTCAAAACCTAGTTTTCTTTGTTTTAAAGATGGTATGTGGGGCCAGGGATTTAGCTCGAGGTCATGAGTTCAATCCACGGTACCTCCCCCCTCCCACCAAAGACGGTGTGTGTAAAGCTTCTAGCTCTGGCTCTGTGTACTGAATCCCTGTGTGTACTTGCACATGCTCATCTCTCTATTGTTCAGCTAGACCAGGTGGCTCAGGGGATATTATATGTTGTATTTTTTTTTGGATTAAAAAGACTACGGAATGGAGTTTGAATAGATATAGGACCTTAATAAAAGAATTACTAAAATGTTCTTTAGAAAGGAGTCAGGCAGGCAAACATGAACAATTTGGGAGCTGATATTTTTTGGATATCTTTTGATTCTTTAATTAAAAAACAAAACAGAACATTTCCTCAGCTGGGTGCGGTGATACAAACATGAAATCCCAATAAAACGAAAGTTTCCTAATATCTCATGTAGTTTAGCTTTGCGTAGTCAGTGCTAGAGGTAGATAAGCAGGGTTGAATGGCAAAGTACAGCACCCTGTTAGGACTAATTTTAATTGTAGAAGTAAAGTGAGTTGGGAATGATGTTAGAAGCATTTTGTCCAGCGTCCTGCTCATTCTTTTCATGATGGATGAGAATGGTAGAATTAGTGGTTAGCCTGGAGCTTACTAAAAAGAGATGATCAGCGTTATAGCTTGTGTGTAGATGTCTTCCCAAAGCCTCATGTGATTGTAGGTGGGCCTTTTTCAGAGTGGCTGAATCTAGAGTATGTAATTGATTCATGATGCAATGCTAGGATTAAGGGTGCTAGAATTAAGGGTGGGTGATTACTAAATCAGTCCACAGATTAGTTTGGTGCACTGCCCTAATCTTGATAGCATGGATACAATATAAGGGACAGAAAGAGGCTTTTCTTGTCCTTTTTGCTTGCTTTTGCTGTCTTCTGCCTGCCATGAACTGTTTCTCCAACCTGCCTTGGAGCCAGCCAACTAAGGACTGAAACCTCTACAAACTATAAGCCAAAACAAACCTTTCCTTCTCTAACTTTAGGTAGTGGGTATTTTGTTTTATCAATGAGAAAAGTAACTAAGATGGTCAGTCTTCAGACTTTTGAAGTGAAGATCATCTTATACCTGCTCTGAATACTGTCTTCCAGTTATGACTTGACTAGATTCATAATTTGATAAATAATAAGCAAGAATGAGTTCTTTGGCTCACATTGGTTCTGTTTCAGTTTCCTGTCTATCACATTTTGTTACCTCCTTGAGGATTCATCCTGGGGATATATATTGCCTTTTGAAAGAGCATTTGTTGAACTCACTTTTTATTTTATTTTATTTTATTTTATTTTATTTTATTTTATTTTATTTTATTGATTGATTGATTGGTACCGGGGATTAAACTTGGGTCCTTGCGCTTGCAAGGCAGGCCACCGAACTGCTGAGCTAAATCCCTGGCCCAAGCTCACTTTTTAGAAGTGGACCATTTTAGAGTATTTTTGCCAAGAAAATGTCTGAGAACTACTGGGTGCCTTGTCAGTTGCCTGGCTTTATGGCCATTTATCTTGCCTATAGTTGGACTTCTTCCTTTCTACCCCCAGACCCTTGATACCTCAGTACTTTACTTCTTTTTTTTTTCTATTGAGTTTATTGGTACTTTTTAAGTATACAGTACATTTACATTTATCAATGGGCTCTTGTACCTTTACATGACAGATCTTGGTTTTCATTTTTCCTCTGCCCTCCCTTCACCTTTTCACCCTCCCCTATTTACAGAGACTTTGTTTCTCTTTTTTTCCTTTTCTCATATTTTTCTTTTCCCTTATTCAGTACTTAACTTCTAACCTCATTGCATCCTTCACTTTTACTTTTCTTCATCTCTTTGGGATTGCTTTTGCTTGAAGGAACCATTGTAATATTTACTAACATTACTAAAGACCAAGTCTGATCAGAATAGATAGGCTCTGCTGATCCATTTTCAGCTCACAGTTGGTCTGCTGTTAGTATAAATGCACCTCAGTTTTCCTTGGTAGAGAAAGAGTCATATAATTTGCCTCTGCAGATATGTGAGCATTCTAATGATAAAGCATTTAGGTTGGGCTTGGGGCTGTGTGTGAACTTGTTACTGCTTGTGGAAGTTGGTGTGTAGTGTACTGAATATAAATCTTACAGAATTTTCTTCTATGTTGACATTACCTATCAGCTAGGAGCTTGTTCTCTGCCATATTAAAGATTTTTATGCAGTGATTTCCTCATAGATGTCTTCCTTTATCATTTCAGCTGACAAGCAAAGATATAAGAGAATATACTGAGCCTGAAAGCTTTTTCAGTGGTATGGAAATGCAATTAATGTTTCAAGTGCTGGAGTAGAACCTAATCAGATTGGGTTTTATGTTTTACTTAGTTTTGCCTGTGTGAGAGATTAGAAATCTAGACACTGCCCTCTCAGTATCTTTGTGAGAGTAAGAGACAAGTTTTTTTCTCAAGCAGTGTCACTGTCTTGGTGTCTTCCTAGAGCAACGACTAGAACATCATGGCAAGGATTAGACTTTGTGTTGTAAAGCATGATAGACAGCCCTAAATGAATGTGTCTTTCTGATCGGACAAGGTGAGGGACTAACTTTTCCTAATTCCTGCCATCTCCTTGGCACTGTGCTTGCTGATTTACACACATTATTTAATTCTCACAAGAACTCATCAAGGCAAGTGATCTCCTTACTTCAGAGGTGAATGAATTAGAATGCGGAGAGATCTTGTATGAGCCATTAAGCAGCCAGATTTGTGTTCTGTTCCAGGCCTCCCCTTCCATCACTGCTTGGTACTCTCCTGAGCGGCCTGCCACTTGTGTCTTGCTTTTTGTCACTCTCCCATGGTTCCTGAGATTATCTTTGGTCTGTAAGAACACTAGAAAATTAGAAATAAAGTCCTGAGAAGATTGGTAGGCCTTTGAGTCCAGAGGACTAGACATTGTGGGAACCCAGTGCTGCATCACTGTCTATCTCTTTCTGGCAGCACCATTCTCTGAAGAGCTGAATGTGAGAGGGGCCTTTGCTGGAGCTCTGGTGCTAGAGGAGGCAGGTGGGAATCTTGGGTTTAATTTTGTTTTTGTCTTCCTCAGATACTAATGGGGAAAACATTGCAGAGTCACTGGTTGCAGAGGGCTTGGCCACCCGGAGAGAAGGCATGAGAGCTAATAAGTAAGTATGTAGGACTCTTCTGTCCCATCTTTTTGAGATATCAAGGAAGACTGAGTATCAGCTGTAAATTGGCTTTGCTGTATTTTTATTTCGCTTCCTCCTATAAAATGGGTAATCTCAGGTTCTTTCATGGCTTCTGGGATATTCTTGCCATTGGATTATTTGGAACCCTGAGATCAGTCAACATTCATTAATAGTTTTTTAAAAATTAATTTTATCGGAGTACTTTTGACATAATGTTCACATTCATAGGGAATTTATACCTGTACATATTATATCTTAATTCTTATTTTTCCCGTTCTCCCTTTCCTTTATCCCTTCTTCTGTCCCTATTGTTTTCTTTTTTTTTTTTAATCCCTCTTCGCTCCCTTCCCTTCAACACTACCTCTTCCTACTTTATTCCCCTTCCCATTTGAACATTTTCTTCCTGCTTCCCAAAAGTCTGTCATCCATTTTGGTCCTTACTTACCCTTTGGGTTTCTCACGCAAAAGAAACTGCCATATTTAAACATATGTGTCTGCTTTATTTCACTTAAAAGTATGGCCTCAAGATTCATCCAGTTACCTAAAAATGTCTCGAGTTTATCATTCTTTATGGCAGAGTAGTACTCCATTGTATTTAAAAACCACATTTTCTTTATCCATTTATCTGTTGATAGGCATCTAGGCTATTTCCAAGATTTAGCTATTGCAAATTGTGCTGCCATAAACATGGGTGTATATATGTTGTTATGATATGATGCTTTTGATTCTTGTAGGAAATTACCTAGAAGTGGAATAGCTAGGTCAAATGGAACCTCCAGGTTTAGATTTTTGAAGAATCTCTCTCCATACTGATTTCCTTATTGTGTACCAGTTTGCACTTCCATCAACAGGGGAGAAGGGTTCCTTTTTCCTCACAGCCTTGTCACCATTTGTTACGGTTGATTTCTTGATTGATAGCCATTCTTTTTGGAGTGAGATGGAAGCTTAGTGTTGTTTTAATTTGCATTTCTTGAACGATCAGTAATGTTGAACATTTTTCATGTATTTATTTGCTGTTTGTACTTCTTCATCTGAGAAGTATCTATTCATTTCAGATGCCCATTTTTCGATTGAGTTTTTAAATTTGGGGGTCTGACTTTTTGAGTTCTTTTTATGTTCTAGATATTAGTCCTTTGAGAAATATCTGATTAAAATTTTTCTCGTTTTTGTGGGTTATCTTTTCACCCCGTTGGTTGTTTCTTTTGCTATCCAGCATTAATGGTTTTGGTATGTGTACTTCATTTGAAAACAGGCTTTGAGACAAGTCAGTTCTATTCTTTGTATTCATGACTTAGACTATAGATTTTCATTTCTGAAGTATTTATTCACGCAGTCTCAAATATTTGAGCACTTACTACCTACCAAACTATGTTCTAGGCATTGAAAATATAGTAGTGAACAGACTTATGCTCTTCTAACATTCTAATGGACAGATAGACAATAAACAGATGCATGATATCATGTTGGGTACAAGAAATTGTACTGTGAAAAATAAAGCTAGGTTGCCAGGGATTTAGCTCAGTGGTTCTATCACCTGCCTTGCAAGCGCAAGGTGTCCCACATTTGATCCCTGGTACCAAAAAAAACAAAATAAAAATAAAAAATAAAATAAAGCTAGTTGGATAAACAAGATTAAAAGCAAAATCTACTACTTAGAATCTGGGAAAATTCCAAGGATATAGTTATTTTGTTCAGGAAAATTTTCTCTCAAGCCTTTAAAATCTGTTCTATGAATGTATAGGTACTTAATTAGTAGGTAAAATATATTTATTTTGATGCTGGTAATATGAACTTATTAGAAGGGAGTGTTAGGTATATATGGTTTGTATTTATAATGCATGCACTGTGCTAAAGATCACTGGTGTGCGCTCAGTAGGGTGGATTGCAGCTGGCTTTAATTAACACTTTAGTCTCTGAAAAGTGATATGCTACATCAGTAATTTGGAGGCTGTAAACCTGCTTTTTAAATCATTAAGTCTTTGCTATATTATATGACTATAGTAGTTGATGAAAAGGCTTTGGATAAATATTTGCACGAAGTGTGCCAATAACGAAAATGAACAAAGGTCAAAATGCACTGTTTGTGTTCTTTCTGCCTTCTTAGACTTTGGGACCAGGACATTCGCTCTATACTTCTGTGGTCCTTTCTGACTTCAAGGAGACATTTGCTGGACTCTGTAATTGGTATTGTGTACATATGGGAATTTAGTGAATTAAGATGTTTGTTTTAGGTGGTGATTTTGGAAGTATGCCACAGTTCTAACTTAAGGACAATTACTGGCATGATTACTGTTGCGGTGTTTTTTGGGAATGCAGTTTGCAATTAGAATGAAATAAAAAAAATATCCACAACAAAGACCTCCGCTGGAGTGCCAGTCTCTAGATAGAAAGTCTCCTTTTCTCAGTTGTTTGTTTGCTTCTATCATTTTTGCTACATTTTAAAATCTAACTTTGGCTATGAATTTGGATCTGTGAGAATGTAGTTAGTTACCTTTTGGGTGAGGAGAAGGAAGATTGGCTTGAGCAATGGCTGGTCATTCCTGCTTAGAAATCCATCCTGATGCAAGTGGGAGGAGGTCCAGTTTATGTGTACAGCTATTGATGGTTCCAGGTGTTTGTGATCATACAAAGATCTTGTGGTTCATTGCTCCCTAAATTTAACACATATATGAGGAAGAAGAGCCATTTCTAGCTTTTGTTTTGTTTTTTGGTTTATCTGCTGACTTTTTGGCTGCTCTGCTATGTAGTTTGGTTTCCTGCCTGGATGAAAAGGGAGGGGCCCCATTTTTAAACCTCTTTGCTTAGCTAGCCTTATGGAATGTGTAAGTACTTCAGGGGCAGAATTATCTGAGCAGCTTTTTGGGGGGACTGAGGGAGAGTAGGAGTGGTTCTTGGTCACCTTTGCTGCACTGTACCCTGATATGCTGTGCTGAATTCTAGTTCCTGAGTCTGAGGGTTTAATGAAGCTATACTTCCTGGCACAGCTCCCCTCTGAGCCACTACCTTGTTCTCTGTATTCATGGGTAGTGGCAGAACTGAGTGTGCTCTTTAGATCTTCTTGTTAAATGCTCTCAGAATCTGATCTGTCATTTGAAGGAACAAGTTTGGAGCCTGGAAGTTGCATTTATGGTGATTTTTCTGGTTAAAGGCTTGTACCTTACTCTATAGGTTTAAATAGGTGCTTTAGGAGCCACTTTAGGAGTGAAGATGCTGAAGAAACTGACTGGCTTATTTCTGTTTTATGAACTCACTAAATACATTGTTTTTCATGTCTCAGTCCTGAACAGAACCGGCTTGCAGAATGTGAGGAACAAGCAAAGGCAGCGAAGAAAGGGATGTGGAGTGAGGGGAACGGCTCCCACACCATCCGGGACCTCAAGTATACCATTGAGAACCCGAGGCACTTTGTGGACTCACACCACCAGAAGCCTGTTAATGGTGAGACTGGCGGGAAAAGACAGATTTAGGCCGATTCTGTGTGCT
Source organism: Fukomys damarensis (assembly GCF_012274545.1). Taxonomy (NCBI): domain Eukaryota; kingdom Metazoa; phylum Chordata; class Mammalia; order Rodentia; family Bathyergidae; genus Fukomys; species Fukomys damarensis. The sequence continues at coordinate 39,127,273 of NW_022900916.1, read as the reverse complement.
GCCTTTGCTTCTTGGGGTTTATAAGATCTAGTGAGCCTTTCTTTTGCTAATTTATTATATCCAGAGGAAATCCATAGTGTAAAACAACACGGTGGCATTTTGAAACGGTGTTTGAATTCCATTCATGTAGATTACGTTGTGTACATTTTACAGAGGCTAGTCCTCTATTGTTGCTGGGTTGTCAGTTACTGGCATTTTGTAGTGTGGATCTTCTTTCTTAAAAAAAGGCTGCTTAAAATCTGTCCCTGAAACTTGGAGGTAGGAACAAATATTCTGCATGTTTAAAAAAAAAACATGTTAAAAAATATATATATTTATATACCGTGTAGTATTCAATTCTGCTTTGAGATCTTTCTTGTTAACTATAGCCACAATAGGGTGAAAGTATAATCGGTCATGAGTTTTTTTTTAATCTAACTTTGACTATATGGCAAATTTGGATCTTCCTGGCAGCTGGTACTCAGGTGAGCATCCTAGATTTTGAATAGCAAAGCTTTGGTATAAGCTATGAGGCCCCAGAAGCTTCAGAAGGCAAAGAAGCAGGTCTGATTTGTATTCTCCAGGACTTATTTTTGTGAACTTCTCCTAGCCTGCTGGTGCTGCCTAAATTCTCAGGGGGAGACCTTTTCAAGGTTTGGCAGAGAGGAACTGGTTAGAAGCAGTCTGCGTGGCCCTTGTTTATCCTGGGCATGCTATTTCTAACATAAGTTATTTGTTTTGTCATGCAGCTATCATCGAGCATGTGAGGGATGGCAGTGTGGTCAGGGCTCTGCTCCTCCCGGATTACTACCTGGTCACAGTCATGCTGTCAGGGATCAAGGTCAGACCATACACTGGGCCATGCAGTGGGTATGGAATTGTGGAAATGCTCAATGATGGGTAGATCCCTCCACTTGGGGATTTCAGATCTTCTGATTCTTCCTAGTATAACTGATTAGAGTCCTTTATGCTTATTTTGGTATAAAGTTTGCAGTGGAACAATTCTAATGAGGTCAGATAGCCTTTTTATTTTTATTTTTAATTTTTAAAATCAAAAGTACTTTGAATCTGTTCAGAGATTATTGAGAGTATAAACCTAGGAAAGAAGGGATGAATGGCTCTGAAGTTTGCTGAATATAATTTGTTTTAATATAAAATATCCATTTTTATTTTTAAAAATTGGGGATTAACACATTCCTGCCAGCTTGAACCACTGTTGGTACATGCTGACTTATCCCATCAGGCAGCTTGTATCACCTGCTGGGACTGTCTCATGCAGCCTGATGGGACAGTCAGGCATATACCACTGTTGGTACAAGCCAGTGGGAATGTAACACATTTAAATCAGAGCTGCCCAGCAGTGAGACATATGAAATACTGCCCCATTGTGAATATATTAAAAACTAGGCACTGGCAAATATGTTCTTGGCAAAGGGCTATTTTTAGCTATAATTAAATGATTTTCCTTATAGTAATGGGAGGTTTATTTGCCTTTACCAAGAAGTCTGAGAGCATGATCCTACCAGTCCTTTTCACCAGTATGTTTTAAAATAGTTGAAACAACTGATTTGAGACTTCCTTGACCTTTACTGGACTGACTTACTTTTTTTATTTATTTATTTTTTAATTTGGTATCAGGGACTGAACTCAGGACCTTGTGCTTGAGAGGTAGGCATGGTGCCACTGAGCTAAATCCCTGGCTGGATTTACTCTTTTGAGATAGGATCTCACTGTTGCCCAGGCTGAGCTTGAACTCATGATCCTCCTACTCTGCCTCCTGAGTATCTGGGAGTTATAGGTGTTTGTCATGATAAGCCCTCTCTGAGCTTAGCTTGTGGCATTGTGTCTCGGAAGGCTGACTGAAGGGCGAGAGTACTTGGCTGTAACAGTTAGGCTTTGTTCCTCACCCACCTTACTTTTCTTTAGTGCCCAACTTTTCGTCGGGAAGCAGATGGCAGTGAAACACCAGAGCCTTTTGCTGCAGAAGCCAAATTTTTCACTGAATCTCGACTGCTTCAGAGAGATGTTCAGATCATCCTGGAGAGCTGCCACAACCAGAATATTCTGGGTACCATCCTTCACCCAGTGAGTGTGCCACACAGTATGGCTTGTGTTGGCTTAGGGTTGCATTTGGGGTTTGAAGAGCCATACTTTGCTTCATTTCTCTTCAATGTTTAACATCCCTTTGAATATCTTGGCAGGATTACCATCTAATGATTTTGAGGCATTTTCTGAGTATCATTTGTCTTAGAGAATTGGACAAATCTCTGCAACTTTTCACCTTTAAGAAATTAATCTTAAATGATACTGGGTTCATGAGGTGAAGAGGAACTTCATCATTTATTTTCCCAAGTATTTGATCCTAGAGCTTCCCAGTTGGGTAGGCTTGGAGTGTAGGACCAGTGAGGTTCAGGGATAGGTCTAAATATCAGCTGTCTGTAGCACCTTGGTAGACCAATCTCCAGAAAGCCAGTGTATAGAAAAAATTTTTTTTCTAGATTCCAGGTCATACCCAGTTACCTCCCATCTCTAATATGAGCCAGGAGTAAGGTTCTTTCTATTCTTAGTTCTGATTGTTGGGAGTTTTACTTACTGAACACTGAGATAGATGGGTTATTCTTGGAAATGATATGACCTTATTTTGTGACAACTAAGTGAATTTTCATTATTGTAACCTATGTGTAAAACAGCATTACCTTACTGTTACTTTTTTTGGCTAGGTAATTCTTCATGGTGGCAGTTTAGAAGGTGGGGAGGTTTGGTTTGGAGCGTGCCAAGGTCATGTCTGTTTCTTCTGGAGTACTGACTGTCTGGCCATGCCCTGCCAGATGGCTTTGTGTCACAGTAGAATAAGAATTGTAATTTACTGGGCAAACAGACTTTATGCTGTTTCCTACTCTGTCTGTTCTTTAGCTCTTCTGCTTATGGAAAAAGGAGGAAGTGATGATTTTAGGGAAGGGAAGAATAAGGTATAATCTCTACTAATAATTAACATCCTCTTCTGCCCCCAAGAATAACTATTGAAATGTCAATTCCATTCAATGCCATTAACATTTATTCTACTCCTATTAAATGAGGATTCTGTGCTGAGGCTGACAGAGGCTGTTGAGAGAAGTCTCAGAATGGTGTTTTCCGTCTTAGGGGTGGTTTCATAATGAGACAAACTACTTTAGAAAAACAGAAAAACAACAAATTACCCAGTGGATTGTGGCTGTGTTCGTTGTTTCACTATCTAGAGAAATGCATCTTCTTGCTTCAGAATCTAACCTGTGTCTTTTTCTCGCGCACTTTATTTCTCAGAATGGCAATATCACCGAACTCCTCCTGAAGGAAGGTTTTGCACGCTGTGTGGACTGGTCAATTGCAGTTTATACTAGGGGTGCAGAGAAGCTGAGGGCAGCTGAGAGGTAAGATCTGTCAGGGAAGCCTTCCTGCTGAAGATCTCAGAAGTCTAGTCGTATATTCTCTAGCCTGTTTGTGTCTATATCTGGTGCCAGTAAAGGAAATGAGAAACCAGAATCTCAAAAGAGGAGTATCTCAAATATTAGCCATTAGGTTCAGTTTGATTCATTGCGGAGTAGGAAGGGCTTAGATTTTTTCCAGACATTATTCTTAGATTTGCTTTCTTACTGTCTGGTCACTTTTATTTATTTATTTATTTTTTCTTTTCTTCTGGTACTGGGGATCGGACTCCTGACCTTGTGCTTGCGAGGCAGGTAGTGGCACCATGAGATAAGCCCCCAGTCCTCCTGGTCACATATTTTTGCAAACTCCTATCTTATGTTCTGGAATTTAGAAATTTGGGTTTAAAAATTTAAGGCTCATTTCAGGATGATGAAATCACTCAAACATGCTGGAACAGGGCTGTGATGGGAAAGGATACAGTAGATCCTTTGGATCCACATTGTGAGTTTATTTCATTTCTTAAGTCTTTTACACGCTTCTCTATTTGTGTCAGATATATTTGCCAATTATTATGAAAGTAGATTTTAATTTGGGGCATTTGATGTGGCATTCTAACAAATGTACATTGTTAAAAACTGTTGTGTTGTTTTATAATTACAATAGGATGACCTTTCTAAGTACAGCATTTCACATGCTTCTGAATATTCTGTGGTATTAAATTTATTTTTTACTTTTTTGGTTCAGAAAATTATAAGTCCATTATTCTGAATTATTATTTTGGTTGATACTTATTTTTGTAGTAAGATCCTATCTTTGAAGAGAGTGAGTACAATTAAAGTAATGTCTACATATTTCATAACATCTGTAGAAGATTTTATGGAATTTTTTGGAGAGTACTCATCATTATAAAACAAGTTTAGATCAGAGAATGCAAATCATATATTAATGTGTGATTACTTGCCTGCTGTTTTGTATGCTTTATTTGAGCTACATGCATTGTTGGTAAAATTACATCCCTCTTTATGGAAGTACTTTAAGTATTTTATAACTACTACATTCTGCTTTATCTTTTTTTTTAGTATTTTTTTTAAAAAGGTTGTAATATCGTTTTCAAAAAAATTCTTCCTTTCCACTGTACATACACTCATTTGTAAATAATTTAAGGCAGCTCTTTATTGATTTCATATTTTAATCTTTGCACATATTCAATTTCCCAGTCCTATTCTGACTCAGTAACTATCTACAGGGCTTAGTACTTCAAAATGGATTTCTGGCAGTATTTTTTTTAAACACTTGTCGATGTACGTAGGGATTTTATTTAATTTCCAGTTATTCTTTAGATATACTATGATAATAGTTTTGTTATTCCATATAGGACTTGCTAGCTGATAACCTTTTTAAAATCCAATGGCAAACGAGCAGGTTTGTGATTCTTAAAACATACTTGTTTGTATATCTTTTTCCCATTAAAGAGAGCATTTGCTCAGTGTTTGTCAGCATATGTGTTGTAGTCACTCAAAGATAACTGGATCTGGATAAACCGAGGAATTAATTATCAAAGTGGACTGGTACTGTGTAGACTCCACCAATGGCACACCTTGATCTGTGTACCCGCCATGAATTTATAGTGCATATGCATCTTGGATTTTTCCAGTTGGTGTACACATTTTGAGTACTTCTATCTGTTCTCTTTGTTCTACTGTGACTGGTGATCTTTCTCCTGGATATGTCTGTATGATAGCATAGGGTTCTCTAGTAATTGCTCCCATAATGGTGGTAGGTAGATTCAAATGAAATGGACTTGGTCTGTCGGAATGATTTTGTATCCTTGCTTTGTTGCCAGGTTTGCCAAGGAGCGCAGGCTGAGAATATGGAGAGACTATGTACCTCCCACTGCTAATTTGGACCAAAAGGACAAGCAATTTGTTGCCAAGGTGAGTCATTCTCAGCATGTTGATATGTAGAGTGGACATTGCCAGGCGAGTGATAATACAATTGAACAATTTGAACAATTAGAAATGCTGTAACTCTTGAATATTTCAAGGCAAGCCTATGTGTATATGTGTGTGTGTATTACAAAGGGCTTAGAACATTTATATTTCTAAGTCTAAATTGGCATAAGTTCATTATAAGCTCATGAGTTAAAGTTTTATACATCGCCAGTTTGAAATATCTCTCATTTATTAGAGGTTCTTTTTATCTTATTAGCAAATGGCATGGATATATGCCCTCAGGTTTCTTTTCATTCTGTTTTTAAACTACCCCCACATTCTCCTTCACTGATAAGTATTACTTTGAATGGAGCTAGAGCTATAAAATAGCACAAATGATTGTATCAGTAATGTAAAAATGTTTTTTTCATGGTTGCAGAGTTTGGTAACTTGTATGGTAGACTTGTTCTTTGTTCCTTCCCAAAATGCTGTAATGTTTTTTGACCTAGTTTGCCCTTTACCAGGAGAGGCTGGTGCCAGGTGCAGTGGCACATGGCTTTTAATCCCTTCTACTTGAGGGGCTGAAGTGCAAGTTCAAGCCCAGCCTAGGCAAGTTAGTTAGATTCTGTCTCAAAATAAAAAAGGGCTGGAGTGTAGCTTAGTGATAAAACACCCGTGGATTTGATCTTTAGTACAATAAAAGCAAAATAACAGAAAAAGGAAGAAAAAGAAACAAAAGAGAGGTTGGAAATTTTGTCTTTATAGGAAAAAACTGGTTAAATACTATTATCCTTGGACATAGTACCTGTCTCCTTGACTTAGCTATGAGATTATAGTATAGAAAGCCAGTAGGTGGCACTGTCAGCCTGAGAAATCTTGAAACAATCTTACAAAGATAAAATTTTAGCAGTGTCAGGAATTAGCTGAGTTTCGCTTTATTTTGTTTCTTTTCTTTCACTCTTTTTAAACGACACCCAAAGTAATAGGTCAGAGTTCTCAAGTAGTCTTTCTTTCTTGTAGTAGGCAATATCTAAGTAGCTGTTAGGTTAGCCATAATCACCCCTGTAGTTGGTCTCAGTAGGTTATTCCCCTGTGCATTTCAGCTCTTGATCCAGTTCAGAGTAGGCCTATGCTTCCTCTCTCTGTGAGGATTGACCTAGTTTGTAGACTTGAACACAGCTGCTCTGTCTACCTGAAACTCACTTATGTACATGTGCCTGTACTTTTCATAAGAGGATGGCTATGCTGATGCTAATCATTCACTCAACAAAGGAGCTAGGCTTTCAATTGTACCATCATCACTTTGAGGATATGTGGTGCCACATGAGTGCGGCAAGGTCCTGCTACCTTGTTGTATTCCTTGTGGCTCCTCCTAAAACTGAGTCTGTAGAGAAACCTAGAAGATGAATTTTAGGCCTTTGCAGGTTGGGGAACCAAGGGATTGCTGAAGGAAGAAATTCAGAGGATTAGATAATTTAGCTGATACCTTTGCATTCATGTTAAATATTTAAAGATTTGATAACTGAAAAGGGGAAAAAAGGGCTATAGGGACTTTTCTTTCATATTTTTGGAAATTCAAGACTCTAAGATCTGTTTGTTTGCTTTAAAAAAAAAAAAAAACCAAGATGTGTCTTTTATCATTACAGTGAAGTTTTATTTATTACAGTATTAGAAGAGATTGCCTATAGAAATGAACTGATTGAGGATTATGAGGAATAACCAATCTTCTGTAGAACCTTCAGCATAGATTCAAGGTCATTTGAATATAGGCCTGTTTAGAGAACAGCAGGAGAACGTATTTGTAGCTAAAGGATTTTAAACTTCTTGAGTTTAAAAAATTCTTCAACATTAGTTTTGTTTTTGTTTTTTTTTTTAAACAGGAAAAAAAGCACAAAAAAGAAAATCAAGAACACTGATACTCCCTGAAACACTATGATGTAGCTTTTTTTCCAAACAAAGTTGGTCATACTCTTGTTTATCTCAGTTGAAGAACCATGTTCCATGGGCCAAATCTGTCTCTGTACTTTTCTTTTTTATTTTTAATTTTAGTCTCTTGAAACAGGGTCTTGCTATGTAGTTCAGGATGACTTTTAACTCACTATGTAGCCCTGACTGGCCTTGAACTGTGTCTTCCTGCCTCAGCCTCCTAAGTGATGGCATTATAAGCGTGTGCTGCCATGCCTGGTTTATATTTGTTTTTATATAGCCTGTAGATTTTATAATGACAAAATTTTTTTTGGCATGTGAAATTTATGTGAAATTAAACAGTATCATGAAGAAATCAGAGCATAGCTGTGTGTATTTGTTTAAGTGTCATCTATGGCTGTTTTTATGGCACAGCAGTAGAATTCAGTAGAATTACAGTTGTTGAAAATGCTTTGAGTTTTATCTTGCAAAGCCTGAAATATCGTTTACATAAAGTATGATGATCCCTGATCTATACCAGTCTTATTTGGAGTACCTTGATAGGACATAAGGACCTTGAGACAAAATTTAAGTCCAGGTACTGCTTCTTTTATCTAGAAAAACCTGCTTAAAAATTGTCAGCAATATTCTTAGTGATGTACATAGTAGATTAATGTACTAGAGTAGGTTCCTTACCTCATTGCAGACTTCCAGCTACCTTGAGTAATACTGTTTTTTAAATGTAAATTTTAAGCATTTAAATCTTTACATTTAAGGCAGAAAAAATTAAAATTTCTATAGGCTTCTTAAGAAATATACTTTTTTTTTCCTTTTTATTGAGTTAATTGGTACATTCTAGGTATACAGTACAGTTACATTCATTACTGGGATCTTGTACCTTTCCATGACAGGTCTTGGTTCTCATTTTTTCCCCTTGTCCCTGTCCTCCCTTCACCCTCTCCTCCCCGCCCCATTTATAAACACTTTATTTCCATTTTTTCATTTTCTCATACTTTTTTCTTTTCCCTTATTCCCTTTCCCCTACCCTTCCCACTTTCCCTACACCTTTAGCCCTTTTCTTCCTATTTCACATTGTAGGAAATATACTTTTTAAAATTCCCTCCTGCCTTGAGGCAGTCACTTTTAATCTTGGTGAATTTGTGTCTTTGAATGAAACATTTATATTGTTATTTTTTAATTTTTCAGTTGGAGGCACCACCAGTTGTCTTCATAACATGGAAGAAAATGGATTTAGTTTTCTCACTCAGATACACATACTCATATGGGCACATGTATGTTCTTTCCCATCCTTCCAAAATGATTATATCATAATTTTGGTTTTATTAGTATTCAGTGCTCTATAAATGCTAATCACTGCAGAGGTATATAGCATAATAAAGCTAATTTTCATTTCCTGTACAATTTTTTTGCTTTCTCTGGAGTTAATAATTTAACATTTACATATACATTTTTTCAGAGTATTAATTGAGCTCTTAAACTCTCTGGCTGTCTAAATCTCCTTTCAAGACACTGATTCAGTCTGCTAATCTTACCTTCTGTAACACTTTCTATTTTTTTCTACCAGGGGTCAAACTCGGGGTCCTTGGGCTTGCGAGGCAAGTGGTGGAACCACTGAGCTAAATCCCCAGCCCTCTGTAACATGTTCTTGGAGCCTTGTGACCTGCACCAATTTGGACTGATTTCTCATTTTGCCTGTCATAGCACTGTTATTTTGGGGCTTTTTCTTCATTATCCTGTGAGGTTTCTTTATCTTACTCTCAGATTGAAACTATGTTTACTGGATCCGTGGCTTTTTATTAATTACTACTGTGCTTCATTTTTATGGCACACTTCTTCCTTTAACTTCACAGCAAAAGTTCTCAAGAGGTAAATTCTCAGAGACCTCTCATAGCCATTCTCTATTTAAACATGCTTGATTCTTTAGCTAGGTATAGAATTTTATTTTAGAAGTCAAGATTGTTATTTAGTTGCCAGTGTCTCCTCATCCCCACTTATTCCTTAGAAGTTGAAATTATCCTAATTTTTTATATTTTTATGACTTGTTTTTTCTTCCTAGAAGGATTTAGCAAGTTATTTTTGATCCTAGTATTTTAGCATTTCATAATGAAGCAACTTTATCTATATGTGAGCATATAATACTTCAATGTTTACAACTTTTTTTTTTGTTGGGGATGGTTTTATTAACTATTTTGTTGATTTTACTAAAACTTTTCTGTTCTCTTTCCCAGAACTATTATTTGGATGTTGTACTTTGTGCTGGAGTTCCAGTTTTTTCCTCTAATTTTCCATCTCTTTGTCTTTTGTTTTGTTTTGTTTTGTTTTTTAGATTTCCTATTTGTCCTTTAGCTTTTCTATTGTGTATTTCATTTATAATACTGTACTTTGATTTCTAAGAGTTTTATTTGTTCTCTGAATATTTCTCTTTTATCATTACTATTTTAAAACTAGCATTAAAAGTTATTTTGGATTATCCCCTAGCTCTCTGAGGAGTTGAATTTTTTGAAATTTTCTCTGCATACTTTCTGTGTCTTACTCCCCTTTCTTATTTTGGTCTTCTGTTTTCATATTAGAGGCTATTCTCATTGCTGATCCTTGTCTGGGTCCTTTAAGAATGAAGTATTACAGTACTGGGTTAGAAGCATTGAACCTACATGTCAATTTAGAGTACATATCTTGAAATCGAGAAGTTTCTCACAGACTTGCAACCATTCCTAGTGTTTGGCCCCATTTTCATTTCCACTTGAGATGCCTAATTTGACAGTTTCTGAGCCTTTTTGCAAGAAAGTAGTATATATCTCTAAGTGTATATATATATATAT
>NW_022900916.1:39110034-39117087 GCF_012274545.1 Fukomys damarensis | reverse complement strand
TTTGGTGTGCGTGTTTTTTTGGTACTGGGGATTGAACTTGGGTCCTTGCTCTTGTGAGGCATCGGTAGAACCACTGAGCTAAATCCCTGGCCCTCTCTAGGTATATTTATTTTCTAATATGTTGTAGAATGGAGGTTGACCAACTTTTTCTGAAAGAAATACATCATTAAAACATTCTAGAATTTGTGGACAATGGGCAAACTATTGGGCCATAGTTTGCTAACTTTTTAAAAAGTTTGGTGGCATTGAGGATTGAACTCTGGGCCTTTGCACTGAGCCATATCCCTAGCTCTTCTTTACTTTTTATTTTGAGACAGGATGTCACTAAGTCACTAAATTGCCTAGCCCTAAAATCTTTTACAGAACACTGGGTATCAGCATTGAATTAATTTGCATTGTTTTTCATAACCTAGAAGCCAGTTGTAATTCTGTAGTCATTTTATGTGTTTTAAAATAAATGTCTGCTAATGCCCCATAACTTTTTTGAGGAAATATGAAAATGTCCTCAGGTACCTGGGGCCCTCATACCCATAATCTGACAGTCCTGCAAGGCACTTCTGCTCTGAAGATCACGTAAAGATTGTGAAGCTTTAGCAAATGGTGATTTTTCTCTTCAACAGTCACTGTTTTTTAGGAGTACTGGGCATTGCTAAAATAACCTGAACTGCCTATAGAGGGTCACCTGTGACCTCTTCCATGGAGTGTTCTTGGGGTTGATAGTTGATTTTTGGAAATGATACAAAACTATATAGATGAGCATTTGTCAAGAGGCACACTCTGAGAAATTTGAAACTCAAGTGTTTTCTTGATATATGTGGCGTGCTAAAAGACTGGTTTCCATCATCTGCTTAAGCAGTTTTATTTCTCAAGGAATGAAATGCAGGGCAGTGCTCTCCTAGTCTCTCCAGGTTAGAAGCATGTTTCCTTCATGGCGATTAACTGAGCCTGCCGAAGACTTTTGTGCCTGTCATGGCCTGCCAGTTCCCTGCCTGCCTTCCCTGTGGTGTTTTAGCTGATCTGTGCTGTTTGTAGCCATATGGTCCCCTGAGCACGTGGCTTGGCTTCCCTGTCCTTGCTGTTGGATCTGTGGGTACTGCACATTTCACAGACCTGAATAGCATTGTTAGGGGAGGGGTAGTGGAAGTGGAAGTGTGTCCTCAAGAGGTGTCTTTTTGCCAGGGATTTAGCTCAGCAGTTCGGTGGCCTGCCTCGCAAGCGCAAGGATCTGAGTTCAATCCCCGGTACAAAAAAAAAAAAGAAAAAGAGATGTCTTCTCACTGCCCTGCTGATTAGATGCTTTTGGGTTGATTAAAGGCTTGTGCTTGGTTCTCTGGTCATATATAGAATAGCTTACATGGAGCCCCAAGTTAGATACTTCAGGAAGATACAGAAAGAACTGGAGGTTCTTCCTGCCTTCAAGGAGCTTACCTCTGAGGTTTTACTTGGGAGCCCTAAAGAGCTGACTAGCATTGGTGGTCCAGTTTTAGAAATCAAATTATAAGCTATCCATGGATTCAGTGGATTTGTATTTGGTTTTTGCCCTGATCATTTTTTCTGCTATGTTTCCATTTCTGTGAGTTATTTAGCATCACAGCTGTAGATGGAGTTTTATGTCTCCAAGGTTTTTTTCCCCCAGATTTTTCTGTTCTGGTAAAATTCTCGTAACAAAATTTATTATCTTGACTGTTTATTTATTTATTTATACCAGAGACCGAACTCTGCACTTTGTGCTTACATGGTGCCCCTGAGCTAAATCCCTGGCCTATCTTAGCTATTTATAAGTAGGTAAATTCAGTGATACTAAGTATGTTCATATTGTTGTGCAACTATTACCATCTTCCATCTGTAGGATTCTTCATCTTATGCAACTGAAACTTATCACTAAACATTAACTGTCCCTTCCCCTGTTCTCCCCTTTACCAGCCCTAGGGAACCACGATTTACTTTCTATGATTTTGGCTACTCTAACTCATACAAATAGAATAGTACAGCGTTTGTCTTTTTGTGACTGGCTTATTTAAATCACTTAGCACAAGATATTCTCGTTTCTTTTGTAACATGTCACAATCTCCTCACTTTATAAGGCTGAATAGTATTCCATTTTTTATCTAAATTTTAAGTTTGTCTCTCTTTCAGTAGACATTTGGGTTGCTTCTACATTTTAACTGTTATGAACAATGTTGCTGTGAATATGAGTATACAAATAATCACTGAGATCCTGTTTTCAATTCTTTTAAGTATGCATGCGGGAATGGAATTGCTGGGTAACATGGTAATTTTTTGTTTGTATTCTAAGGAACTGCTCTACTGTACCATTTTACATCCCCACCAATACTGCACATGAGTTGCAATTTTTGACATTTTCTCTAGGATTTGTTATTTTCTTTTTGATGGTAGTTATTATACTGGGTATAAAGTGACATCTCATTGTAGTTTTCATTTGTATTTCCCCTAAAGATTAGTGATGTTAAGCATGTTTTCGTGCATCTAGTGGTCTGTTTTCTTTTTTTGCAAAAGATCTAATGTTCTTTGCCCATTTTAAAATTGAAGTTTCGTTGAGTTTTAAGATTCTGCATTGGTTTTTTTTTTTGTGGTACCGGGAATCGAACTCAGTACCTTGTGCTTGTGAGGCAGGCGGCAGAACCACTGAGCTAAATCCCCCAGCCCTGATTCTGCATGTTTTATAGATACTAATTTTGTATCAGATAAACAATTTGGAAGTATTTTCTTCTATTCCATGGGTTTCCTTTTCTGCTAGAATTGATTTTGATACACAAAATTTTAATTTTTTAATGAAATGTAATGTTTTTATTGTTGTTGTTGTTGCCTGTCTTTAGTGTCATCTCTTTAAAAAAAAAATGATTGTTAAACTGAAACTTCTGAAGTTCTTTGGCCTGTTATTTTTTTCTAAAAATTTTATAGTGTTAGGTCTTATACTTAAGTCATGGATCCATTTTGGATCAGTTTTTGTATATTAGTGTTAGGTAAAGTTTCATCTTCATTTTCTACATTTGTATATCCAGTTTTCTTAGCATCATTTGTTGAAAAGACCGTTTTCATGGGCCGGGGATTTAGCTCAGCGGTTCAGTGGCCTGCCTTGCAAGCACAAGGACCCAAGTTCAATCCCCGGTACCTCCCAAAAAAAGAAAAGACCGTTTTCCCCTTGATAGTATTGGCACCCTTGTTAATAATCATTTGACCATACATGCAAAAGTTTTATTAATTGTCCTCCATTGGCATGTACTTTATGCCAGTACCATGTGGTTTTGATTGCTGTAGCAGTTATTAAGTTTTGAAATCAAACAGTATGTGTCTTGTAGTTTTCTCTTTTTCAGATTATTTTGGCTATTTTGGTTTCATTGAAATTCCATCTGAATCTCAAAATTCTGTTTGTTTTTATGGTGTCTTTTATTTCTTTTAATGTGTTTTATAGTTTTTGTTGTGAGTTTTACTTCCTTGGTTAATTCCTGAGTATTCTGTTCTTTTTTATGCTAGTGGAAATGCAGCTCTTTTTCTGATTGTCATTGTTTGTGTACAGAAATGCAGCTAATTTGGGGCCTTGATTGACTTTGTATCCTGCTACTTTAGGTTTTCATATGAGAAGAGTGATAATTTTATTTCCTTTCAATTTTGGACATTTTTATTTCTTGTGTAATTTCTCTGGGTAGGACTTCTAAAACCATTGAGGAGTGAAAGTGGCTTTCTCATATCATTATTAAGCAAGGATGCCTCTTAATATTTTTGGCATCATCTAGACTATTATTATGTTTTCATATGGTTACATTGAGAGAACAGGATGTAATACGAGTCACTGCCTTTGCTTTTGTGATATAAATTTCAAGTGAAACGAAAGTTCTGGGAATTGTGGGGCTAGGAAGGTGGGCTTTACTGCATGAGAGAGGTCAGTTGCTGCTAAGAAAAAGAATGATTGAATTAAAAGAAATTAGAAATTTTTATCTTTTAAAATTATAATACTATTACAGACTGTGTGTGTGTGTGTGTGTGTGTGTGTGTGTGTGTGTGTCCTCCCCCTGCCCCACTATTGAACTCAGGACCTTGTACTTGCCAAACAGGTGTTGCGCTACTGAGCTATATCCTGGGCTGGACTTAATTTTTACACTTGATCTTAGCCATAAGGCCCAGAAGCAATGGACTTAATTTTTAAAGGCAGTTTTGGAGCAAGCAAATAGTACAGGATTCCTCATCCATCACCCCCCCCCAAGATATCATTAATATCTTATGTGTATGTGATACATTTGTTTTAATTAATGTGTCAGTATGTATATGTCATTGTTTACTTAACAGTACTTTATTCAGGCTTCTTCGATTTTATACTGATGTCTTTTTTCCATTCCGGATACTTGGTACACTTAGTTGCCATATCTCTTTGGGCTTCTCTTGTCTCAGACTTTTCATTGTTTTTGATGACCTTGACAATTTGTAGTAGTGCTGGAAAGATATTTTGTAGGATTGTCCCCTGTTGAAATTTGTCTGATGGATACTGTTGAGATTAGTTTTCTGTAGAGGACAGGGGTGACAGCTGTGCTTTTGTGAGGGATTGGGGAAAATAAACAGCACACAACCTTAGGGAGTAGGAAAAACTGCCAGATGTCTTGATTTCAGAGAGGTAGAAGGGTGCTTGTTTCTCATTCCCAGTGGCCTCATCAAAGGACATTGTCTTGTGGTGCCTTTAGGAGGCCTCATTTGGACTCTGGTCCTTTTGCCTCTTTAAGGTATTGAGATTAGTGGCAGCATTGGAGCTATTGGTGGTAGTGTCTGGGAAGCTACTAGATGGATCTCTGCTCAGGAGGCTATTGTAAGGCTGTTTGTTCCTTATTCATTGAGGCTGCAGGGCTCTTAAAAAATGTGAGCAGCAGCCCTTGGCCATCTAGTAAGCACTGTGGATGGCCTCTGCAGATAGATAGTGTGGCAGGGGTCCAGGGAAGGATGAGTGTTTCTTGTTCTTGATGTGTAATTCTGACTTGTGGCAGCCCTTAGCCTATAGGGTATCATCATGAAGCCATTTTTTCTTACGCATTTAGGCTTCAAGGGATGGGAAGGGAATTGGATTTAGAGCATGTATTTTGAATACAGCTGGTGACTTGCACCATATAGATTTCTGTTCCTGAGCCTTAGGAGATCTCTTGATGTATAAGCATGGGGGGTGGCTTGGTTAGGGAATCTATAGCTTGTGGAGAGAGAAAGCAATGTGGGCATACTTCAGTCATCCTGATGGAAAGCACCATAAGAAATATCGCTGTTCAAATGTGGTCTGTAATGGTGCTGATGAGCAGGCTTTGAATAGTAATCCACTCTGCATTTTACTTATTGCACAGCATGTGACTATAACCAGTATTCTATTGCTTATACATGTCTCTACTTAGAAGTTGCTTGTTCTCTGGATGGCAATGGCACAATTTACAGAGGAATAGAAGACCATAAATCTGCTTACACACACACACACACACACACACACACACACACACACACACACACACACACACACACATGACTATAACCAGTATTCTATTGCTTATACATGTCTCTACTTAGAAGTTGCTTGTTCTCTGGATGGCAATGGCACAATTTACAGAGGAATAGAAGACCATAAACCTGCTTACACACACACACACACACACACACACACACACACACACACACACACACACACACACACACACACATGCGTGCTCACCCTCCCCCAGAAAGCTAAGCCTCATGTAGCTGGCAGCATCAGAGTGCACAGTTTCTGAAGAGGAGGTTTCTAATCAGGGATATGCCAAGCAGAGAGTCTGCTGCTGTGGCCTAAAATTTACAGCTCCAAGAATCTATTCATTGCTGCTTCTGCTAACACATTATAAGGGGTGATGAATACCAGTACCTTGTCACAGGGTATGCTTAGATCTTCATATTCTGCAATTGGGGAGAAGGTGTGAGCACTGTGATACTTTCCCTGGTGTTATTCCTTTCTGAGCATGACTAGGATACAGAGAATGTTGAGCTATTTCTCATGTCTGGATGATAAGACTTGCCCTGTGTTTTGGGCAGTGACAGTTTGATAAGAGTTTTGGTTTGAGAGGAGGTATAGATCTGTCTTACAATGAGATTTTGTGATATCTGCATCTGAGACACTAGAAGATTACCTTATTATGCTTTGGTATCCTTTTGAATGAGAAAATCTATTGATTTGCTGTACTATGGTTGGTGTGGCTTAGAGGAATTTTTTTCCTCCTTTGGTCTGAAGTTAGAATAGCAGAATACCACATATCATTGAAATGTCACCCCTCATAGGTTGTATCATCCATTTTCCTTTCACACAAGCGTTGGATTGTGAAGAATAGGGAGATCATTAGCTTTATCCTTTCTATTTTGGTCAGTTATCTACTACTGGTATCGTTAAAAGGAAAATATTCCATTACTATGGGAATTTTTACCTGGCAGTAATGTGTCTAGATGGTAATAGAAATAAGATCTACTCTTTCTCTTTCAGTTGTTGAATCTGTATTTTTGATTATGCTTTCCAGGCTGTTTTTAAATTTATGGACATGTTTTTGTGATTGGCATCAGGGGCTGTTTGGGTTGGATGGCCCTATATTCTTTGGTCCTGGCATAACCACATATGTCTTTTTGCTTCTTCAGGCTTTTTCTGGCCAGGTGAATTTGGGGTTCTGGCTGTCTGGGCTTTGGTGTTTAGCCTACTTGATTATCAGATCCTCCATAAGTTTTTAGCAGAATGGCTATGGATATTTGAGGCTTTTTGTTACTTCAGGATTCCAAGATAATCTAAAATTTAAATTAAAAAATTTTACCCTGCCCTAATCCATTCAGTTCTTTCTCAGACCCTTATTTACTTATCCAATAACTGGCCTGTTTTCCATTCTGCTTTGTTTATTCATGATAGTTAAACCCTGGGGTATCCTTCCAGCACCACCCATAGTTGGCCTTCCATAGACTTCCAGTTTGATTCTGTCGTCTTACTTTGCTCATTCATTGTATTTGATGACACTTAGCTTCTGCCATTTCCTTTTTTTTTTTTTTTTTTTTTTTTTTTTT
>NW_022900916.1:39088972-39109642 GCF_012274545.1 Fukomys damarensis | reverse complement strand
TGGAACTCACTATGTAGCCCAGGCTGGTCTTGAACTCACAGTGATCCTCCTGCCTCAGCCTCCCGAGTGCTGGGATTACAGGCATGCACCACCATGCCCGGCTCGCTTCTGCCATTTTCTGTCGTGCATAAATTCTCACTTGTTTCTCCTCTTTGCTTTCTTCAGATTGTTCTTTAAAAGCATTCTTTACTCATTTTGGTCTGTGATGTTCTGCTTGTTTGTAAGAAGTAGAGAATAGCTGTTTTTGGAGGAATCTGAAAGTAATTGGGTGTATTTTGTGCTAAAAGATCTTAGACCTTCAAGAAAATAGAACAGCTTGCCTTTAGATACTTTCCAGTATGATAGCCATCATAGCAGAGAAGAATCTGCTTGTTTTGTGCAGAAAAGGGGGGAAATTTTGCCAGTCTTCTCTTAACTGTGTGGCAGCTGACTGGATAGTTTGTTCAGCCACCTGGTGGTTCCTGATGGGGCCTGATTGAAGCATAGAAGAGTTTGATTTTCATTCTGCAGATGGAGTGGATGGTGACAGTGTTTTGTAGTCGGCAGCTACCTTGTAGCAAACTATTGCTTGGAAAAAAAAAAAAAACAGCCTTGAAACAACAGGGTCTGAATATAATTGGGTGAATTTTAGACTGCTGGCTGTATTATGGGTTCTGGTTATAACCCTGATGTGGCCCTGTCCCAGTTTGAATGGAATTTTGTTCTTTACACATTGGGAATGTTTTAATAACCTTCACAGAGGAATATTTGTGCTTTTGCCCTTCAAATAGATATCCTTGTACCCCAGGCTGGAAGTTAATCTTTTTCAACTGAGAGTGTGGTACGATGTTAATGATTTTGGTTTCTACAACAGAGAGGTCTGAAGTAGTGCTCTAAAAAGGTGGCTTTTAGAGGTAGGCAAGGTAATACCTTAGTAATTTAATATTTCTGCCTGTGAGATTAACAGCTAAGTTTCTTCTTTTCCATGCCAAAAAGACATTTCCATTTGCCTTTCTCTTGCCTTTGATTCTTCTGCTCTCTGTTGCAGCGCCTATTTTGGCTCTTTTTCACCTGATACCTTTTTCTAATCCAACCTTGTCTCTCTCTTTTCCTAGATTCATATTGAGATAAGTGTTTTGTTTTTACTTTAGAATCTCTCTTATGAAAATCTTCAGTGACATATAGAGACTGAATTTCTAGTGATGCTTTATAGTTAACCACATGTCTTGGTCAGGGCAAGAGAAATAAGATTGACCCTCTTTATGAATGATGTAGATTCTGTCATGTTGAGAAATCATCAAAAGGTCTCTGGGAAGTCATAGCATAGTTTTCTCTGACTTGTTGTATGATACTGGATCTATTGCAAATGGCTGTTCATCTCACTTTCTACCTGTAACTGTGGTGGGCCTTGTTCCTTGGCATGTGATGGGGACTATCAGTGCCAGTTTACATATTTTTGTCTTATTGTTTGTAGGTGATGCAGGTTCTGAATGCTGATGCCATTGTTGTGAAGCTGAACTCGGGAGACTACAAGACCATCCACTTGTCCAGCATCCGACCACCAAGGCTGGAGGGGGAAAACACACAGGTAACATTAGGACAGTGGCCAACCTTCTGTGCAGAAATCAAAGGGAATTAGTTAATGGTACAAGTGTGTGCAAGAGTGCAAAAGGACAAGTATTTGAAATCCCCAGTGTATTATTTTCTAATATTTGCAGTCTGGCTAACATTGGGCTTATCTCCATGTTGCTTGAGCTACTCTCACTGCTTGGCTCCATTTCGAATGGGTACTCTTGGCACTCTTAATAGGGCTTCAGAGTTAGGATTGGGACATTTAAGATGGTAGGTGAGTTTTATCCATTAACAACTCGGGATCTCACCTGTGTTGTAGTAGGGTCTGTTTCTGCTGGTCATTTTGATTTAATAATTCCTTATATTTTTGCTCTATGAAGAAATGTGTATATATTCCCTGGGTTCCTCCTCATCTTTTGCAAGTTGTGACTATAATTAGTTGCGCTGTTTTGTGCTATTTGTTTGAGTCTTTTGGCTGAATAAGTGCTTGCCTAACTAACGTGTCTGACTTGGGTTTATCAATTTTGAGAAATTATACTTTGGATGAAAACTTCCATGGTATTCAGCATATGGATAGGCCATTTTTGTGTTTTAAAATTTTGTGGTTATTTTCTTTCCATTCTTTTGAGTTGTGAGTGGTTGGGTTTAGGGGTTCAGGTTGAACATTTTCTTTTGTAAGGGTTAATTTTACAGACATTGTTCCTATTCTTACTATTGCCCCCTGATAACTTAAGTCTGCGTTCAGTTGTTGTAGAACTAGGTCCTTAGTGAGAGCCACTGCCACAGGCAAGTGTTTGGATAGATTTCTGAAACTGAACATTGTGGTTGAAGTTAATGCTGTGTATTTACTATATTCTTTTTTAAAAAAAAAATTTGTTGCTTTTGTAGTTCTAAAGATATAAAATTTGCCTTTCCAATGTTTTGTACATACACATGTCGTGGTGCATGCACAAGTTGAAATTCATACACTGTTTCCATTTGTGTGAGAGTTTATAGACATCCTATAAGAGTAAAATAAAAATACCATGATTGTCTTTTGAATAAGATCATGCATAAAAAATAAAAACAGGATGGGTGATTTAAATGTTTGGCCAATCAGTTCATTCTTTTCCCTTTTTTTCCCTCATAGAGGAGGAAATTTAATGCAGCAAACAGTATTTTGGTAAGGTTGAGAATTTAAATGCACGAAAGACTAGAAATGCCAAAATGAGATTCTCTCAGTAACTGAAGCCGTGCCTCATTGCACAGTGTAAATACACGTCTCCAATTTTATCAGTACTGGGAGTAGTCCACAGCTCTGCATCTGTGCCCTACAGTTGGAATTAAGGTTCCCACAGCAACCACAACTTCAAAATTCTTCAAAGTTAATTTTTGTGCCTGCATCATCAGCCAAAGCATTATGTTAATATAGATTATGTAGTTGAATTTTAAGCAGTTTTTAGGAAATGGGGGGTATTGTAGCTTAGGTAGGATGATACCAGATTTTCTGAAGAAAGAACAACCTGATAAGAACTTTAAGTTTTTTGGGAATCCTTTGGAGTGCTTCAGTGGGTAAAAGATGCATTTTTCTTAACCTAGTGGCCTGTGGGAAGTTGTTAGAATATATTTCCTAGCTTAGCCAGGATACTATAATACAATTTCTTCTTTCCTACCAAAATAAGTTGCCTCTCTTTTTTTCTGCTTCTGTGTTTTCTTTTTGTCCTGTTTACTCTTGATATCTTTCTCCATTTTAAGAAAGTTCTCAGTAAGGCTTAGCTATAATAGCTGCAACATATGGCTTTTGAGGGAAATGAGGAGAAATATCCATTATTTGTTCATTAAAGTCCTTTGGCAGTGTGTGCTCTGAACAGTCCCATTAGAAGTAAGATAATAGAGCATACCTTGAATATGATGGTGGAGGGCACCCTGGAAAACCAGGTTGTGGTGGGTGATCTGGGAAGGCTTCCCAGAGCAACTGTTGTACACTGGCGTATTCAAGAAATTAACAAATTGGAAGAAGGGCACTGCAGACCAGGACTGTCCTCTAGATCTATAGTGCAAGTCATATAGGCCACCTGTATGTGTCAGCTATATTTATTATTTAAAATTTTCAAATAGCTATATTTAAAAACTGAAATATGTTAACTTTCACGTATCTTATTTGACTTACCGTAATCCAAAATATTAGCATTTCAACATTTAATGAATATTAAAACATTAATGACATATTTCCTTTTTCTTTTTTTTTAACTGAGTTTTTGAAATCTGGCATGTTTTTTACACTTATCCCACATCTCTGAATTCCTTCTGTCACATTTCAGGGATGTATTTGGCACATGAAGCTAGTGGCTACTGATAGGGACAGCTCAGCTTTGGAAATGGAGTGGATGTGTTAATTATCGGGATTTACTGGCTGCCAGGTGCTGTGCTGGGATATAGTAAGTCATGAACAGATAGTTTCCTAGTCCTACTCTCATCAGACTTTTAAGTCTAGTAGGGGAAACATTGTACATAAACCCCATTTTTGTCAACTGTTGTGAAATAAATTGAGTTTAGAGAAAGTGTATAATCTGGGAAAGTTTCTTTGAGAAAGTGACATTTAAAGCCTTAACCACTTACTGGGCCAATATTTAAATACAAGATGACCAAAAATTGCGATTTTTTTCATTAATTTTTATAACAGGATATATAAAAATGACAGCTTAATCAAATTTACTTAATACAAAAGGAATGGTGAAAAAAGAATCAAAATATATTATGTAGAAGTACACATTCTCCATGATGAATGTGATTATTATGTATGTCACAAGTATACTGGGCCGGGGACTTGGCTCAGTGGCACTGCACCTTCCTCGCAAGTGCATGGTTCTGAGTTCGATCTCAGGCACCCCCCCACCAATTGTACCAACCAATTTTAAAAAATTGACTGCCCAAGCAGTCAGGACTGTCAGTGCGCCAACAAATGGGCTGCCCGAGTGATGCTAGGGATACAGCATTAAGTGGTTAAAAGGTTAAGGGTGATCAGGAGCAGCTCCCTGAAAAGTGGGAGATAATTTCTGACCAGGGAAGCAGCAATAACAACAATGTGTCAAGTTTTGGGGAACAGATAATAGCCATTGCAGATGGTAAGTGATGTGCCACCATGTGATACTAATCGACAGGCAGGGCTGGGTCATATGTGTCTGGGGAACATCTCAGGATGCTATTGGAAGAGGAGAGAATATGGACCTTATGTTGAACTGAAGTACGGTAAGTGTGTATGACTAGACAAGGGGATAGCTAATTAGGAGTGCTGAGAAATGGGTTTGGTTGTTAGGCAGGGATCATGTGTTGAATAAAGACTTTTAGGTGTTACATTTAAGGATTTTAAGGGCTAGGGATGTAGCTCAGTGGCACCACGCCTGTCTCATAAGTGCAAGGTCCTGAATTCGATCCCTGGTACCCCCCCCCCAGAAATACTTATACTAGGGAAAGTCACACTTGGATTTAAGAACTCTTTTGTCAGTGGTGGGATTTTACAATATGAGAAAGCAATTTGTATTTTATAAGAGATCTTATTAGATCAGAGCGGATCTGCTGCAAGTTCTAGTTTTTCTTTTGAAAAGCCTCAAGACCAAAGACCCAAGGGAGAATAGGGCAGTGAATGAGACTATGGTTGTTACTCAAACCATCCCTCTTCATAGTGGAGGAGTCCGAATCCTTGCTTTTTCTACTTGAAGAATTTCCCAGAGGTCTTATGAAGAATGCAAGATTCTGCTCTGTGCTTATTCTAAAGTTAACAGAGAAAAATATGGATACAAGAAGAAAAATCATGTGGGGTTCCTAGTGGACTATGATTATATGCATTTAAAGTCTAGACAATAGGGATCCCCTTTGGAGTCTTGCACTCCAGTTTCCTTTACTACTTCTCAGCTATTCTTATAGTTACATTGGAAGCCCAGTCAAGTATTCATAGAATAGAAGCTGGTGCCATGACCTCTGTTAGCCCTTATGGCATCTTTGTGCAGGTTACAGAAGGGTGCCCTTTTCTCCAGGGAGCCTCCCATAAGAGCATATGCTTGGCAGAGTGGAGGTTGAATTTCAGCTCTTGTTCTCTCTGTCCCTTTGGCCAAGTGCCCTCGTGCAAAACACAGCACACACAAGAATGTGTGCCTGCCCTAGTTAGATCAGGGTGGGTAGAATATCCAAGGAAAATATCAAGGATGTGTCTTGGGAGCTGGGGAGGGATCTTGTGGTTGCAGAAGCACAAGGTGCTTGAGGATTGTTTGGAGATAGGTGATGGATGGATTGTTGAGGGCACTGGAACATTCTTTGGAGATTACCTTCTGTTTAATTACTGGGCACTTTATAGGGCTCATAGCTTTGAAGTGGAGCAGAATATAACCTAATAGTTTATGTATCGGAGCCTTTCCTAAACCATAGAACCAAATGGGAGAGGGCACAGATGAAGGAAGTGGAGGAGGAGGTGGCGAGAAGTCTTTGGCAGGAGCATCTTCAAGGGCAGGCAGATGGTGTGCGGAGATTTCTGTGATGGGGAGGCTTACCCAGGAGCTCCCAGATGCAGACTCAGTGGGGCTTTCTAGAACACATAGAGGTGTGCCCCCCTGCCCCTGCCCCTGAGAATTGAACCCAAGGCCTTGGATGCTGAGTTACCTACATCCTCTTTATTTTTTCATTTTGAGACACGGTGTCATTAGGTTGCCCTTGCTGGACTTAAACTTGATGTGATCCTTCTGCCTCAGCCTCTCATAGTGGTGTGATTGATCGATCGATTGATTGATTATAAGTGTGTGCCACCACACCCTGCTTGGAAGAGATTATTTTGCCATTTCTCTTCCTCCTGCCCTAAAAGCTCTAGTAGTTTGTTATCAAATAATACAGATCTTTTGAGAAATCTATTCATTTGGAGGATAAGAGGGCAAATTGGCTTTTTCTTGTTTTCACAGAGACAGGTTCCTTTCTCTTAAATTATACTGGAAGACAAGGTTTTTCCCAAGGCTAACTGTATACTTCCACACCCACCCACTTCCAGATTATTTTCTAATTGGAGCCAGGATAATTGCTTGGATAAAGAATTGCTTTGGGGGTGGGGCAGGGATTTGGCTAAGTGGTTTAAGCGCAAGGGCCCAAGTTCCATCCCCAGTACCATTAAAAAAAAAATCCTGAAAGAAGAATTGCTGGGGGGGGGGCTGGGGGTTTATCTCAGTGGTTCTGCTGACTGCCTCACAAGCACAAGAGCCCAAGTTCGATCCCCGTACCAAAAAAAAAGAATTGCTTGGATCAAAGGAGCAATTTTCACCAAGGCAGCTGCATTCCAGAATTATCCAGGAATTCTTAAGTAGCCTGTGATGCTGGGATTTCATTGGATCTTGGTGTGTTGATGTAAAGTATGATGGGAGGGTTAAAAGCAGAAGTGTGTGATATTTCCCCCAGAAATATTATTATTAATATTTCCAGTTTGATGTATCCAGTGATGATGATTGTGTCTCTTTCAGGCTGAAGGCCATTTAAGAACACTCACATGTGGTGCACTTGTGCAACTAAACACGCATCAGTGTTTCCCTAAAGATAGAGCTTGTTTTATCTAGTTGTTTGCCAGAACCACATAAGTGCAATGTCTTCCAGAAAGGCTGTGGCATTCTGAGCTGCTGCCTTGAAGGGAGATAGCACATTGTGCAATCTCAGGACTTCCTAGGGAGCGTTTGGCTTTGATCTGAAACTGGAAAGCCTAGTGTTCTATTGCCCAGGGCTGCTGGGGGCTTTGTGTTACACTTGGAGTATTAATGACAAAGGAAACAGCCCCCAGGCATTCAATGAAGGGGCTGACTTATTCTCCCGTGAAGCCTGCTCTTGTGGTGCTATTGTAGTTGGCAGAAAGATCCAGAGCTAAATTTTACCTTGAAAACAGGTGTGTAATTTACCCACCCACCCGCCAAGTGTTTAGTGTGGAAAGTTTGCTTTTAGCTGCAGGGCCTTTTTCTTCAACTCCTTTCTTTAGTTTGTCTGTTTCTCCCTCATAGCTATCTCCCCATCATACATGCAAAGTTTTTGAGCTTGGTACTCTGGGACACATGGAAACCAAAGGTGCAGTCTTTCCCCAGCTGGTCGTCTGATGTTATCAGTGTCTGTTCACTTCCTTCACCCTGTCTTTCAGCCTCCTCCCTGTGAACTCACTTCCCACATAAAGGTTCTTTCACATCAGGGCTTCTAGATATGCAGACCCAGGCACTAAAGGTTCAGTTTTGTTAAAGCTGCAGTTTGCTCAATCTCCCTGAGTCCTTACTTCATCTTGGGAGTCGCCTGGGCAGGCAGTTGGCAGAGAGGAACTGCAGGTAGGTACATTATTAGTGATGTCCTGGAATTCTTAAGGGCATTTTGTCAGAGGCAGGGCTGTTTAGGGTTCTGGTAACTCCATTCATTGTACAGATTCCTAGGAGACTTTGGCATGTAGACAGATTAAAAGTGGTTCTCAACCTATTTCCTCTAGTTAAGGTTTTGGAAAGCAGGATGGACTTCTGGTCCCTCTGGACCCTCAGGCAGGGGATGGTACCACTGAGATGCATACCAACACGGGGGTAATCTACTAAACCCACTGACTGATGTGTTTGTGACTGGGAGCATAAGGCAAATAGCAAATTAGAGAGGGACTCCTGCTTGGCATTAAGGACCTTGGAGAAAAGCAAAGGCTCTTCAAAATGGATATAGCATTTCACTGGTTTCCAGTGGGGAGATTTGGGGACTGCAGCAATGTGATAAAAAGATGTGGAATTTGTCAGCACTGGCAGAGGCATTCTGTACCTGTTTCAGATTTGTTTGATCTGGGCATTTTTTGGGAAGAACACTCCAGACCTCCTTTGTTAGAAGACTGAAAACATCTACTATTAGGAGACTTGTGGTGGGTCTTAGCTCACCTATTTAAAATTCTAGAATGTGTATATACTGATTTTTTTTTTTTAAGATTCATATCTAAGTGTCACCGCTTAAAACATTGCTATGATCTATTTCTCAGCTGGTGAGGTCTCTGAGGGTCAAGCCTGGCTTCTTGTGATGAGGTCAAGACATTGGGTATCTAGGTAGATAGCAGTTTCTTAAAATGTACATTCCACTGATCTTTTAAGTGAATTTTAAACTGGAGAAGACAGCATGTACCTATCTTGCTGCCCTTGGATTTGCTTTCTTCTTCCTGTTACAAATTTTATTTTCTTTCATTTCCTTTAGTTATATATCGCCTTTCCCATGATCTTGCTTCCCTCTTTCAAATAATTTTTGTGGGATTTTAACAATCTCCTGGTGGGTCCTGATGATTAATCCTTCTCCAAACTTGTTCATTTACCCTTTTCCATCCATCTCTCTTTCTTTGTTGCTTTAATCATAACTATCACATAGTTCTACATTTTCAATTTATCTAAATCTTTCTTGTGCTGTATGTTCATATTTTTTGTCTCTTCTCAGTCCTGTGAGCTGCAGTAATTCTCTGTTGTTTCAGAATTGACAGTACCAACATATTTAATATACCTGCTGTGTTGAGATACCACCCCGCTTTCTTGCCCTGGATCTTAAAGGCCCTTTGAGTCTGGAGACTTCCACACACATGACCTTTCCTTCTCTATAGCATCCTGTACTGCTGTTTTAGGCACACACTTTCCATTGTGAAGTCTAACCTCCACTGAGACCAGGAACAACACAGTGTCTGCATTTCTATAGCCCCTCTTTCATAGTGCTGTGAATACAGTAGGCATTTATACAGTTTTCTTTTTCTTTTTTTACAGTATTGGGGATTGGACCCTGGGCCTCCTGGCACATGCTGGGCAAACACTGTATCCCTGAGCCCTTTTTATTTTGAAACAGGGCCTCCTTAAATTGCCCAGATTGGCCTGAGTAGCTGGGATTATAACAGGCCACGTTTATCAAATATTTAAGTCAGAATATTTGTTGAGGCATAAGACCTAGTTCTATAGATTGCTTTTGAATAGGCATAATTTTTTACCATTTCTTAAGTCTGTTGCTAATCTCCTTAGCTGTTTCTGATAGCTGTTTCAGCTGAAACCAATGTCCTGGTATCTAATAGTCCCAGGAGGGAGTTTTTGCATTCCTGTTTTTTATTTGTTTTTCTTTCCCTGCTTCCTAATTGGATTGCACAGTTTGCTGGCTAGGTCACATGAGGCTTAGTTTTCTGTGGGCATTTTCTCTTCCCCATTCATGGCTTCAATCTAGTTGCTGCTTTTGGGTTGACTAGTCTTCCCTCTCTGTGCATTAGCTTTTCCCATAATGCATATTCCATTCACACAGTGTAAATTGGGTTCAGTCCACCAAGAGCGTTAATTTTAGGATTTTAAGTGTGCTTGAAAATTGGTCCCCACTTGACTTTCTTTTAATTCCTCTATGCTTAGTCAGCCTTTTCCGACTATTCATAGTAGTCCTGATATCTTGATTCATTGGATTTTTTTGATACACGTTTTACTGAAAGCTATACATGTATTTTTTTTCCTGTGGTCAACCTTGTTGGTTGTCAGATTACTTGTTTGCTGGAACTAATTTTACAATCAACTAGAGAGCTTTTCCTTCATCTTTCTCTATTTATGAGATACTGATTGCAGAGCTACCTACACTGTGTTTAAATAAATTACCTTTTTCTTTTTTGCGCAACATTTATATTCAAGGCGAGTTCAGTGCAACCAGCCAGTGCTTTGCCATTTCTGCAGACCAGGGTTGTAGGTTTCAGTCCTTTGTGGGCTAATTAACTTTGGACTGGGAAAATTTTGTTCATTTCAAAAACCAAACATTTAAGTTGTCTGTATTATAGGCACTGTGGTTCTGGTAGATCATTTTTATTAGTACAGTGTTTATATTGTCGGGACTAATATCTAAACATGAGCCAGTATGTGTGTGAGTTGTGACCAGTAGGTGGGATACTTTAGATGGGATAGTGAGTTATGGATTAGGCAGTTTTGGCCACGCCATTGAGACCAGAAGGGGAAGCTGAAGGACACAGTGCTGGCTTTTTTCCTGTTAAATGACAGTCCTATTGCTTAGGCATATTTTTCATGTCACTTTTCATTTTTGCCTTTTTTGAAAATCCATAGTCAATTTATGGGTTGTTCATATTTTCTAGTCCTTAATCTCACCTTCTACGATAGCTGCCTGGTTGGGGCTGCAGTTGCTTTGCCCCATTCAGTATCTTATTGATGGCCGCCTAGGCTGGTTGTAGCAAGATGTCGGTGTAGTTAGTTGTGAAGACATTCTGGAGACTTTGTGTTTCTTACCTTTTCATTTCTCTGCTAGAAGCCAGTTGATACAATCTCTTTTATTGTTTCACTGTGTGGGGCACTTAGTGAAACTAAGCAGAATTATTACCTGTATGTTGGGTATCTGCTGTACCTTTGTGTTCAGACTTTGGTCCCTAGAATTTGGTTGCTTCTGCTGTTCTGCTGATTCTGAATAAGCCACATTAGATACATGTAGTTTCTAGTTTTTGCTTTTAAATAGCATACCCTTCCCACCTTCTGTCTTTTTTCCCCTTCTCAGTTTGATTTTTTTTTGGTCAAGTAGATTTTTCATTTCTCCACATCTGTTGCCAGCTGACTGCCTAGCACGTAGTTGATTCTCAAGTGTTTATTACCTTGTGTCTGTCTCATTGCATTCTCATTGGTTGTCTCTTCTCCCTGTTCATAATGGTGGTGCAGGTTGGTCAGAATACAGTGACACTTGACTGATTCTACCATTTGGTCACTCCCAGGACATTTTTGTCCTTTTTAAACAGGAAGGCTGGGAGGAAGGCTGGACTCTTTCCATGTGTTGCCTGTTGGAGGGTGGGCCTTAATTAGGAGAAAGCCACATTCTTATTCGTATGGAGCTGCCTGTAGCATCTGCTTCTCCAGCTGGAGGGGCTTGTTTTAGAATGACTGGCATGAAGCAGAGCTCTATGGTGGGCTGCTGGCATGCCCTGTGCCTGGCTGCCTTTTTAGCCTCCTTTTCCCCAGGTTTCTGCTTGAGGTCCTGCATCTGGGGATGGGGGTGGCTAGTACTACTCACCTTCTTAATGGACCCTCTTTCCCCTTTACCTTTCATTGCAGCTGCTGTGAGGGAGTGCGTTGTATATCGACAGGCATTGCCATTTGCTGGCTTTGGCCAGTGGGACATACAGAATTATTAGGCCAGTTTGTGCTTTAGGAGGAGAGAGACTTGGTATCACTCAGAGCAGCTTATTTTCTTTCATTTCTTATAATGGGGAAAGAAGTTATCCCAGTGCTTTGCTATTCTTTCAGTATGTGTGTATAAAACCACCAGCTCAGCGTTTTCTCAGGAAGACATCCAGAATTCCTCCGTTTTTTGAGCCTGATTTGAGCTGGGCTCTGGTTTGCCTTAGCAGTTTCCTCTGGATGCTGCCTCCTTGCTCTAAAAGCTTTTGGGCCACACCTCTCCTTTCCTCAATCCCTCCTAGGTCACTTACAAGAGTGGTTCCTCCAATCCACACTCCTGTTTGCGTACCAAGTTACAGTTCTTCTGGAGGTGCGTGGACTTAGTCGTGGCACTGTCAGAAAGACATCGGCTCCTCATTTCAGTTTGTAACAGCATTTGGCTTGTTGTTATGATTAGATATCCATAAAATACATCAGTTAGAGGAAGGTCACTGGCCCTGTTGGAAACATATACCTCAATCCTAAAAGATACAAATTAGTCCCAGGATATCTGATACTGTCGGTGGAACCCGACAAACTGAAAATGCAGTGTAATAAAATCGTACAGGCTTTCATCTCTCACCCGTGTCACCTAGCAAGAAATGAATTTTGAGGCCAAAGCTGATAGCGTTTAATCTCTCTGTTTAGGAGTATATGCACATGTGCTCAGGGGAACATGCTCTCTTCTTGCCCTTGGGTCCACCCCAGAGCTGGTAGATTGGGAGACTTATGGGCCGATTTTGCTCTCTTTTCCCTACCTCATGATTCTCAAAAAATTGGCTTGTTTGTTTTGTTTTGATCTGCAAATATTTGTGAAAGAGCATGAGTATAGATATGTGCCCATGACATTTTTAGCTTTCATTTGGATTTGTTTGAATCACCTTCTAATCTTACACTGTATTAGTCAGTTTTCCTTTTGCTGGACAAAATACCTGACACCTATAACTTCAGAGAGAAGAGGTATCTTTGCTTCATGGTTTCAGAGAATTCACTTCATGGACTCTGAGGCAGGAACATCATAGCAGAAGGTTGTGGTAGAGCAAAGCTGCATAGTTCATGATGACCAGAACTCAGAGTAGGGAAACAACACCAGAGAGGGAGGGGTCTAGGACTGGTATAGTTCACAGATACAGGTCATGCCTCTGTGACCCGCCCACACACCCAGAAGGGTGCTTTACTAATTCCTTGGGCAGCCGCCAAGCCAATGAAGTTGACAATTAAGCATGACTGTCATTCTGTGATTCCTTCTGTTTCCACCTGATGTTCCTTCTGAAGGGTAGAGGGAGTTTGTAAACTTGATTCATGTGCGGTCATTCCTGGCCAACATAATTTGGTCATTCTGTTATTTGTTCCTGTAGATCTTACTAAGGAGTCTGTGCTGTGCTGTATTCCTCTTATCTTGTGTTAGTTTCAAATCCTCTGTGCTGTTTTGGATTCAGTATGGGTCTGTCAGTGATTGAATGCATAGCATTGTTGCAGTTTACTGTTGCCCTTTAGCTGCTTTGCTGGGGTTTCAGAATGATGACTTGAATCTCATTCACTATTTAAAACATGCATTGTTCTCTAGTTTTTTTGAGCAACAACATTTAGGATGCTTATTAAATGTGATCTTAAGTTCTAGAAAACTACATTTGTATAATGCAAGCAAGATCAGTATCTTGGAATTTATATCAATTGACATCTGAATTGGTAAAATCTCTAAATCTGTAGTTCCTACATACTGATTCAAAGCAGCTTCTCACCCATCCCAGTGGCATCTTGTCTTGAAACAAGTGAGCATGTGCAGCCTGCTGGTGGTGAGGTGGGGTTTTCCTCATTCTAGGTTATTTGTGATGTCAAGTTCCATTTATTATCGGTGATTTATTATTTGTGATGTCAGGCATTTATTACTAGTGTTGGGAAGTTTCAAAACTCCAGTTCTCTAGAGATTTCACTGTTTCCTTTCTTGGTGCCTATGGGAGGAAGCAGGCCTTTTACTGCTGTGGCTTTCAGATCTGTCTTTAGTTTCTTTCTTCCTCCCTCTTAGATAATTGTTTTACCTTTCCGTCTCTGCCCTACTTGATCTTCATTATTACTGTCTTTGGTGGTCAGGATTAATATGAGGGAGTGAAAAATGAAAAGCTTAGCCCTGTTTCCATTCTTCTGCTTTTACTTCAAGTCTACTTTGTCATCTGTGTCTTTCACCTAATTCTAACCTGACTCTTGGCCAATTCAGGGATGAAAAGCCTCTCCTGGTAGCAGAGGTCACTGATCTTAATGTAGCATGAGTCTTGGAGGATATAAAATCTAAGGAAGCAGTTTTGGCTCCTCACACCTAGATACTCTCGTGTTCTGTATCTGATGGTTCTGTGTGGAGTCAGCCATCCACATATTGAAAATTTTTGAAAAAAAAAAATTACCTCTGCATTCAACATGTACCACCCCCGCCTTGCAGTATTTGGGATTAAACCCAGGACCTCACATATGCTAGCCAAGTGCTCTACCACTGAACTACTGCTTAGCTCCAGCTTTCTTTTCATGTCATTATTCCCTAAACAGATGCAAGTGCACATATTTTATGTCATTTTATATTTGACTTGAGCATCTGAGGATTTTGTTGCTGGAGTAGGAGGTGTCTCGGAACCAATCCTCTGAAGATACGTAGGCATCTTTCAGTATCCTGGTGGCCTTGAACTGACTTAGAGTTCTGAAGCTGGGGAATGGGGACTCATTGCTATTTCTGGCTGCTGTTTGATCTTTATATCTGTCTTTTACCTCTGTCCCCTTTCCTGCTAGGAAAGTGATGCTCCTATGAGCACTTCTCACATATCCTCAGATACAAAATTCTCTAAGGGCACATCATTTGATTGTTAACTGTTAGATTCACTGCAAATATGGCCGCCCACATTATTGCTTCTCATTTTCTGCAAATGAGCGCCAAGCCTCTAGATTTACGCAGGACCGCTCTGAGGACAAAGATTAAGTTGGTGCCTTGTATTTTGATTGAACAATGGAGTTGCAGCGTGTACTCATGTCTGCCACTGCCTGCCACTGTTCTTGTCTTTATACTTTTAGCCTCACCCCACAGACCTATCCCAGATGCACAGCTGTGTTCCCTGTTGGTTCTCTAAGTGAGATCCCTTTAAGCTTTTGCCTTAGAGTAAAGGCCATATCTGGTTTTTCTGAGCTACTTCTGTTCACTTTCCAGCACTGCCAGACACTTCAGCTTGCGAACCGCTGTTCTGGATTGTTGCTTTTAGCAGCACGAGAGTTAGGGCTCACCAAAGTTCTCTGTCCAGGATTTTGATCTTACAGTGCTATTTATCTTTTTTGTACCCGATTTAGATATAGTACTATGTATCTCTGCTGTCCTGTGTGAGTAGTGCCCCACCCTTGCCCTACCCCAATTCCTAGGTGGTGAAGCCAACTGCTAATCAGACCTCTTAGTTTAGAATAGTGATGGCGAACATTTTGGGGTGCCAACTGCCACCCCAAACCCACTTATTTATTGCAAAGTGCCAATACTGCAATTAAACCTGAATACTGAGGGTTTAGTTTAGAAAAAACAACTCATATATTAATGTCTTTTGTCTTAAAAAAAATACAATAACACGCTTTTTCCACCATTGCTTAAAACATCTAGCGAAAAGAGATAGGAATTTTGCTTCAGAGAAAGAGAAGATTCTCTAGGGAAGAGTAGAGTTTCTTAGAGTTCTTACATCATTTCAGCTAATATTTAGGCAGGGCCTGGTATTTGCAGTTTTGGTCTAAATTTCATTTCATGATAACAAGAGAAAAGGTTTATGAAGTGGTACCTTATTGAATCTAGGTTCACACTTCATGTGCATTCTATTAACTGAGCATAGTCAAGTGGAGAATAGGGTGCAGGTTAAGGTTGTGCTTGCCTCTGGCATGAGTAAGTAGCCCTTGCATGGTTGGAAGAAAGTAAAGGTGCTTTGTGACACATGCTCAAAGGCCAGCAGTTCAGCAGACAGCCCAGCAAATCCTCAAGAGCCTTCTGAGTTTTGGCTGGCACATGCAAGTATGCTGTGCAGACATAGTGTTTGGGGCAGCTCTGTGTGGACTGAGGAAGAGGAAAGCCTGTCCTTTAATAAGGCATTATCAGAATTCTTCTGCTCAGTTCTGTTCAGGGCTCAGCTCTGAGCTCTGTAGGTTGACAGTGCTATTAGATTGATTAACTGATTTATGCTAAATAAGTACAAAGAAATGTGATTTAAAAGTCAGTTTGCAGGCTTGTTAATATATGATAGGAATTTCAGCCACCAGACCAGAATGATTTGATGGGCCAAAGGTTCTTTCTTGTAGAAAAAGTTGCTTCTTATTTACAGAATATGAAGAAAGGAGATAGCTGACACAGTGGAAGGCTGTGCCAGCCCCAAGTATACCTGCCTGGCCCAGGCAAGGCATGAGGCACAGGGCATCCTGTTTAATCCAAATCCTGCCCTGATTAGACAGATGAGGAAACAGAGCCTTGGGAAAATTCTGTCACTTGCTCCAAAGTTTCCTTCTTTGGTAAGCTGGGGACCAGAACTTTTACTCCCTCCACATGTGCCACAGGAGCTTGGATTTTGGTTATGTTGGTGGCTTTT
The DNA here is from genome assembly GCF_012274545.1 of Fukomys damarensis. Taxonomy (NCBI): domain Eukaryota; kingdom Metazoa; phylum Chordata; class Mammalia; order Rodentia; family Bathyergidae; genus Fukomys; species Fukomys damarensis. The sequence continues at coordinate 39,093,345 of NW_022900916.1, read as the reverse complement.
TCTTCTGGAGTCTTGAGTGGACTTCCTTCCAGGCTTTTGTTTTTCAGGTTTCTGCTTCTACCAGAAGCTATAGCTGATTGTCTTTCTTATTGCAACTCATACTTTCTTGCTTCAACATATTTTTACAAAGTTAGACTGTTTCCTGCATCTGTTTGTTGAAGTACCATGATTTACAAGAGAGACGTACGTGTGTGTGTGTGTGTGTGTGTGTGTGTGTGTATTTGTTTTGTTTTGCTTTGGTACCAGGGATTGAACTTGGGTCCTTGTGCTTGTGAGGCAGGCAGTGGAACCACTGAGCTAAATCCCTGGTCCTCTAATTTATATTTCTAATGGATGTTTAACTTGAGATAAGTGGGTAACCTGCATTTCCCCCCTTTTCTTTTGTAGTGCTGGGGATTGAAATCAGGTGCTCATATATTCTAGGGCAGCATTCTACTTCCTCCAGCCACTATATCTGTTTAAAGGTCTTGTCTCTTATATAAAGTTCTCCTGGCAATAATCTCACTACAGTACTTCAAACAGTCCCCTATGAACAGATTGGATTCCTCTTTTTTTTTTTTTTAGGTACTGAGGATTGAACTCAGGACCTTGGGCTTGAGAGGCAGGCAGTAGAACCACTGAGCTAAATCTCTGTCCCGGATTCCTCTCTTTTTGACAAAGGGTCTTAATACTAGTCATTTTTACAAAGGTTTTCAAGCCCTGGGAGTACCTATTTCTAGATTTCATTATTGATTTAATTTATATTCACTCTTTTTTTACATTAACCCCATTAGATGATTTATGTCTGCTTTCATCTTTACATGGTTCTCTATTTAGGAAACTTCCCTAATTATAAATGTAACATTCATTTTATAAATTTGGGAATATTTAAAGAAGAAAATGTAAATTACTTAAATCCCATCATCCAGAGGCAGCATCTGTTAATATCTCATGGCCTTCTCACCGGTGCCTCTGTTCATGTTTTGTAAGTGAGCATTTCCCTTGGCCTTTAAATAATTTTTTAAAACAGAATTTTTAATGGTTATGTAGTTTTAAATAATGTGGATGTACCATATTTTATTTAACTAGTTACCACCTATTTTTTTGAGCTATAAATTATCTCCAATTTTTATGATTATATCTTTATTCTTAAAATGGAGGTTTGCCTTGAAGTAGAAAGCACGAGCAGGTCCATTGAGATCAGAGATAGCCCTTGGGCAAGTTGCACTGGATTACACAGTGTGACATTCTTACCACAGATACATGTTCCCAGAGGAGCTGATATTTAGTCCTGCTGGCAGTACACACTCTAATCACCTAATTCCTTATCTATTTGTGTTATTTAGAAGCAGGACTGGATCCAGGCCCCCTGTGTTTTGTTGCCAGACTGGCTTTCTCCTCTCAAGCTCAGGATAAACTTGCTGCTGTTGAATAGAAAGGTGGAAGATATGGCTAAGTCTTCTCTGGGGCCTCACAGCTCTTTCCAGCTGCCCTGGCTGGGAGGTGCTGAGATGCCTGAATGGGAACGTGGGCCCCTGGTATCCTCCCTTGTTCCAGTTCATGTGCTGCTCAGTAGGCTGCTCTCAAAGCTTTACACTTGTTTTTTGCACAGATACACTGCAGATCATTAAATCGTATCCTATTGTGACAAAGACATTCACCCCAAGTAGGTGTATATAAAGCAATTATATTTAATTAACAGAACAACATTACTGACCAGTTGATAATTACAACCCCTGGTTGCTTGCTTGAAGGAATATAGCCTGCCTCCTTCTTGAGGAGGTGGATGTGGCCCATTCAGGGGGCAGGATGTGAGAGCTGGGAGGGTTCCCACAGCCCTCTGTCTCTCTGTATGTGGAACGTGCATACGTACTGTCAACATAATCTTGTTTGAGCTCAAGAAGTGGTTAGTATTTAAAAAGAGTGATGGTTCGGATTGTTGAGGGCTCTATAACCTAGAGGTTATATCTCAGATATATCCTAAAACAAAAATTTAGCCCTGGGCAAATGCAGCCCAGTACAGTGCGCTATTTGTGCCACACATAGGTTCAGCTGTTCATTGTTAACTTACTGGCTCTACTAGTTGGGAGCAGAGAGCATATTAAAATTATCCAAACCAGAAATTGGTATAATGCTTTGTTTGGCTAATCTTATGATAGAATTGGAAGATATTCTACACTAGTGATGGCGAACTTTTTAGAGTTTCTTAGACTACAAACAGCCTGCTTCAAGCACGTGTGTCAAAGGTTTGCCCCCACGGTTCTACACTGTTCGAACACTCAATTTTGTCCTCTTTTCTCAGATTTTTTTTGTTTGTTTGTTTTTGTTTTTGTTACCGGGAATCGAACTTGGGCCCTTGCACTTGAGAGGCAGGCAGCGGGATCACTGAGCTAAATCCCTGGCCCTCAGATTATTTTTAATGTGCCATTTCTCAGAGGGTTAATGTTTTCTGTGGGCAGCCTTATCTTGGCTGGCAAAGGACTGGCACCTTGATTACCCCAGAGCCTCCTCTCAGACTGGGTGGCTGGTATTAAAAGCCTTGAGGACAGCTATTTTCTCCAGGCTCAGTTCTTTATCTGAGTGAAGTCCATCCACAGGAGGGGAGAGACCCTCCTTACTGTTTTCTTATGCAGGTCTTTTCCTTGTGTCCCTTCTCTCAGATCCTTGCTTCACATAAACATGGTCCAAGGAACCTAGGAGACCAGAGGAGGATGGAGAGAGAAGAGTTAAGTTATCAGACAGTTGCTTGCTGAGGGCAATCACCTGTGTGCCCCAGCGTGGTCTCCAACTTTCTTTCCACCTTCCCGCTTCTATCTGATGAGCTTTCTTCCTGTGCCCTTTAATGGCTGTAGAGAGCTAGCTGTAAGAGCCAAGAGAAGGCTTTGGAAGGACACTTGCAGGTTTAGTTTTTGTTGCTCAGGAAGTGTGAGTGGAGACAGTTTAATTTATGCACAGGTGTGTAGCTTGGAGCAATACCGGATCTCTCTGGTTCACTTTTGATGAAAAGAACAGTGGGTTTGTGCTGAAATGTGTCTGTAGTCTTGGGAAGGGAAAGGTGAGGGTTGGCGCTGGAGATCTTTTAGTGATACTGTATCATTTGAATGGGGCTTTCTCTGTGGTCTTGAAGAAGAAAGTAGTAGTATCTTGGTCTTTTGAAAAAGTAATTTTAGCTTACAGACTCCCAGCCACACTTGAGTAACTTTTAGAAAGTGCAATATTTTATCCAAATCCCATTAAATGTTAGGTACTCTTTCTATATTCGCTTTACTGTCCTTTAACTGATTAGCAAAATATTTATGTGAACCCCAAAGGCTGATTTATTTATTTTATTGTCTTTTTTAATAACTTGTTTTTCCCTTGTGCTGGTTGCTTTCAGAGGCCCAGACAACTACCATGATTTCTTTGGTGATAATCATCTGCCCTCCCTTGGCCTGCATCCTCAAGGGGCTGTTTGGAATTTTCCAGGCTTTAATGAAGCCTCTAGCTAGCTATTCTGTACCCTTGGTGGGTGGCAATAAATCCACCCAGAGTGCCCCCACCCAGGGGCAGTGTAACTTACATTTAACATATGGAGCAGATTAGTGGCTAGGACTCAGCAGGAGTGGCTGTAGAAAAATACAGTGGAAATGCCTCCAGACAAATTGGCCTTCATTTTCTTGTTGTGGAATCCTCCTTTCTTCCTTTACTTCCCCCTGCCCCCATCATCATCATTTTTGTTGGTATTTGAGCCCATGGCCTGGTGCATGCTAGGCAAATGCTCTACCACTGAGAAGTTTCTGCCGCTTTTTTTTTTTTTTTTGTGGGAGAGGGTCTCACTAAGTTTCCCAGGTTGGCCTTGAACTTGGGATCCCACCTCTTAAGTACCTAGGGTCAGCTTTGTGCAGTTGTGCCCAGCTGGAAGCCTCTTTGTTTTCCTGTGCCTGAGGATTTTCTGCATAGTTAAATTGCTGGCCAAAGTGCAGTAGGCATTTTTAAGCACCTGCCCTTTGCCTGGGCAAGAAACTAGAAAGTTGCTGGTAAGGGTGATCTCTTGAGAGACTGCTCTGGAAATAGCAGATCTTCTGGTTGAGATCCTAAAGTCATGGTAATGAAAGACAGGTCAGATGAGAGCCTTTGATTGGGGAGTTACCCTTGGCACAGTCCTCTTTAAGCAGCTACACCTCTTCCTGGCAGGTTCCCCCTCCTGAGCCTGTCTGTGCTCACGTTGCTCTCCATAATTAAATTATTTTTGCTTGCAAGCACACAACTCAGGCCTTGTTTTAAGATTCAGAAAACAAGTTTCTGTAATTTCTCCTGTGAGGGTAACTGGCCACATTTGTTTGTAATGGACACGTGCCTGTGTGTGTGTGTGTGTGTGTGTGTGTGTGTGTGTGTGTGTGTCTGTCTGTGTGTGT
>NW_022900916.1:39043075-39088871 GCF_012274545.1 Fukomys damarensis | reverse complement strand
GTGTGTGTGTGTGTGTGTGTGTGTTTGTGTGTGTCTGTCTGTGTGTGTCTGTGTCTGCATGTGTCTGCATGTGTCTGCATGGGAGGGCTGTCTTTCTTTTATGAATCAAGCACCTGTTGGGATGAAGATAAAAATAAAAGCCATTTTTCTTAGCAAGTAGCTTGGGTCTCTTTTAAACATTCATTTATTCTGTGTTGAGTGTGGAATGGAAAGCACACACAACTTGGAATTAAGTAAAAGACTAATGAGAAACACAGCCACGAACTCATCAGTGTCTCAGCTGTACTACATTAGAGACTGTTACATAGTAACTGATCTGTGGATCAGGGAACAGATACAATTTTTATCTGCTGGGGGGTGGTGTCTGCTGGGGTCATAGGTTGGCTCAATGAGTAGATCAACACAGAGGAAAACTGTTAAGTATTGATGCTTTTTTAAATGCAGAGGCTGGCAGCCCTAGGCTGCACATCAAAATCACCTAAGGAGCTTTTAATCAGTATGTGCACTGGAAATCTCCTGAATCAGAATTTCCCAGGGTGGGACCTAGGTATCTTCGTTCCTCTAGAGCTTCCAGATATTTCCATTTTCTTGTCCCAGATGTCTGTGCTGGCAGTGGAGATCTGGTAGAAAAGATTCTGGGTGGCAGTCTGTGATTGGAAGTGATGGCATCTAACCCAAAGAAAATCTGTAGATGTAAATATTATTAAATCTGTTTTAAGAATTGTGTGAAATGGGCCTGGGGATTTAGCTCAGTGGGTTCCGCCTCCTGCCTTGCAAGTGCAGGGTCCTAAGTTTGACCCCCAGTACCAAAAAGAAAAAAAAAAAAAAACAAGAAAAAAATTGTGTCAAATAATCATATTCTTTTATCCTTTGGGGGACTTTTCACTTATTTCATAATACAGATGTCATAGCCACTCTTTTCTTAAATGATGAGCTTAAATATTTCCCTTCTGGAAAGCTTTTCATTTATAGTATTATTACTTACCTGTCTTTTGTGGATATAAGATGAGAAAATTATTAAGATGTAATAGTATCTGACTTTTTTTTCTAGCCTAGAGTTTGGTCTAGTAATTGCCTTATAAGCCATAATGTGACTTTACTTACCTGTCTTTTGTGGATATAAGATGAGAAAATTATTAAGATGTAATAGTATCTGACTTTTTTTTCTAGCCTAGAGTTTGGTCTAGTAATTGCCTTATAAGCCATAATGTGACTTGTTTTATGGAACTTATTTGGGAAACTTTATTCTTTTAAAAATATCTATAATAAAGCTTGGATTTTTAGGTGGGGTGTTTCATCCTGTACTTGATTTAATTTTGTCGGGGAGGGTATTAGGGATTGAACCTAGGGCCTTTGCACTAACCTACATCTCCAGTTCTTTTTATTTTGAGACAGGGTCTTGCCTAAGTCATTAAGTTGCCCAGGCTGGATTTTTGAACTTATGATCCTCCTGCCTCAGCCTCCCAGAGTGCTGGATTATAGGTGTATGCTATCACACACAGCTGGAAAGGACCCTTTAAATATTGAATTTTTTTTGGTACCAGGGATCAAACTTGGAACTTTGTGCTTGCGAGACAGGCAGTGGAACCACTGAGCTAAATCCCTGGTCCTAAATATTGAATTTTTGCCGAAGGTGTTTGATCTTGTATAACATGACTCCTGGATGTGCTCCCCTTTCCCTTTATCCTTTTTTTAAAGTTGTTCCCTTTGTCCTGCTTATTTTTTGCTTGTCTTTAAAAACTATTTAAACTGGGAATGGTGGCACACGCCTGTAATCTTGGGAGAGAGAGAGAGGCAGAAGAATCGCTGTGAGTTTGAGGCCAGCTTGGGCTACGAAGCAAGACCATGATTAAAAAAACAAAACAAAAGTTTAGAAGTATTATCTGAAAGTCACCAGGGAACTTTTTAAAAAAGACAACAACAAAAACTAGTGTCTAGGTCTTAACCAAATTTCCAGGAGTAGAGCAGGTATCGTTGCATCACAGGTACTTGAACAGGATTGCAAACCACAGTGCTCAGGGGTGGCCTGGTGGTGTGCTTTTGGAGCAGCTGTTACTTTTCTTGCCTCACTCTGCTAACATCTCCCTCAGCTGTGTTCCTGTTGTGGCCCATGTGCAGACCTAGTCATTCTGCAGTTGCCTGTAAAAGGCCTGTTGGTTAGAGTAGACCATAGTTGATTCCTCTACTTCTTGAACTTCGCTTTTAATAAAGGATAACACTGTGCTTATTTAGTTATCTTTTGGGGTAGTTCAGATTTCTTTAAAAGCTGCATTAATCCCCATGGTGTTTCCCCAGAGCCGAGTAAGGTTTCCCTGTTATTAAATCTAATAACCTGAAATTGATGGGCTATTACCTTGTTCTCAACTTTAGTGCTCCCCCTTTGGGGTTGGATGTGTAACCAGAATGCCTTTCCCAGAAATTTAAGCAGTAAGATTCACTACCTAGTTTTTCTTCGCAGAAGGTCAGTCCTACAGGGACCTCAGAAAGGGATTCTTTCTAATTCTTGGTGAAGAGATTTCATTGGCCGGATGGGGGCTGGGCATGGGTAGTCTTAGGTGAAGCATGTTGTAATGTTAGGGTTGGTGGGCATAAAAGCTGGACTGATCTAAGGCGGAACCCACAAGTCCAGAGGACAGCATGTGCCACCAAGAGTGTGGCTGATGTTTAAATTGCATTAAATTAAAGGGTATTTCTCATTCCCCATTGTGGTGTCACAATGGGCAAAATTAGTGTCATTTTCAGTAGCTCTGAGCCTCTGGAACTGTCAATCTCTGAGGGTTACTAGTGATAGTAGCTCCGTGAGTCCTGTTCTGAAGAGACAAGAAACTTCAGTGTTCAAGGACTTCTGAGGACAGTGATCATTACACATTCAGTAAACCCTACCATGTTGGTTATTTTCTGAAGTCTTTTTTTTTGGAGATAGGATCTCACTAAGTCTTTAGGTTACCCAGGCTGGACTTCAACTTGAGCGCCTCCCTGGGCCCTGAGATTACAGGACTGTGCCACCATGTCAGGCTTGCGATGCCTTTTTTGTTTTTCTAAATTAGATAAAGAGGTTTCTGTTAACACCTGTCTGTCATAATAGGAGAGAAGGAATTGAGGTGTCTTTGATGAAAGATAGCAAGCACCCTGTGTTTTTTTTCTTTTGTGAAAGTGCTCCGCAAAGAATATACCCCAAGAATGTGTGTGTCCAGTCACTTTTTACGTTTATTTCATCAAGTGGCTACTTAGTCCTGGCTCGGAACAACATAGTGTGTTGGGGAGGGGGAGGGGTACAAAGTATGGAAAATGAAGTTTGCATTGTCAGAAAAGTACAATTTGATAGGGAGAGCAGATCAGGTCTGTAATGAGGGTAGCACATGACACATGCCAAGAGAGATGCAACCCCAGTGCTGTGGAGATTGTTGTCCATGACTACTTGGATTCTTGCTTGTTACCTTTTGTGAGGTAAAAAGCAAAGCACAGTACATTTCTAAAGTGTTTATCACAGGACAGGGCTGGAGAGGTAACAATATGTTGACCTCTAGTCCTTCTATCCATTTTATCCTGCTTCATTGATTTCTATTCTTTGATTTGAAACCCATTTGCCTTGTCCAGTGTTGCAGAAACCAGCGTTATATCCATACTAACAGACTTTTGTGTCAGTTTGGCAGAGAGCTCAAACGGATGGAGCTGAATTGTAAGGGGACCAAACCCTATGAACCTGTGGGGTATTGGTTGTTGGTGTGTGTTAGAATGTTTTAAATTTAAAAAGACTCCTTTAGTGTAGGGACCTCAGTGTGCAAGGGTTTTCCCTTGAATCTTTGCTTTTTACCCAGACATTTTGTGAAGGCCACTCCTCAGGCAGCCCCTGTCATTTTGCTGAATGTTGGCAAGCATTTACTGTCACTATTCTGATGCCAGGTAGGAAGATGACGCTTTTACTTTCTAGCAAAATAGCCCCTGGCCTTTTGGTAGCACTACATTTAAAGGTCAGTACCCTGTCCTTGTCTTGCCTTCGTTGTCCTCACCATCATCTTTAAATCTGGAAGCTGTTCTTCTAGAAGGCATTGATGCTATGTTTTAAGAGATTGCTTTCAGTATGTCTGAAGGTGGTAGTATTGATGGTGAGCTTCAGATGATCATTTTATTTGTTAGGAGGAAGTTAATGATGTATGGTTTTGATTTGTGGAAGAAAGTAGTAGTGATTTTTTTTTTTTAAAAAAAGAGAATTTTCTTTTACTTGGCCTTGTATACCACAATTTAATTTAACTATAATTCTGAGTAGTTTTCTTAATGGAGTTAGCCAAAGCAATGATGTTTGTTTTAGTGGTGGAATTCTTACCTACTGTTGAGGTCTCACTTAATTTCCCGGGACTTGCACCTGTCTTTTAGTGGCTGGCATATAAATTGCAGATGAATACAAATATTTTTCAAATGTGTAATGATGCTAGTTTAATGAAGAACCTAGAGTTACTGTAAAAACCTTTTCAAAATTAAGTTTATATGTGGTGATTTTTAATGATAGTAGATTATAATGTATCTTTCATGATGGTGATTAAGTTGTAAGTTTAGTCAAACATCTGTTTATTTAGCAAAGTGATCATGAATATTCCCTTTGCAATTAACATTGATTTACGGAAGATCTATATTTAAAATTAATAGATATTGAAGGTGTGCTAAATGTATTTAGGCTCCTGATTTTGCTGTTTCTTCCTTGTTTTTATTTATTTTATAATTCTGTGGGTGGACTTTAAAACATTCTCTGCTTATGTTTACTTCCCTATGTGAGTGTACCTTGCGACTTGTTAAAAACCACTGTACTCTCCAATAAAAATGCTTCCTAAGTAACTCAGTTTTTATTCTGAGTGCATCACCAAGGTACATCACCAAGCTGCTAATTTTGTTGGTGGATGTATATGAAATAAACATTCTTGCTGGATTGGGGACTTATTTCTGTACCTTTGGCTTGTCCTATGCAAGAAACATTTTGAAGTGGGCCATCATTACCTAATGATTTGCTCATTTTTCCTTAGCTGTGCTTTGTTTTCTTTCAAAATAATCAACTGTGTGCAATCATCCTTTCTTTTCTTTCTTTTTTTCAAAAAATAATATACTTGCTAAAGTCCCTTGTCAAATGATAATCTTGAATCTTGGGTCCTCTTTCCCTAAATTCAGAAGTATACATGCAGAAAGGGAAATGATTTGGGGGCAGTGCAAAATAAATAGTGGGAAGAGGGAGTTTGGAGATTTAATAAATACTCTTCTTTATAAAGAGATACCTACAATGCCTCTGAATGTGTGGTTTTCTGCTCAGAGCAGGCTCTGAGATGACTACACGATTATTCTGCTCTATCATCTCATTTGCATCTTTCAAATTAAGTGATCCCTGAGCAAGATTTTCTATCTTAAACTTATGTTACACTTTTAAACTGATAGGAAGATTAATTCCAAGACCATTAAACTATATTAAAAATAGTGGTATTAATGCTTTAAACATCCTCAGTAAGTAGAAAAAACTCAGAAGAAGAGATACTTAACTGTGTGATGATTTAGGGAAAGACTGGAAACAAGGACACTGATTCATCTTTGTTTTCTTCTCTGTTTTATAGACAACTTGAAGGATATTGCTAGAACTTATTTTCGGAATTCTACTACTTGGGTTATCAGAATCTTTGAGTAGTATGCCTGGCCTAACATGCGATCAGTGACTTGTGATGAGGCAGTCATTTTGTTGGCACAAGGGGAAAGAACTGTAAGGTTATGATTGACACACATATGCTTCCCCTTCTTCCTGGGGCTGCCACGATTGTCTGAAAGTGGCTTTATCTTCTTTTGATCACTGGTTTTTTCATAAATTTAGTAAGTCTGGAGAACCCTCCCAAATCCCAACTCTGTACAATATTGTACAACACTGTACATTATTGTAGTCTGATTAACTGCTGTCAGAGATGGTTAATCAGAGCCATTTAATGACCTGCATTTTTTGTGGGGGGCTATCACCCCAGGGGTCTCTAGTAGAGACAGAGACCCTAACTTTAGCTGCTGTCTGTCTAGTTGCTTGCACTTTCTTACTCTGATACTTAAAAGGCTTTAAGGCCACTTTGGAGAAGTCAGCGCCTTTATCTGCTGATGATGCTGAGATTGTGTGCACACCTGTGTGTGTCAGCGTGCATGTTATCCATCAAACAGCACCTGTGGGGAAACAGTCGGCAGCACCGAAGGGAATGGTCACGGTGGAGATTTGCACATCTCTAGGTCCTTTTTTCTTGATTTTGTAACATAGTCTCTGCCCACCATTATCATGCACTATAATTTTGAAAGAACTTTAAAAAAATATGCAGTAGAGCTTTGACCATCTTTGTCTTAACAGAAGAAGGCAGAGTTCATAATTTAATTTTCTTACAGAAGCAAGGTTAAAGATTTTCTTCAGTTCTTTCTTGCCCACTATGCCAGCTTTTTGAGGCCTAGCCCTTGTGGTCTTATCTTCATTTTCATAATAATAGTTTGTTGTGCCTCAGACTCTAGGAATTATCATTTGAGATGTGAATGAATAGCAAAAACCAATGAATGTTTAAATGAGAAATCCATTATGTCTGAAACTAATCAGAGAAGGGCCTAAGGAATGGAAAGGAAGAATGGAAATACAGATATCCTGCTCGTAGAGTGAAAGTCTCCATCCTTCCTGATCTTGTGGTCCTTATTTCATCGAGAGATATTCTGGATTGGTTATACAGCTTTTCTTATGCATTTCTTCTATGAACACTTATCATTTGATGATGGTCTTAGGTTTGAAAACTTACATTTGACCTTAAAAAAATACCTAATTACACTCTGGCCTATGTGACTTACTTGATGCCCTGTCTCTTTCCCTTTCGTTCCTTGGCAATGACCGGCCACTTTGAGCTCATGGTCAATGAGTTGCATATGGGACCAAGGAAGGTTACTCATTTCTCACTTTTATTTATAATCATCTGAATAGTCAGCCTATGCAAGTAATACTTTACTGTGTTCAGTGTGACTTGGAGGCAAGGTGTTCTGTACTTCTTGGTTAGTACACTTTATTTCTTTTAAAATTTTGTTGTTTTGTTGTTATTGAAGTAACTAATTTAGGTGGAATAACTGAATGAACACCTTGTGAACGACTTGTATTCAGTACGCATACAGAACTTTGTGACTATGTGTGTGGAGGATGCAGGTTGGGTGCCAGAGTTCTTATTTGTATACACAAAGAAAAAAGTGAGGATTTTTGGTTTGTTTGTTTAGGGCTCCTTTTGTGGTTGGTCAAGTTCTTTAATGTGACATACTCTGTTTCTTTGAAAGTTACAGACATGCTGATAGTGTCCTATCATGAATAAATTGTCAAAGGCCCTGGATCTTATACACTGGGTATAAATGTCATGTGTGGCTTTAGAAAGGATCCCATGTGTAGGATTGCCTATGATAATTCCTGCCCTTGTCTCAGGAATCATGGATTTGAAATACTTATTGCATCTGCTTTTTACTCATGTAGACCACCAGCAGTTTCACTAACATGGCAAATTATCATAATGCCTTGTTTTCATTCAAAGCTCAGATGGTATGTAAGGAGTTCATCTTAGGTATTGAGGAACATTACTGTGTGAATGATTTCTCTAGATATAAATAGTTTTTGTAGCTATAGTCTTAGAGGGAAACTGGAGTCAGACTTCATGTCTCTCCTGGAAGGTCCTTTAGAAAAACTCTTTTCTCTACTGATTGCAGTTATCAAAGGCTAATTATATCATATTTGGCAACATTGAACATTAGTGATTTGGGGAAATGACTTGCTTGTGTAGGATCACAGAAGTGTTCTCCTGTAAAGACTAATTTTTCAGGACATACTACTATACTAAGTTTTAAAGGTACTTTAGCTAAAGGCAACTCATGTTCTACCATTATCAATTTTGCTATATTGTGTTGTCACTTACATGGATTTTTTTCCCCTTTCTTGCCTTTTATTTTACCTTTTTAGGAGCAGAGTATAGAAGACAACAGAGGAGAACAGGGTTTCTTGTAGAATTAATATATTTTTGTTTGATGGTCCAAATGTAATTATTGTTTCTTCTTCCCACCCCCTTTTTACATATGTATACTCCTTTAGATCAGGAAACATCTTGGTCTTTTCTTTCTTACATATTTGGTTATAAATTACCCAAGTCCACATTGACTTTCTGGCTTAATGGGAGTACATACAAGCATGAAAACAGGATGTTGAAGTAAGAATCTGACACTTAGGGGAATCATTACTTGTTGGCTGGATCTAGGAGTCTTTTTTTTTTTTTTACTCTCCTGACTAATCTCATGTCTTCCTTTTGACAACTTGTTTTCTGCTTTTTGACTCCACAATACTGTAAATAATGTTTGCTCAGCCTAAGTCTTTGCACCTTTTCTTTGGGTATTTCCTGTGAGTGAAGCTTGTACGCATAATACCATTGTTCTAGAGCACTGCTGTGTCCCTAGTGTTCTTAACTGGAACCACATAAGTGAGGTATATGCTTAAACATATGAAAAGTCTTTTAAAAGGGAGGAAAATATGTATTAGAAATCAGTAGAAAATAAATAAAACTACTTGAATCAGTCTGTTAGAAATTGTGACAGTTGTTAAAAGACAGGAGAACCTGTTTCAAGAAAAAGTAGAACAGGGTGGGTTAGTAGAAGAAATGTCATTTAAGGAACCTTGAGTGTGGTGAGTGGGAGATGCAAGGCATATATGGGTGCTGAGAGTAAAATCATTTTCGGGGTCATTGGGCCCCAAACTATAAACGTGCATGGGAATCACAGAGGAGCTCTAAAAAGAAAAATAGACCAAACCAAAGAAACAGCAACAATGACAAACCCAGATTCCTGCTGCAGCTTCCTCTCAGTTAAACCGATGAGTCTGCTTAGGACAGGGATATACAAGCATGGAACATTTCTAAGTGCTCTCTATGATTCAGATATACATTTAGTCTTAGGAAGATAAGGCTGGGCCAGGCCAGGTATTGCAAGCCTGTAATTCCAACACTCTGGGACACTGAGGTAGGAGGATCTCAATTTTGAACCAGTGATTTAGCAAGACCCTGTCTCAAAATAAAAAAGGGATAGGGAATGTAGATCAGTGTAAAGGTTCAATCTTCAGTACTTAAAAAAAAAAAAAAGTTAAGACTGGAGAGATAGCTTGGAACCAAAACAAAAAGATATTGAAAGTACCCTAATGATAGTTTTGGCTTTATTCTGTGACCTGAGAAGCCCCTGAGGATTTTGAGTAGGGATTTGATGTGATCACAGTATTGTGTTAGGAATATTCATCTGTGGGGAGGAGGCTTTTGATGCTATTCATGATGAGGCATAGAAACTCTGAATTAGGTAATGAATATAGAAAAGGGTGTAAGCATGTTAACCTTGGGATTTTACAAGGTTTGTTGATTAAGTTTGAGACAGGATAGTCAAGTTGTAAGATCATAAGGTACAGGTTTGTCAGAGATTTAAGTTTGTGACCCTGAGGATAATAATTGAGGCAGGAAGGAGGATTGCAAATTTGAGCTCAGCCTAGGCAGTTTAATGACTTAGTGAGAACATGTCTCAAAATTTAAAAAGGGCTGGGAATACAGATCAGTGCACAGGCCCTGGGTTCAATCCCGAGTACTGCAATGCATACACACCTATGTACATACAAATAAAAAAAGGTAGTATTAGTTTGGGGGAGACTGGGTAACCAGTATGGGTATTGAACTTAGGTTCAAATTACCGTGTTGGAGGTAAAATCTGTAAGCGTGAGTGTTCTGGCAAGAATTTGAAAATGTTAGGTTTAGCTATAAGAAGTTTTGTATGGCAACAAAAAGTTTCATTCAGTTGCACAAAAGCTTATTTTTAATCCAAGAAAGGACTGTACCAGCTACAGATGGGTCATGTGGTAAATATGAAGGTTTGAGATTGAGTTAGGATTTGAAGGTCCTCAGTACAATGGTTTTTATGAGCAGAAGGTGTTGGAGCTGGGCCACTGGTGAGAGTGATGGGGAAGATTAAGGTAATGAAGGTCCTTGTCAGATATCATTAGGGATTAAATTTGGAAGTTTTGGAATTTTAGATGGTTACATGGCACATGTGTGATATATTAATTACTACAGGCTACCCATGGTAGGTTGTGAGTAGCAACCCCATAATTAAATGCAAGTATTTCTGTGTTGCAACGTAAATATTCATATTAAGTAGGGCAAAGACTTTACAGTAACCTCTCATCTGATCTTTTGGTTTTCAGAGCTTTTTGGAATTCATACTATGGATAGGGCATTTTGGATCTGTAGTTTGGAGCTATTCTGTTGGAACATTAACAAGGAAAGGGCAAAGGCAAAGAGTCAGATGTAGGAAATTTCTTCAGAAGAATGAAGTTATATTAGTCTGTATAGACTAAAAATAATTCTCTCATACTTTCTTCCCTTTTTTGTTTGTTTTAAGGAAAAAACAACAAAGCTTAATGAAGTTTAATTAGGTGATAGTATGATCAGAGTGAGTGGGTTCATGCTGTTGGAAAGGAAAATGACACAAACTCCCTTTTTTTTTCAGCCTGGGGTATATGTAATAGTGACATGTGTCTTATGTTTTGGTGTAAAATTATATTGGTTTTCCAGTGGCTGCAAAGAGGTAAGGCATGGTAGCTCTGTTGATATTACGGAGATTGATCTAGAAAATTAGACTGTATAACCATACAACTTCATTTTAGGGGTTGTTGCTTGTTTGGATTTCAGGGCAGATTATTTTTGTTAAAGCTCATTCAGCCTCTTCTCTTTTGAAAGATGTAAGACTGAAGCTGGGCTTCAGGTTATGGATTGGCAGACTTGATTCTAGGGAAATATTCTTAGCTTCTCTAGAGGCCTTTTTGTAGATTTTTGGCTTGGCTCTGAGCAAATGAGCCATTTGGTATTATAGCCCACAAGCTGGGACAGTGTCTTTTCAGTGGCAAAGTGGTGTGCCTTGTTTCTTAATGTCAGATACTGAGTGGGAGCTGCCTTTCAGTCTGGCATTGCCCATGGCAGACTACCCACACCACCCCCAGTGTTTTCCTTGGCTTTATATAGATGAGTGGAACGATGGATTAGAGTGGGCAAGGCTTCCAAGGCAGACTACTTTACTAATTTAAAAAAGGAAGTTGGCTGGAGGGTACTTTAGGTTGTAGCCCTCATTTGGCCCAGGGACATTCTTTCTAGAGAGACTGGCCTCAGTGCCCCCCTTTGTTTGATAGATAACGGCATGGGTTTGTGACTTGTGGCAAGATCCCTGTTCTAGAAAATCCATGGCTAGGGCAGGATTGGGGAAATAAGGAGAGTCTGCAGTTTTCCAGGATTGTTATTGTGAACAAATGACACTATTGCATTACCTCGTTACTCGGCACCCTCTGAACACTGGCCTAGTCATGGGCAATTGTCTCTCCAAATAGCATGTGTGGGTTTGTAGCTGGAGCTTTCAGTGAAGATGAGGTTTCCCCAGCTGAGTGCTCAAGGGAGCATTACCCAGTGTGTAGCTATTGCCTAAATCCTAAGTAGCATCCGAGTATGAGGCTGGTGCTGCCTGCTCCTCTTCCTTTCTAGTTGCTGCTCAGTGAATATCTGATGGATGGGGTCTAGTGTTAGCTGGAATCCAGCAAAGCCAGCCATGTTGTTAGATGTAGCATTTCAGCTTCTCCCCTTCATGTCTTTCCCTTTTTGTCAACATCTAGGATGTGGCCTTCCAAATAGTACTGGAGTTTGTTTCAGCAAGGGCTGTGCTGATTATGTGGTCTCCATTTCAGTTATGAGTGGTTTCCATTCTGCTTCGTATTGAAAGTGACCATGTGGAAATAAGGAGGAAGCAGGTGTGTGGTAAGCCCTGTGTGGGGGGGGTTGTTTTGAAACCAGTGTTGATTCTTACATTTACCTGCACTTAAGCAAAACATATGAGTTGGATACTTATTGTGAGTCAGGCCTCGAAAATAGAGAGATGGAGACGAGCATTTTCCTTCCTTTGGAGACCACCCAGCTTCACTCTGAGGGAGGCTGCTCTGCTGTGCTCTGTGGTTGTGCCATTGGCCAGCTCTGAGTTTTTAGGCTCTGTTTCCTTTGGGTGTGCAAAAGGGGAGTTTACAGAGGATTAAGGCAGGAACTAACATTATGTGTGGGTGTGCACATGCAGGACCAAATAGCAAATATTTGAGCAAATATTAAGCTTTGTGGGCCATATCATCTCTGTTATAAGCACTCAACTCTGGTAGCTCAGGTCAGTCAGATATACTAAAGACCTAAATAAAAGGGTATGGACATGTTCCACCCCCCCACCCCCAGGATTGAACTCCAGGCCTTTATAATGAACCACATCCTCAGCCTTGTTTGTTTATTTTGATGCTAGGCCTGAACTTCTGACCCTTCTTAGCCTCTCAGAGTGCTGGAATTACAGGCATATACAGGCATATACCACCACACCCACCAGATCTTTATTTTCGAACAATGGAATTTTGGATTTCAAACAATTTTCACATCTCTAATTATTATTTTTAAAATTTTTTTCAAATCATCAAAAAATGTAAAGGCTGTTTACAACTTGTGGGCTGTCCAAGAAGGCCTGATATAGCCCATGGTATATCTCATGGCTGTCCTGGTAACGAGGTGCTGGGCACTGGCCTCTGTGCCCAGCTCTGCCTCTCTTTTTCCATTATTATCTCAGGAGTGTCTCTGAAGACAGCTGATGTAGCATCGATCAGGTTCTGTTCCCTGAACTCCTGTTTGTGTGGTTTGGCAGCCTAGAGATAAACAGGGTATTGACCCAGTGATCTGGAGTAGCTCCTGTGTTTTTTTTTAGGGACAAATAGAGTCCTTCTTCAGAGTTGCAGTGTGCAGAAAGTTCAGTGCCTGTGCCTGGGTAATGAATTCCTGTCAGGTGTCTTGACTCAGTTTGTTGTAGAATTGTCTTGGTTCAGAAGAGAAGTTTTAAATTCTTATTTAGTAGTTTGTGCTTTTGGGGGGGATGATCTGTTTTTTTTTTTTTTAATGGTACTGGGTTTCGCTTTACCATGGAGCTGCACCTCCAGCCCCTTGTTATAATTTGAGAGAGGGCCTCTCCAAGCAGGACTCATTGTCTTCCTGCCTCAGCCTCTCTAAGTGCCAGGCTTCTGAATGGAAAATTTTTTACCAACATTGGTACGGATAATAAGAAACAATGTACTTTTATCTGTGGAAAAGCAGAGCCAATAAAGAATAGACTCATTGCAGTTTTGGTCGCTGGGAGCCAGATGTTGTTTGTAGGTGTGTTTGGCATGAAATTGAGATGTTGATTTTTCCTAAACTTGGTTTATTAATTAAAAAAAAAAAAATCCTTCTTCTCCCTTCTGCTACCTGCCATGAGACCCTAGTCCCAATCAAGCCTTGCTTCTTCTAGGATTAGTGGTTGTATAACAGGGAAAGGATGGAGGTGTTATGAGAGGGTCCTTGGATGCCTGGGTGCTTAGTGTACCTCTTATTTATGATAAATCTTTTGATGCTTTTGCAGAAAGTCCAGGTTGTATAAACAAGGGAGGGTAGAGTCGTCTGGTCTTGTGGATTTTCCTTTGTGCTTTATTGTGTTCATTAAAGCACTATTTGTTGTATCCCGTCTTCCCTGTACTCAGAAAAAGATACACACTTCAACCCTTAGTATATCCTGTCTCCTGAACCCTGGCCAGCTAATAAAGTTCAATAACAATTGATTACTGCTAAAATGATTACTTCTTTGTCAATACCCTAATACCACAATAAAGGGAAATTTTGATTCCTGAAGAGCCAAAATAGATATCTCCCCAAAGTTAGCTTTTACTGTAGTCCCCTCAATAGTCAGAGCCATTTATTAGTATTTTATTCACATTTTGCTCAAAATAGATTATCAATTAGAAATGAATTGGAACTAGCAGCTTGCTAGCAAGATAGGAAGCAAAGAAAGATAAAACAGCTTTTAGACTCTCTGAATATGATGTGTTGTTTTGTGGCACTGCATTTTCTGTTTGGAGAATAGAAAATGATTTGTCTGTTGGAACTGTATAGATTATCTTCTTGAGTGAAAATAGGGCTTGAAGTTGAAGAGGTCAGGTAGAGTTAAATAATTTTCTCAAATGGACCATCATTCTTTGGGGGCTCCCATCTGCCACTGATGAGATCTTTTCTTCTTCATGTATGCTTTTCACTATAGCTTCAGTGTCTTTGCTGGGATTAAATTTCCTACAGCATTTTAAACAGCCCACTTAGAATAAGTTGTGTTGCAGTAACAAAAGCTCTGGCTTCTCACTCATATGCCCATCACAGGTAAACTGTGGCTCTGCCCCAGATTATATTATGATCTAGCTTGACTGATTATTGTTACCTGGCATTTTTCTAGTACTGTATTGTAGGGGAGCAAAAAGAGATTATGGCAACTAAGAACTCCTTCATTCTGCTTTTGCTGGCCACTCCCAAATCTTCTAGGACAGAGGTATTTAATCCTTCCTCAGGTCATATGGCAAACCTGACAATGTGGTGGGAGGTTGTTATCCATTCCCAGAGAAGGACAGTATTTTGAAACAATACCACAGACTTGATGGTTGGTCACATTTATCCTGTCCCAAACAGGAAACCCATATTCCTTCATGTGGAAAAAAAAAAAGTTAAAAATTAGTTGTGCCCTATAAAAAATTTACTGATTTATTTTGGGGGATTATAATTATAGTATTCAAAGCCTAAGGAAATTTAGTGTTCAAGTTTTGGGTCTTATTTTCATTAGTATTTTCACTTTTCTGAAAGCTTCATTTTTAAAGACCTAAACAAATCCTTTTGAGTCCATTTACTTGCTCTGATTTACATAGCTGTACTCAGCTCTGGGGCTGGATTGCAGGGGTGATCTCTGGCATCTACAGAATTGTTTGGCACATGGCCTTCCACATGATACTAGTTTGTATTTTGGGTAAATGGTGCTAGAAATTATATATTATAACTGACATCTACTTCCTATGGCCTGAAATAGCTGAATAGATTCATGCTAACTTAATTCACTGTGTCATTGCTTCCATATTGGTAGTAGAGTCCAAGGACTGACATCTTGTTCTCTGATAGCCAGTGTAGTAGCAAGTAAATGTCCCCCTACCTGTGCAGATACTGAAAATGAGCCAAAAGGAAGTTCTTTCTGAGAAGAGTTCATTTCTCTTTCCCTTTTCCGTTTCTTTGTTATAGAAGAAGAACATTTGATGTTTTGACATGAGCCAAGTGCAAATACTAAAACCTAGTATGAAATGTGACCATGTCTTTTGTCCTTGCTAACCAAGCTGAGGACTTGAAAAGGTAGGGTCTGTCCTATTTTAGAGATTTCTCAAGATCCAATCTGGCTGATGCTAGGTGGCTATAGGGGCTTTGTATATGGGAGTGCAATATAAAGTCTTTGTTGGTACTCTTGAGCAGTAGGATGTATGCAAAGTTTCTGTGTCTGTGCCCTTAAGAATATGGAGCAGTCGGCTGCAAATGTTGGTCTAATTTGATGTGGTGCCTGCGTTTGAAAGCGGAAGCTGCTGGTTTCAGACCAGCTCCCTGTAGGATAATGAATTGTCATGCCTCTGCTGATTATCTAACAAGTTTGTACAATGTGTAACACAAGCTGACAAGACAAACAATTTTATTAATTTAAGCCTGCTGCTAATGGGATTGCAGTGCTATATGAATGTAGGAGTATTATCCACAAATATAAGAGTATGCTACTCCACAGATACTTGTAGTCTGGGATTGGTAATAGAAATAGTCTGTTAATTTTTTAAGACAATGTTTAGTGTTTCCATTTGTTGGAGATGAATTGAAAAAATACTTACAACTATCTGGGGATTTATGGAGCTCAAATAAAATGAGCTGTAATATCAGTCTCTAAAGTAGTAAAGTTGATAAATGCCGGTGGGCAGTAGATAAACTTATGATTTTTACAAACCAATTACAGCTAGAAGAGTTTTTGTCTTAAATATGTCAGGTTTGGTCTTTAGTTGGGAGAGTGCTGGGACCTGTGGGGTGGAGGATTATATTTTCAGTATACAACCTTTGATCTGCAGTATTTTAATTTCAAATTCTCTTCTGTTCTAAGGTGTGAACCTAACAATTTGAGGTAGCAGAATCTTGATTTGTTGAGTGGGACTATTTATGCTTATGAAAGGAATTTGTTATCCAAGAGAAACTTGGCCAGTTCAAGTGATAAAAAGGAGGCCTCCTATGAATTCTGTGTATTATTATCCAGGGATCTGAGAGGTGTATGTGTTCCCAGCATGAAAAATAATGTAACATAAGCACCAGGGAACTTCAGAACGTGTAAGACTACACAGATGTTGGGATAATTTCAGCATGAGCAACTGTGTTTCAGAGCTTCAGAAAGAACATTGTGGCTTCTCCTTTGAGGATATTAGATAGGGAGAGTGGCATTGTAGCAGGCTCTTGTCACTTGTGAAGGCTACTAACATGTAGGCCTTTGGAGAGTACAGGCTATAAACTCTGCCAAGTTAATGGGGCTGGCAGACAGGAATTTGGGATATTGGCATAAAAATCGCTCTTTTTGTTCTTTGATTAAAGTGTATCTGAAGCAGTGAGTGAGGCCTCAGCCTTAGGAGTGTTAGTGTACGTATTGTTGTGTATGAGGTCCATAGATGCACTATCTGCATCCCAATAGTTATGTTGCTGCCTAGTAGCCATACTTTCCTTTATCCCTGGTACCTCCCTCAACACATCTGCTATGTACTTCAGAACTGTGTGCTGTTTCAAAGCGTATGGTGCAGAGGAGGAGGAGGGTACCAAGCAGGTAAGCTCTGTAAGTTCATTTTCTTACAATTTAAAATGATCACAAACTTGAGAATAGTTGAGGGGATGTTTTCCATTTTATTTTCATTTTTCTGAAGCAGAAGAATATAGATCATCTAGACCTTTCTGCTGTCTTTACCTCTGTTCCTTACTGTATCTTTCTGCATGTCTTGAGTTCCTTCTTACCACCAGCCTGTGCCTTAACCTTTACTCAAGGATTCCTATCCTCTAGTGGGATCTGTGACACCACAGAATCGGCTGGACTTCCTCACATCATACGCTTGTCTCCAAACAAGTTAGATATACATATAGCCGGACATGGTAGCAGTTTGGTGACTTAGCAAAATCCTCTCTGAAAAGAAACAAAGAGGTGTGTGTTGGGGGGGAGAAAGATGGATGGATGTGGATGGATGGATAAATGAGGGGCTGGGAGTGTGACTCAGTGTGAAGGCCCTGGGTTCAATTCCCAGTATAAAAAACAAACAAACAAAGAATTGCTAGCTGCTACCAGGAATAACGATATCTTTACATGGTGTACAAATTTCAAGTAATTTCCAGTTCTATTCCAAATACTAATAAAAGTTATCCTTTATTTACATGTAAATGATATTATTCTATCTTTACCACTTTCTAAAAAGCCTTTTTTTAAAAACAAAAGCTTCTTTATGAAGCACAACATCCAGTCATGTGTATAAGGTACAATAATTTTGAAGTATACAGCTCAATGAATTTACAGATACGTATTATACACCAGCATGTCTGCCCAAATGAAGACATAGAATGCTCTCAGCATCCCAGGGGATTTCTCTCTTGTTTATATGCAGACAGTATTTTTAATGCCTTTAGGCAACCTCTGTATGCCTCTTCTTGAACTTAGCTGGAATCATTACAGTAGATACCCTTTAGTACCTATTAGTTTCTGGCCTTTGTCATGAATATAAGATCTGTGAGATTTATCCATGCTCTTATTTGTATCCGTAGTGGTTCTCTTTATGATATTTCATTGTATGAATAAACTACAATTTAATTATCCATTCTCTGTTATCATTTAGATTGTTTTCAGCTTGGGTCTATTACGATAGATCTGCTAAAGAACACACACACACATATATATATATATGTTTCATTGGATACATTTGATTTTGTTTATACCTAGGAATGATATTTTTTGGTTATAGAGTAGATTAATGTTTAGCTTTAGTTGATACTGCTAAATACTTTTCCACTGTGAATACATGATAGTTATTGCACATCCACGCCAATATTTGTCATTGTAATGTTTTTTTTTTTTTTTTTTTTTTTTTTTTTTTTTTTTTGCTATTCTGATTTGTTTATAATACCATCTTATTTTGTTTTCAGTTTGCATGTCCCTGACAACTAGTGTGTTGAGTAACTTTTGGTAAGATTATCGAGTACCCGTGGTTGGATATCTCTTAAGAGATGCTTTTTCAGGTATTTTGGTGATTTTATTGTTTGAAACTGGGTTATTTGTCTTTTTCTTACTAGTTAGTATGAATTTGAAATTTGTTCTGAATGTGACTTAGTTGAATGTGTATTTTAAACATCTTTTCCAAATCCGTGGCTTGCCCTACCACTCTTTTAGTTACTTACTGATGGCCCATTTTAAATGTTTCTAGAACTATCTCCTATGTCCTTACCGTTGTGCTTTGTTTGGAAAGGAGACATGTCTCACTTTATTTTTGAAAAGCTTTTGTACCATTGATGCTTCTGTGTTGGAGCATAAGTGTGAGACAAATATAAAGTAATTGCTATGCTACAAATTCTTCCTAACTCCCAGGGCTTCTTTGTAGATGTAGAGCACCCACCAAAATTCATTTTTGGAGACAGTTAACTTGCCTCTTAACATGGAAATAATAGTAGCTACCATTTAACTTACTGTGTAAATCCTGAGCATTTAAAAATATATATTCAAGTCACAAAACAACATTGTTGATAGGTTCTGCCACTGTCCCCATCTGACAGATAAGAAAAATAAAGCTCACGAAGGTGTGTGGTGGAGAGAAAGGTATGATAGGATCTTGCTACTTGGTGTCCTTATTTAATTCCCAGATGTGTTCTGCCCTCCATAGCTGTTCATTGAGTTTTTACCATGTGCCAAGCACATCTTTAGAAATTCATCTGTAAAAGAAACAGCCCTTTCCTTATGGAGTTAACATTCCATGTCTTATCCCTACTGTGAATTACCTCTATTGATTAGATACTAATAGTATATCAAAAGATTTGTTTTAATTTTAAAGTTTTAACAGCCTGCATACATGACTAGAATTATTTTCTGCACTTTTTTATTATTAAATTTCTGATGTGTATGCCAATGATTTTGAAACCCTGGTTTGTTTTTAACTTTGCTGCCAAATCCTGTGGTTTTGAGGTGTACATTTTTGTAGTAAAATCTTGCTGGTATGTTTTAATTAATATGTAATGCATTGTGATATATAAAAAATTGAAATAGGCAGTTTTCAAGCTGCAGCTGTTACTTTCAGAGTTTCAAAGAAACAGTTACATAGTGCTTATTATACAACATATACAACCAGTTTAATGAACAGAGAATTATCTGGATGTAGCATGTGATTTAAGAGCATGTCTGTCAGTCTTTTCCTTCTGTAAAGCAATTTCCTTTATCATAATTAATAAATAATGTGTTTTGAAACTATGTAAATTCTCCTTTTGATTTTTTTGAAATGGTTTCACAGTGTTGCCCAGGCTGACCTTGAAGTGTGGGCCTTTAACTTGTGATCCTTCTGCCCTAGCTTCCCAAGTGTTGAGATTACAAATTTGTGTCACCATGCCTAACTCAAATCTCATTAATTTAAATTAATATCATATTTTATTCAGTGAGTTATCATCCACCAGTATTGTTTTTGGTTTTGGCAGCTAAAGTGTCCCTGATTTGGCCAGTGGAAGCCTCTTTTAATCTGGCTTCTGTGTCCTTATGACATGTTCCCATTGTTCTTCAATGTCTTCTATGTTTTCCTGGATGAGGCTTGTATTGGTCAGCTTTTCTGTTGCTTGGACAAAATACTGGATACCCACAGTTTAAAGGAGGACAGGTTTAATTTGACTCAAGTTTTCAGAGGGTTCTCTCCATGGCAGAAACAGCATGGTGGAAAGGCATTTACTTCATGGCAGCCAGGAAGCAGCACACAGGGAGAGATACATTCTCCAAAGGCGTGACCCTAGTGGCTCACCTCCTCCCCTGGGCCCTACCTAATAGACATACAGCCTTGAACATCAGTAGTTCAATCTATTGGTGAGTAGCACCTAGCATTCACTCCTACAATCCAGCCTCCTCTCCAGAAGTCTCCTAATCCAGTCACTAATATTATTAGCCGGCACAAGGCTTATGGAAATATCTCCACTTCAGCCTAGAGTAGTGAGTCTAATCCTAAGTAGAAAATTGTACTTAAAAATTTAAGATCTAGTCATTAAGTGTGCTCATTATTTCTGGAATGTTTTTACTTATAGACTCTTTCATCTAATCAGAGCTAGGAGTATATGTATGAATACATATATGTACATCTGTATTTCTATAGTTATATAATAATGTTGAAAACCATTTATTCACATCAACACCTCCAATTCTACCCCAATCCCATAGGTTCATCTTGTTTTCTCCCTTCCTGTATTTGTGACTCCCTTCTCCAACAGTGAGAGGCTTTGCCTTTAATGTATTTACCTTTAATGTATTTACTGATTTGGTCATTCTCCCTGTGTGCAACTGCTTCTCTCATGTCTGTCACTGTCCTGTCACCTAAATGGATAGCTCTGGCACCCCAGGCAGGAACCTCTTCCTGCTCAAGTGGAAAATCTTGCTGGTCATGCTTAAGCTCCTAGGTTCCCACTCTTCCTTAACCCGCTTGGAGTTCTAACTCCCTGTAACAGGCTGTTTGGGCTCTTCAAGGACTTTCCTCCCCCTTGTTATACTCTGACTAGAAATGCCATCCTGAGTCCACACATGATTTGCATTTGGGCTTATTTGATTGTATTTGACTTATTTGATTCATTAATTTGTGCTACTAATTTATTGCTTGAAGATCCCAATGAAGAATCATGGAGAAGAAATAGACATTAAAAGATTGGGCTATTTTGTGTTTGAAACTAGTTCCACCTTTAGGTTTGAAATATTGGGATGATACAAAGTTTAAAATTATGTCTGATTGTGTAAAATAGCACTATAATGATGACTGTAGTGATTATTGCATAGTAAATGAAGTTGAATTAGATAATACATAGGAGACCTTTTGCAAATATTCCTTTCTTTTTGTTTGCAGTCTAGAGGAATCTGGTACCTTGCTTATGGCAGTTGAGGGTAAAGTATTTTGTCTTTAATAACACTACTAATTTCGAACTTTCCTAGATTTGCCTAGGAAAAATCATTGTGTGCTTTGATGGAAATAGGAAAATTAGTCATGACTTTGTAAGACTCAAAGGCATCTCTCAGATGTATGTTTTGCCTTTCCAACTTCTTTTGCCATCAGTAAGGCTTTGAAAACTCTTTCCTAATTATCTCTATATGCAGCAGTTGTCCTTAAGTGTCATTTGTTTTCCTGACAACTTACTTCTATGTTAGGCTGTTTGTCTTTGCTTTTAAGCATTGAGACCCATTGTGTGTGTGTGATTAGGGATTTACTGATAGCTGGTATTGCAATGACATGGACCCGAGAAACTAGAAACTACATACTAATTGCAAACTGTGTTCTGAACAAATTTGTAGATCCTTAGAGTTTCAGTTTATAGCATAATGTAATTTTGGGAAATATTTAAACAGCACAGAAAGATTTCAAAATAGATTTCAAGTGGTATATTGCTCTCCATATATACCTTAACTAGGACTGCTGGTACGCACAATTTTCATCACATCTCCATATGGTTTTCTAGGCCACCTAGCTCTATCATTTTGGTCATCAAGTACAAGATTAGCATGCTGAAAAACTTTAAATATTTTGTCTGCATCTAATTACAGTTCAGCTTCTCTGTCTTCAGCTACTAATCATCTCTGAATCTAAGCAAGTTTCTTTTTGCATGAGGGTTGTAGGAAGGACAACACTTTCAAAAATTTGTATGTAAATTCCTTTGTAAAGGAAATATCTACACCTGATATCAGTACATACACCTGTCCATTGTTATCACTCTTGTCAGCTATGGTTTGATAGTTGTTTTTTTCTTTTTGGTTGTTTTTTGTTTGTTTGTTTGTTTGTTTTAAATTTCAAGAGCGGGGAAAGCTATAGTCACTTCTTTATCTGGTATATTGGGGCATTTTATCTCCTCCATTAGCTGAGAGGGGGTCCATTAAGGAAGGAAAGCTAACAACAGCAACAAAAAACATGCCAAGACAGATTTGTAGAGAAAAACACTTTAAAAATAAACACTTGCACAGTCATATTGTAACTGTCTTGTAAACCCCAGTAATTTTCCATTTTTATCTATAAGTCTTTAGTTTTGAAAACCTCAACTTTCTGGTTTTGGTCAGATTTTATTTCATGGTTCAAAGCTAGCATAATTTGGCATCTCACTCCTTTGGCCTTGTTTTAACTCCCATCTTTGCTTGAAAGTTGTTAAAATTATCTTCATATCCAGGCAAGTTCCTTCTCTTGTCAAAGCCCTGGTCTTTTTAAAGTACCCTGATTTCAGGGTTTCTTTAAAGTCACATCTCCTGTGTATCAGATACAGTTCTTACAGTATTCTCCAAAGGTCTGCACCTTGAAAAAGTTTGTTCAGAACTATCAGTTGCTTTTGAGCATCCTCAAGGAGTGTGTTCCAGAAGTTAATGGATTAAATTGAGTCTGGTATTGATGCTCAGAAATACCAGGGGCTTTCCTTTATAATTATTGTCAACATACAGTACAAGGAATTTTGGTGTGAATGAAAGTAACCTAAAATTTCTTCCTTGATCTTTTAATTCCATCTTTTGTGTCTATAAGTGAAAACATAACCCCAGTAAACTTTATTTCATGTCTGTAAATGAAAGATATTATAGTTTAGATCTAGAATGTCTCCTAAAAGCCTAGAGGTGGGGCTTTTAGAAGGTGATTGGATGTGGGGCACTGTACTAATTCACTGATGAATGCATAGCTGAATGTACTGTTAAGAAGCAGGGCCTGGATGGAAGAGATAGTTCACCAGGGGGAGTGACTTGGAAGGGGATCTCCTTCCCAGATCTTCTCCTCCCTCTGCTTCCTGTCTGTCATGACATGAACAGCTTTCTTCTACCTTGCCCCTGCTGCCTTGCAGCCAGCCAACTATGGGCCTAATCTTCTAAAAACCACAAGCCAAAGTATATCTCTCCTCCGTTGGGGTTATCACTTATTTTTCCCCAGCAACCAAAAAGTTACTAAGATAAAAGGGTTTATAATATATAGGAAGGTAACTTAGAATTGTCCTCAAAGGTCAGATTGATAATTTTATTAGTCTCCTAGGGATGTCATAACAAAATATCTGAGACTTGGTTTAAACAACAGAGATTTATTTTTTCAGTTTTGGAGTCTCTTAAGTCCAAGACCAGGGTGTATCTTGGTACCCCTTGGTCTTAGTTTTGGTTTCCTCTGAGGGTGTCTTATTGCCTTGCAGAGAGTTGCTCTTTCATCGTCTCTCATGGACACACATTCCCCCCATGTCTCCTGTCCTGATCTCTTTTTATGAGACCACTAGTCAGAGTAGGGCTATCCTAAGGCCCTCAGTCAAAGATATTTACTTGGGATTAGGGCTTTGACAGAAGAATTTTCGAGTAATTTAGTTCAATCTATAGCAGTTACTTAAGTATATTAGGCATCCTAGTCTATCAGAAGGATTTTGCCCTAAACTTTATTTCTCTAATGACTGAGACCCAAGTAAGTACCAACACGTGAAACTGACTCTCCTCTGAAGCAAGCTTGACATTCTTAAGGAACTTCATTGAGCTCATAGCTATCACAGGTTTGTGAAATCTTCATTTTCAAGAAATGATTGTGAAACCTTGTCTATGCAATAGGATTATGTCCTTTGCTGCTGGGACCAAATAGTCAGCTAAATGTGTAGGCAGTTTCATCAGTGCACATAATCTTTCTCAGAGTAGTCTTCTTTTTAGAGCTCCATGTAAAGACAAGATTTTAAAGAAGAGCCAAGCTCTATGCCTAAAGATGTAAACTGTAGTATTATTTCTCAGAAGAAGTAGAAATAGCTAAATACCCAGAAATAGGGGAATAATGAAGTAAATTCTGGACTTTTGAAGATTCTTTGTGACATTTTTGAGTTGTTATTATGCTATTTTGAGTCCAAGGGCTACCAAGAAACACAGTTTGAACTTTATACCTAAAACTGCATTCTAATTCTGTACCTATCAGAGTTATAAAGATTATATATGTATCCTAGATTATTTGGGATATAGTATTAAATGATCAAAAAGGCAAAGGTAATTTTATTTGTATAACAGTTAAAATTGTGCAGAAATAAATGAGCATCTTGCAAGACTGAAAGAATACTGTTTTAGGGCAGAGTTAAGATAAAGAGTTGAGTGAAATATTTAAAACTTCTCTTAAGGTTTCTTTTTATGAGTTATCTATAATCTCTTTTGTAAAAGCTGATTTTTTTTTTTTTTTTTTTGGTACTGGGGATCGAACTCAGGTCCTTAATGCTTGCAAGGCAGGAAACGGAACCACTGAGCTAAAACCCTGGCCCTAGGTAAAAGCTGATTTTTGAAGAGCAAGCTGCACTTGAAGGCTATTCTGCCCTGGGCTTCTCTTGATACTGTTTGTAACTATTTCCCTGTGAGTTTCTGGAAATAATGATCTCAAACTTTGGTTTCAGGGCTTTATTACATTATTATAAGTTACAGAGTATGTGGAATAAGTATACAGTTGATACTATTTTAGAACTGTAAGAAATTTTAAAATGTTTATTTAAAAATAACTAGCCCATGATAGTTTAACATGAGTAACTTTGTTTTTATGAAAAACAACTGGCTGTCAAAAAAATATTAAGAAGTGTGACACATTATTTCTTTTGGGAGGATGCAGCTGTTTAATGTGTGGATTAATAAAAGGACAGCTGGAATTTCTTGCTTTCTGCCTTATCCCTCTTTTAATGTTATTTTTGTTGAAGTCTTTGCAGGGATTCCAGCCTCATGCATATGAGTAATTGGAAAGGGGAAAAAAGGAGAGGAGCAGGGTTTTTGGTCTGCATTCTGAGACCTGCTGCTCTGAAACAGCAGGATTTCCCACATGGAGTATATTGAACATACTACCTGTCCATGTGGAACATATTTCCTGTGCCCTGTGGCTATAGATTGTGGGCAGTACTGTTGCTAGAGAACAAGTACCATTGTAAATCAGTATCTTCTGTCATTTCACTCATCTTGGTCACTCACAGTTGAAATTTAAGTAGAAATTCTATCCAGATAGTGGAAATAAGCTCTCTGATTAAGATTAGGGCAGATAAGAAATCTCTGAAATTTTTGGCCTGCCCTTGTCAGAGAAGAAAAGTACTACATTTGGAATTGTGCGTCCTGTAAGTCCCTTGTTTACTGTCTGAGGGAGTCATCTTCCTGAACTTTAGAAATTCTGACAACACTCACTTTTTAAAAATGTAGCACTGGTTCCCAAACATGTTTAGGTGACAGACCTTTGTGAATTCAAGATATTTAGAAATATTTAATGCTGTCATTTTAATCTTTGATAATTCTCCTGGTATAAAAATGTATGTTTGCTAAAACCAAGCAACTGTACATGCCATGTACATATTCAGTCAAATTAAGCATGACTTACTGTTTTTAATTTTTTCTATTAATAGCAGTTAGATATTTATTCATAGATTTATTGACATTGGGTAGCAAATGTTCTTTTTTGTTAAAGAGAAACTGTATTTTTGGCGATATTATTATTTTGAACAGTGACGATGATACTTTTTCTACATTCTGTTTCAGAAGCACCAGTAATGTAGAAAAGCATCAGTTGAGTCCTTCTGGAATACATTGTCATGGTCTATTAAGTCTAATGTCAAATAATGATATAATTATTTATGGGATGGCATGTGTTTCTAAACAAATGGCTTTCACAAAGGTAGTGTGAATGTTGCTACTGTTTTACCTTTTGATGATTTAAAAAAAATGTTAATTAAAAATTTTTTCATTTCCTTCGCCAGAGGAGGTGTCTCCTGTTCCTTGCCCATTCCTACATAATGTGAAGTTACTCATTTCTTTTGGTGAGCTCCACTAAGTAGGTGCAATGTGTGTGTGATTGTGAAGTATTTTAGTAGTGCAGTTTGTGTTTTCATGGTCTTTAACTCTGGAAGAAACTCCACATACTCATTAGGTTTCAGATGTTGCTGTATTGCAGAAGTTGTTGAAGGCTCCCTCTGCTGGGTTGCCATCTTTAGTTTGTTTGGTGGAGATTAGAATAACAAAACCAGACCAAGTCATAACCTTAACACACACATAACAGGTTGTGATTATTGTCACAGTGTATTTTGATGTTTGCATATTTGAGTTTCCATTTAGCTGATTTTCAAAAATCTTGGGTTTTTTTTCCCCTGTCTTATTTTTAGTTTGCGTTTCTATACCAAAGAGAAGAATTTTGGATTAGAAAAAGAATAAAAAGTCAATACCAAAAGATGTTGCCAGGACTGGGTTTGTAGGATCAGATGTGAGTTTTTCAAATTGGAACCTTTTCTAATAGACCCCTGGGAAATGTCTTAGCTAAATTGCAGCAGTGACTGGTGAAGTCAATCGAGGTAAATTGCTCCCCTTGCTAAGGGTTCAGAAACCAGGCAGTTGAAGCTAAAATTCCAAGGGAAATCGGGCAGAACTATTGCAGATGGTTTCCCCTTTGAATAGAGAAGGGGGCTGGTGTCACTGTTGATGAATGGGGGGAGATTAAAGCCTGATTTTTGCAATGAATTGGTAACATAATTTTGGCAATCTAAAGAGAAATATATGAGAAGGCTATCAAAATCAGTTAGATGATTATTTTTAGTATTAGCTATAAATGACATTTCAGAACACAACCATGATACTAGTGGGCTCACCTGTGGTTTGTACCAGAAAAATAGCACCAAGAGAATTTGTGTTTACCCTCAGTGAGCTCAGAGGTGGAGGAATTGCTTAGGATGTTTTGAATTTCTACTTAGCATTCAGCGACTGGAGCATTTTTGATTTGCATTAGAAGTGAACCCCACTGCTTTTGACTGTCTGTGGTGGTATGTTAGAAGAGGTCATCAAGGGAGCGTTTGTGATTGGTATTTGGATGACATGTGTTACTTATGTCACACTTCCTCTCCTACTTGTTTGAGGAAGTTCCTTAAGCTCTGTGCAAAACGGGAATAGTAATGTGTCATAGAATCCTGTGGCAACATTAGGTCCTTTGTAATTGGTAAAACTCAATACTAACAACATGTCTATCCATTTTTCTCAGTGTCTGGCAAGTGCAGACAGTGCTGAATTAAGGAACAAGCTTTAAATCCTTCAATTAAAGATTTTGAAGTTAAAGCCTAAAGAGAATTTCTTGTGTTTTAGCTCTCTATGACTTCCTTTATAGAAGTTTTAGAAGATCAAGTCTTTCATTTTTCAAGAGAATAAAGGATGTCATGATTCCCTTAGCTGATGAAAGCTGTGGGACCATCATTTGTGTAGATAGGACTTATTAGTATAATTAATAGGTTTGCAGCTGTCCCAGACCCATTATAAGATTATATTTTGACCCATTTTTCTCCCCTATATTCATATATAAATATTTGAATGTTTTTTTGGCATTCACATTTTAATACTACTTGGATGAATTTGGCATCATATGATTATAAAATCAAAATTAATGTTTAATGCTTGCCATGATCTGAGTGTGACCCCTAAAATTCATGTATTAGAAGCTTAATTCCCAGTGTAACAGTGCTGGGAAGTGAAGAATTTTATGGAGTTTGGGATATAAAAGATACATGCTCAAATAAAAGGGTTTGAGCAAGAAAGTTGTTCTTTTTTTTGCCATGAGAGGACACAGTGTTCCTCCCGTCTAGAAGCTGCAGCAGCAAGGCACCATTTTGGAAGTGGGGGCCAGGCTTTTTGCCAGACATCAAGCCTGTTGGCACCTTGACCTTGGACCCACAACCTCTAGAACTGTGAGAAATATATACCTGTTCTTTATAAATTTCCCAGTCTCAAGTGTTTTGTTATGGCAGCATAGACAGAATAAGACAATGCCAAACTTTGCATTACCAGTGGGCTGATTTTGGTTTGTATGAACTTCCTCCTACATATCACTATTTATTAATCCTTTTTTTAAAACATCTCTCAGAGTTGTTTTTGCCATATATTTGGTACAACTAAACATTTTCCTATTTTTCTTACCATTTTGTCCCTGTCTAATTTAAGCTGAGTTCCTCTAGGCTCTAGTGCCTATGTTCTGTGGTTTGTAAAATGCTCTGTACTTTTATAGCCTCTATAAATAGCAAAATAGAGCTCATGGCAATAACTGTAGCACCCGGCATATTTAGAGTTAGTCTGTTAGAAAGATGGGAAGAGAGAGGTGTCTATGGAGGGCACAGAGTGTCTAGCCTGCAAAATTATTCATTGTCACATACTCATCTACACTGTTCCTGATTTTATTCACTTATTAATAGATGAAAACCTTTTATCTTTGAGACATTTTATATGTAGAACAGGCCTGGTGCTGTTTTTTCACTGCCCCTTCTTTTAACACAGTAGAGATGAAGAGGAGAAAGGCTGCTTCATAGTATGGTGAGATTCCAGCCAGACGCTTTATGCTAGGGGCCAAGCTTCCTATCCTGTTCTGTTACAGTGCATTACTACAGCTGCCTTCACATATTTGGAAGAGATGAAGCTAGGAGCTAGAAGCTATTTCTATTAGCCCTGTCAATATAGTTTGATAAAATGCAAATGTCTTTAAAATGGTAGGCTTCCAATTAAAAAGCTCCAGCAGGGAGTCTGTTTTGATAATGAAAGTGATTAAGAAGGCTCTATTTTTTTTCCATTGGTAAGAATGTTCAGCTAAAATAGCTTGACTTTCTGTTGTAATTGGACTCTGCTAATGAGGTTCTAATAACTCTTAGGTTCTAATAATGATTTTAACATCTATTAGTTCTCTTCAGTGATCAATGCTGGAGACCAGGAGAATACAATTTCTGGATGGTAGTATATGGGGTTCTTAAGGCCATTCATTTCCCCTGCTCCTGCATTCTAAGAAATCAATAAGAAGTAATATTTATTTCCTTTAATTCTGTAATCTAGTGTATATCTCAGGTCTGAGTAAAGCCAAATCTATATGGTTTGTCGGTGTTTATGTTTGGAATTGCCTTTACAACTTGCAACTTAAAAAGGGCCTCGAAGCATTAGTTTTGTTGTACAAATGGGAGGTACAGAATAAAGACATCTATAGAATTAATGCAGCCTACACATCATTTTAAACCCAATTTGAAGAGTATTCAGTCTGTTCAGCCACTTTCCATACATATCTGGTAGTGATCAGCATGGTAGAGAATTTTCTGGTAGAAGTAGGCCAGAAGATTGAATATACTATATTTCCTCAACCCACATAATTCTGGGACATGTATTGAGCTAGAATGATTGTCTGAGATGGGCTGCCATGGTTATCTCACAGCACCTCATTAACAGCCTGTCACCAGCCATCTTTCCTTATTAGAATCAGTTTGTGTTCTCAGACTTTAATAAAAGTCTGCCTTTTCACTATTTTCCTATCTTATTCACTGTTTATTCTCAGAGGACTTTATACTCTTCCCTTATAACAAACTTGTGAGGCAGAATATGTCTCTCTAGTAGGAGAGGATTACCAAGGGATTAGAGAGGCAAAGAACTGTTGTGGGGTATGCTCAGTGACTCTGAATGTTCCCAAGCTTACTTTGTGGGTTTATCGTCTCTCAGGATTGTAGTCCTGTCAGTATAGCAATCTAAATGAAATCATTGCAAGCTGTTACATGGCACAGGGAGGTTTTGTATGATCTGATAATTGAAGAATATTTACAAAAGAAATATTCCTTAGTACTAAGAATTTGGAAGTGATGAGTATTCCTGTCTGTAGTTGGAAAAGTCATTTTTCTCTGGTTTCAAACTTGCATCAGTGGTGTTCATGTTTTCTATATCTTATCACTTAGGGGAGTTGTGGCTTTTAATTTAAATATCACAGTGACAAGTTAGAGTGGAATTTGCCTTTCTTAGTAGTTGAGTCAAGTCATCATGTATGAGATGAAGATTATATACAGTGCAAATCACCCCTGAAAATGCATTTAGTGTCATTTTTTTATAAAATTGTGCATTTGAGGGTAGTTAGATGGATTGTCTGGGATCAGGAACAGTTTACAGTCCTTTTTTGAATGGAATTGGGGGGATGCTGGATCAATAGCCTTTCCTACCATCTTTCTTTTGAAAGAATGTGGTTAATACAGTGAAAAGTTAAATATGTGTGTATGGTAAATTCTTGGTCTCCATGGCATCTCTAGAGTTGATAATGAATTGCCCCCAGAGAAGTAAATACCATATGATTATGTAGGTATTAAGAGATTGAACTGGAGATAGAGGAGCTCTTGATTCTGCTGGTTTAAATATGTCACTTCTAGATGCAAGAGCTTGAGTTTATTTCTTGGGGCCTGGAAGCATTAAGTAGAGAATATTTTTTTAAATTTATTTTTATTAGTACATATTTGCCATACATAAAAATCACATTCATCATAGGGAATTTGTACTTGTACATAATGTTTCAATTTTCCCCCCATTTTCCTTCCCTTCCTTCAACTGTTCTTACCTTCCCCATTTACAAAAGTTGTGTTTCCATTTTTACCCTTCCACTCTCTCACTCTTTTTAAAATCTCTTTAGGTAGAGAATCTTTTAAAAGTG
Organism: Fukomys damarensis; assembly: GCF_012274545.1. Taxonomy (NCBI): domain Eukaryota; kingdom Metazoa; phylum Chordata; class Mammalia; order Rodentia; family Bathyergidae; genus Fukomys; species Fukomys damarensis. The sequence goes on along the minus strand of NW_022900916.1, from coordinate 39,058,252 downwards.
GCAGTGCTGATCGGCATTAACTCTTCTTCCACAGGATGACTGTCCATAGGTTAGGGAGGTGAGTGCTTGTCCTTGCCACAGGCCAGGGTGCAAACATGTTTTCCTAGCTCCTTGAAATTCATGGTGTCATTGTATGGTGACTTCTTCTAACTGGGATATTGAGTTATTGCTGAATTTAGAGGATTGTTTTAGCTTGTCTCTGGCAGCCTGTCCAATTAATTCTGTTACCTCTTTTGTTGGCAGTCCTTACTTTGTCTCTCTTCTGTTAGGTAAACTGACCAGCTGCCATGTCTTGTCTGGATCAATTTATTGCATTTGTCTTGTTCTTGATTGAGGTTCTTTGAAATGCATTTTTTCTTTCCCTTTTATCATATGGATAGAATCTTTGTTTAAAATTCTGGTTATTTTCTGTAGACATATTGAATAAGGAATTCTTATATACATCTGCTTATAGCTTCTTTATCCCTTTTCCATTACAGAGGTAGCTTTATTAACTGGAACTGTGCCCTTTTGTGACCCGTTACTGGAGTGCACTGCTTAATCCTCTCTTGCTTTTTAAATTCTCTGCCTGTAATGAATTAAATAGTTTTTGACTCTTTCTGATAAGGATATTTATGGGTCAGGCTGGCAGAATTCCACTGAGGCACATTAGTGTCTCCTTTGAATTGAAGCATTTGTATGGAAGCATCTTTCTGAATGGAAGGAAGTGAAAATATTTGGAGACGTCTTGCTGCCACCTCAGCTTCCAGCTTGTGCCACTCCCCTTCAGCAATGTTCACTGTGCCAGGCAGTGATTACCAGCATCTCAAAGGTAAACCAGCAGTTAGATTCATTCATGTTTCATTCATTCACTGCTCCGATAATTTCTTTAGCACCTTTATGGCACTTAAATATTTTTTAGCACTGTGTTACTTACCAAGAGTGTACAGAGATGTTTCTGAAGATAGACAAGGATGGTGGGTGGATGAATCAGGGTAAAATAGAAATAAACATTGCACGGTGGAATAAAAGTGCTTTTGGGTATGGTACAAAAGGGGCATACACCAGAAATTCAGAGATAGAAGTATTAAGGTTGGAGAATTTCATAGCTTGGTACTGCTATCGCTGGTACTGATGATAAATAGCATATAACATTTTACATATTTACTCCATGCAGCACTGAGCCAAAAACTTTACCTGTGCTATTTATTTGATTGCTTACAAAGTCAAAGCTGTATAAGGTGAGGGTTTTATTGTCTTTATTTTGCATGTTAGGAAGCTGAAGGTTGGAAACTTTTAAGATAACTTGCTCCAGGTGAGACAGCTGGTAAATAGAACCCTTGGGAGTAAAACCTAGGCCTGGCCTCAAAATTGTACTTGTAACCACTACATCTTATTGTTTGAATTCACTTGATTTTCACTTCACTCCTTTATCCGGGTCACCAGTTCTTTCAATTAAAAAAAATGTGGTGAAATGAATGTGTTGAATAATTTGTGTTGTGCTGAATGCTTATTGCTATTTCATGCTATATACACTTAATTGCTTGTGTATGCTTATTGCTTAATTACATAAAATGTCATAGTCCCTTTATCATTTTTCTGCAAAACTGCCTCTTATTTACTGTGACTTAAGCAGACAGAAAAGTAAAGAGGGTGCTAATTTTTAATTTTGGCGGCCAGAATTTTTGGTAATGTTTTCTTCATGAATGCATGGATATCTCATTGGTCAAAGCATGTGTCTGGTCAGAATGCAACTATTCAGCATGGGAGCATGAAACAGCTGTCACTATGCAACATCTTTTCCAGGCACCAGGAAGACATCTGGACTCAGTATGTTGGTGTAAGAAAAATGGTTCTTGCTGATCATGTTGTCATAGGATTTTGCATCGAGCAGAGCTGGGGGCTATGTGTCTCTGCTGTTTGCCTTCTGATTGTTATTCACCCTGAATTGATGCAAAGAAAACAATCAGTGTGGGAGCCATAGGCTATTTCGAACAATACTGTTAGTTTTCCAAGGTACCAAATTTAAGTTTTAAAATTTTTCCTGTATTGGTGAAAGTGACTTAAATGGTTGATGTTTGGTCAAGCTGTAAGTCAGTTGGGTGACTTCTCTGTTCATGCTTTTTCACATGGTCACCATGCTATACTCTTTTTGAGGTGTACTTGTAGGTAGATTGATTATACTTGATTGGAATCATATGGTATGAATGTAAGGGTAGGAAGTTTTTGCCAAGAAGATTATTCAGCTATAGGCCAGGAAGAGCAGCACAGTGCCTGCCTGGCAAGTTTGAGGTCCTGAGTTCTTTGTTCCCCGGTACTGGAACGCCCCCCCCCCGCCCAAAAAAAAGATCATGCAGTGTGATAGATGAGAAGTAGAGCTTCATATTTATTAAATATATCCTACCTTCTTGACCTTATTAGAGTTACACTACATTTCTTTTAATTCTTAAAAGTTTAAAAGCCCCCTCACCCCCGTTTAGCAATAGTGGCATATGAAATAATGATTTTTTTTTTTTTTTTTTGGTACCGGGGATTGAACTCGGGTCCTTGCACTTAAGGCAAGCCACCGAACTGCTGAGCTAAATCCCTGGCCCTGATGTGTTTTAAGGTATAATCTCACATTTGGTTATATTATGTTTTCTTACTTCTGCACCTTGGCTTATGCTGTTTTTTGTTCTTATTTTGGCTTCTCATTTTCAAAGTTTTATTTACATTTTAGAATTTTTTTTGCTTTGTTTTGTTTTTTGAGACAGGGTCTCACTATGTAGTTGAGTCTGACCTGGAACTTACTATGTAGCCCAGGCTGGTCTGGAACTCACAGTGATCCTCCTGCCTCAGCCTCCAGAGTGCTGGGATTATAGGTGTGCGCCACCACACCCGGCTATTACTTGGTTCTAAACACCCTTTCTTGCCTATTCCTTTTGACTAAGAAGACTGCTCAGCAAATTTGCAACACCTGAGTTCTTTTGGTTCTAGCCTGGTCATCTCTTCAAAAAAGACATGCATTGTTTACTGTTCAGCATTGGTGTTTTCCTGCCTGTTGGATAATTTATGTAACACTTCATTGGGAGCACAGGCTTCACAAACATAATCAATGCAGAAGGACACTGAAGGAGGGTAGTAGAGAATGTATTTCAGGAAAAACTCATTAAATTTAAGGTTGTTTAACTTCACCAACAGAAACAAGAGCAGTTGGTACATCCTTGAATCTTAGAGATTTAGTCCTGGAGGAGACTTGAGAGTCTGTGTCTTTTCTTACAGGTCAAAATTAGATTTAAGGACCTCAGATGAATGATTCTTTTTTGTGTGAACAAAGGTTTAGTTTTTTCCTCACTAATTTGGTAAGACTATTTCTGTGCTCACAACCCTTTATGGTATAGGTGGCTGTTGTGCCTTCAGTTACAGAGAGATGTTTCTTTACTATGTCTTTTAAATTTTAAGTGTCATTTGTCTGTGACCTTTCTTCTTTCTTAAACTGTAATTTTTAGAGTTGAGGAATAAAAGGAGTGTCTTAGATCTAGCGTTCATGCTAGATCTAAATCTAAAATAATAACCATATTTTGCTCATATCAGAAACCATACAAAATGCTTCCTGTTTCTCCTCTGTGGCACCACAATGATGCGTATAAAATGGATATGTTGAAGGACCATTTTGACACTTGCTTTCATGCTGCCTAAAAATATATTATGAAACATGTAATTTGCTTTTCTTAAATTACCAAGGAATATACTAAACAAACATTTCTAGCTACTCTCTTGTAAACACATCCTATGAACTAGAGACATTTGTTTGATGTATTTGCTCTGGGAGCAGGTTGAACCCTCAGTCATCTGTCATTGAAGTGTCAGTCTGAGAGTTTATTTTAATCTCAGATGATTTATATTTGTCTTAGATTTCTTTTTTATTGACATAATGGTTCTAATTTAATTTCTTTCTGTAAATTTGTCTTATTATTTAATAATGGAACTTACTTTGTTTTCCATCTGAAATTCTGGTGATTAGGTACCAAGTTTTTATTTGCCAGGTTATGGCAATTTTATCCAATTTGATCACACACAATGGGTGAAGTCACTATTTAGCCTTCACTCTTAGCCCTTGACACAGAGCATATTGTGGCCATAGTGTGTATGTGTGTGCGTGTGTGTATGTGTTTTCCTCATAAGAATAACATGGGACGCAGGGTCACAGAGAAGAAAAAGCCATGTGAATAAAACAGAGGCAGAACTGGAATGATATGGCTCAAAGCAAAGACTGCCAAGGATTTTTGGCAAACACCAGAAGCTAGGAGAGTTAAGGAAGGTTTCTTCCACAGAACCTTGAGAGGGAGCATGGCCCTATCAACATCTTGGTTTCAGGCTTTTGGCTCTTAACCATGGAAGAATAAATTCCTGTTATTTTAATCCATGCAGTTTGTTTTGGCAGCTCTTAGAAACAAATTCCTCCTCCCGTTTTACAGTGTACAGTGTATGATTAAGAATGGCTTTCCTTTTTGTAACAGTAACAACCAACAAACCAAAACAATCACACGGTTTTTAAAGTGAGCATTGCATATGGCAGGGGTATTCATTTTGATTTTCAGAATTTTGATTTGATTGTTTCAACTAATATAAAAGAACTGGCATTTCTGGAAATTTCTAGCTAGGGTGAATTCTTAAACATCATTGTATACAAGCTTCCTGTCATGTTTCACCCTGGGAGTGTAATCACCAAGGCAGAATGGAATGTTAAAAGTTAGATTTTTTTTGTCTTTAGAGACAAGTGGCTTCTCCAGATTTCCTCAAGCTTAGAAAGTAAACCGCCACCCCTACTTTTCTCAGTCCAGATGAGGACACAGAACATGCAGATGCTGGCCCCAGAAAGCTGCGGTTCAGCCCACTTCCACAGAGAAGGAAGGGAATGGAAGAGGAGGGCTGGGAAGAATGAAGTAAGCTCAGAGCTGTTTTCTCATTGTATTCCCTTTCCTTTCTTCCTTACTATAAAAGATCCTTGCACACAGGAATACAGTGAGATGGTGATTTGTAGCAAGATGAGGCTCCTCCATACCCTTAGATGTAGCTTTTTTTTTTTTTTTTACTGGGAAATGAACTTGGGACATTGCACTTGTGAGGCAGGTGGCAGCACCACTGAGCTAAATTCCTGGCCCAGAGCTAGCTTTGAATAAAGCCTTTTTCCTCTTCACCAAGAATGGCTTTCCATGGATGGTTGATTTAGGAGTGGTGAACAAATGGAGCAAAGCAGATAGGCCTGAGTGGCCAGTAATACGAGGTTGCTGATTGCCTCAGTGGAATTAGGAAAAGCATTGTTCTCATTTCTGTTCTTGTACCTCTTCCTAACCAGCTGCCTGTTTTCCAAGCATCTCGCTGTTTCATATTGATGCTGGCAAAACTGGCTTAGAGTGGTGAATGTGGAACTGTGTAGTCTCGGTGTCTAAGGATAGCCTCGTAAGATTTGATTAACCCAATAGCAAGTTTTTAAAAAAAGGCAGTTAAGCAAAACTCTGTACCACTTATATAGATTTCTCAAAAAACTTCTGGTGATTTTAACTATTATGCTCAGGTTACTTTGCTTTCTGATATTTAAAACTGTTGATATATCACCTATTTTTTTAAAGATGTTACTGAGGTTTTATTGATATTGCAAGAAAACTATATGTACCATTTGGTGAATTTTGAGAAATATATATAACCATGAATCCCATTATTACAAACAAGATCTAGTGAACATATTCATTACTCCCATAGAAATTTTCATGTGTCCTTTTGTATTACTTTCCTCTGCCCCTCGTGCAGAGACCCTAACTACTGCTCTGCTTTTTGTCACTATTCATTAGTTTGCTTTTGCTGGGATTTTCTATAAATGGAACGAAACAGGTGTACTTTATTCCCTTGTATGACTATATCATGGTTTGTTCTTCCATTTACTTGTTGATAATCATAGGAATTGTTTCAGTTTTGGATGTTTATATACAAGCTACTCTGAACGTTTATATGGAGATATGATTTATTGTCTCAAGCAAATATCTTGGAGAGGAATGATCAGATCATATGAACATGTTGTCTCTGTTCTTTTTCTAATACTTTTTGGTTGTTCTTTCACTGGCCCCAGTTAGTTGGTATTTTCTCCACACTCAAGCACTGACCAAGACTCTGCTAAAGGAGATCCTTTGAGATCTCAGAGGTCCTCTTTCTGCACTGTACTATTCTCCCTGGATGAGTTCATGCCATGAACTCTAGGCATGTTGATCTCCACAGACTCTGTCCTTTCCTGCTAGAAACTCTTAGAAAGCTGTAAGCTGAGGCAGTTGCGGGCTCACTTGTTTGCTGTCTGCTAGAAGCACTGTCTTTTGCTGCCTATTATACAACATATTGAAGTCAGGTTTAAATACCCTACCTCCTCACCCTTATTTTAGGCAGGAGGATATTTTTTGGCTGGAAACAGAAGTTCAACACTTAAGTTACTGCATTTTAAATTTTAAACATAGACCCATGTAGCCCATTACGCCGTGCTTCCTAATTATTCTTTTACTCCAGATTTTTAATTTTTCTTAAGAACACTAAATATACACCAGAGTTGGTCAAAGAATATAAACGATTTTATTTCCATTTTTTTTTTTATTGAGTTTATTGGTACATTTAGGGATACAGTACAGTTACATTCATTGTTGGGATCATGTACCTTTACATGGCAAGTCTTGATTCTCATTTTTTTCCCCTTACCTCTGCCCTCCCTTCACCCCCTCCTCCCCTCCCCATCTACAAACACTTTATTTTCATCTTTTCATTCTCTCACATTTTTTTCTTTTCCCTTTTTGTTCTTCCCCTACGTATCACACCTTCCCTACACCTTTAGCTCCTTTCCTCCCATTTCTAAAGGTCAGTAATCTTATTAGAATCTTATGCATTGTTGCAGAATATTCACACCAGGGAAACTATTTGGTATTTACACATGTGGGACTTATTTATTTCACTTAGGAGTATATCTTCAATATGTATCCATTTTCCTATGAATGAATCTATTCTCTCGCTCTTTATGGCTGAGTAATATTCCATTTTATAGAAAAACCACAACTTCTTTATCCAGTTTCCAACGGATGGGCAAATAGGTTGTTTCCAAGATTTAGCTATTACAAACTGTGCCGCTATAAACATGGGTGCACATACTTCTCTGTGATATGATTCTTTTAGTTCTCTTGGAAAGATACCCAACAGAGGGATGGCTGGGTCAAATGGAACCTCCAGTCCAAGCTCTTTGAGGTATCTCCATATTGATTTCCATAGTGGTTGCACTAGTCTGCACTCCCACCAACAATGGAGGAGGGTTCCTTTCTCCCCACAACCCCGCCAACATTTGTTATTGTGTGATTTCTTGATAGCAGCCATTCTTTGTGGGGTGAGGTGGAATCTCAGTGTTGTTTTCATCTGCATCTCTCGAATGACCAGTGATGTGGAACATTTTTTCATATATTTTCTTGCTGCTTTCACTTCTTTGTATGAGAAATGTCTGTTCATTTCGGATGCCCATTTTTGGATCGGGTCTTTATATTTGGGGGGACTGATTGTTTTGAGTTCTTTATATATCCTTGATAATAGTCCTTTGTCTGAGGTACAGCTGGTAAAAATTTTTTCCCACATTGTAGATTGTCTCTTAGTTCTGCTAATGGTTTCTTTTGAAGTACAGAAGCTTTTTAGTAAGATGAGATCCCAGTTGTTGATTCTTTCTGCTAGTTCCCGTGCTACTGAGGATTTGTTCATAAAGTCTTTTCCTATACCAATGTCTTCCAGAGTTCTGCCTAACTTACTTTCCAGCAAGTTTAATGTTTCTGTTTTAATATTTAGATCTTTAATCCATTTGGATTTTAATTTAGTGCATGGCGAAAGATAAGGGTCTAATTTTAATCTGTGACAGGTTGATATCCAGTTTTTCCAACACCATTTATTAAAGAGGCTATCTTTCCTCCACTGAGGATGGTGAGCTCCTTTGTCGAAGATGAGGTAGCTGAGTACATCTGCATTTGTTTTTGTGTCTTCCAGTCTGTTCCATTGATCCTCAGGCCTATTTCTTTGCCAGTACCATGCTGATTTTATCACAGTGGCTTTGTAGTATAGTTTCAAATTGGGAATTGTTACACCTGGTGCCATGTGACTGTTGCCTATAATGGCTTTTGCTATTCTAGGTCTCTTGTGGTTCCAAATGAATTTTTGGATTCTTTTTTCTAGTTCTGTGAAATATAGTGTTGGAATTTCAATTGGCATTGCATTGAATGTATATAGCAGTTTCGGTAGTATGGCCATTTTCACTATGTTGATTCTTCCTACCCAGGAGCAGGGGATATCTTTCCATTTTTTTATATCCTCTTCGATTTCTTTTTTCAGAGTGCTGTAGTTTTCAGTGTAGAGATCTTTTGTTTCTTTTGTTAGATTGATTCCTAGATACTTCATTTTTTTGGATGCTATTGTAAAAGGAATTTTTTCCCTTATTTCTCTTTCTGTCTGTCTGTTATTTGTGTATAGAAAGGCTATTGATTTTTGGGTATTCACCTTGTATCCAGATACTTTACTGAATCTGTCAATTAAGTCTAGAAGTTTTTTGGTGGAGTTTTTTGGATCTTCAATGTAGAGTATCATATCATCAGCAAATAATGATAGTTTAACTTCTTCCTTTCCTATCTTTATTGCTTTAATTTCTTTCTCTTGTCTAATTGCTGTGGCTAATGTTTCCAGAACTATATTGAAGAGAAGTGGCGATAGTGGGCATCCTTGTCTTGTTCCTGATTTTAACATGAAGGTTTTCAGTTTTTGGCCATTCAATATGATGTTGGCTGATGGTTTTTCATAAATAGCCTTTATTAAATTGAGGTATAGACCATCTATTCCAATTTTTTGCAGGGTTTTTATCATGAATGGGTGTTGAATTTTATCAAATGCTTTTTCTGCATCTATTGAGAGGATCATATGGTTTTTGTCCTTGACTTTGTTAATATAATGTATTACATTCACTGACTTTCGTATGTTGAACCACCCTTGCATCTCTGGAATAAATCCGACTTGGTCATGATGGATGATCTTCTTAATAATCCTCTGTATTCTGTTTGCTAGTATCTTATTAAGGATTTTTGCATCTATATTCATTAAGGAGATTGGTCTGTAGTTCTCCTTTTTGGTTGTATCTTTCTCTGGTTTGGGAATCAGAGTGATACTTGCTTCCAGGAATGAATTTGGAAGTATAGCTTCTCTTTCAATTTCATTGAAAAGTTTGAAGAGTAATGGTAGTAGTTCTTCTCTAAATGTCTTGTAAAATTCAGCAGTGAATCCATCAGGGCCTGGGCTTTTCTTTGTTGGTAAGTTTTTAATTACATTTTCAATTTCACTGATTGTGATTGGGGTGTTTAAAATGTTTTTATCTTCTTCGTTCAACTTTGGTAATTCATAAGTATCTAGAAATCTGTCCATTTCTTCTGTGTTTTCCATTTTATTAGAGTACAGGTTCTCAAAGTAGGTGTTCATGATCCTCTGGATTTCTTTCGGATCTGTTGTGACTTCGCCTTTTTCATTCCTAATTGCATGGATCTGAGCCTTTTCTTTCCTTTTTTTGATAAGATTAGCTAAGGGTTTGTCAATTTTATTTATTCTTTCAAAAAACCAGCTCTTTGTTTCATTTATTTTTTGTATCGTTTTCTTAATTTCAATTGCATTGATTTCTGCTCGGATCTTTATAATTTCCTCTCTTGTTCGAGCTTTGGGTTTTTCTTGCTCTTGTTTTTCTAGGAGTCTAAGTTTCATCGTTAAGTTGTTTATTTGAGCCCGCTCTGTTTTCCTAGTGTGGGCATTCAATGTTATGAATTTTCCACGTAGAACTGCTTTCATTGTGTCCCAAAGATTCCTGTATGTTGTATTGGCATTCTCATTTATTTGTAAAAACTGTCTAATTTCTTCTTTAATTTCCTCTGTAATCCATTGATTGTTTAGGAGAGTGTTGTTCAGTTTCCATGTGCTTGTGAAGTTTCTATAGTTTCTTGTGCTATTGATGTCTAGTTTGATTGCACTATGATCTGATAATAAACAGGGGATGACTTCAATTTTTTTGCATTTATTTAGACCTGTTTTGTGAGCCAGTATGTGGTCTATTTTGGAGAATGATCCATGTGCAGCCGAAAAGAATGTATATTCTGGTTTTTGGGGGTGGAATACTCTATAAACATCTATTAAGTCCATGTGTTCCAAAGCTTGGTTCAGTTCTATTATTTCATTGTTGATTTTCTGCCTAGTAGATCTGTCAATTTGTGATAGTGGGGTATTTAAATCCCCCACTACAATTGTATTAGTGCTTATTTGGTTTTTCATGTTACTTAATATTTGTTTTATATAGTTGGGGGCATTTATATTTGGTGCATATATGTTTATGATTGTCAGCTCTTCCTCTTGAATTGTTCCCTTTACAAGGATGTAGTGTCCTTCTTTGTCTCTCTTAATGAGTTTTGGTTTGAAATTTACTTTATCTGAGAATAAGATTGCTACCCCTGCTTTTTTCTGGACTCCTGACGCATGGAGAATTGTTTTCCATCCTTTCACTTTCAGTCTATGGACTTCCTTTTGCACTAGGTGTGTTTCTTGTATACAACATATTGTTGGATTTTGCTTCTTAATCCATTCTGCCAATCTGTTTCTCTTGATTGGTGAATTGAGGCCATTAACATTGATGGTTACAACTGATATATTTTGACTTATTCTTGTCATGTTTTTGTCCATTTGTTGACTCTTTTTACTTTTTCTCCCATCTCCTTTTAGTTTCTTGCCTTGCCTATTTGATTTGGTCTGTTGGGCCTCATGTTATTGTGAATTTCGTTGTCCTTTTCTAGGATATTGTTTAGAATTCCTTGCAGTGCTGGTTTGGTGTTCATGAAATTTCTCAGGTGCTCTTTGTCGTGGAAGTATTTTATTTCCCCATCTATTTTGAAAGAGAGTTTTGCAGGATACAAAAGTCTAGGTTGGAGATTCTTTTCTTTTAGGACTTGGAATACCTCACTCCAGGCTCTCCTTGACCTAAGGGTTTGTGTTGAAAAGTCTGCTGTGATTCTAATGGGCTTCCCTTTGCATGTGATTTGTTTCTTTTCTCTTACTGCTTGTAGTATTTTGTTTTTCTGTTGGATTTCTGGAATCTTGATTATTATATGTCTAGGTGTAGATTTTTTTTGATCGTGGCTAGTTGGGGTTCTATATGCCTCACTTATCTGTATGTCTAATTCTTCCCTTCTGTTTGGGAAGTTTTCTGTCATTAATTCTGTGAAGAGCTTTTTTATATCATTTGTGTTTTCTCCTGTTTTTTCATGAATTCCTATCAGTCTTATGTTATTTTTCTTTGTATCGTCTAGGAGTTGTTGGATTGATTTCTCATGATCCCTTACTGTTTTTAATAGACCTCTTTTTTCACGGTCACTGACTGCTATCCTATCTTCTATATCTGAAATTCTATCTTCGCAATCTTTTATTCTGTTTCGTACACTTTCAATAGAGTTTTTAATCTCCTGGATATCTGTTTGAATCTGTTTTATGGATTCCATTTCTTTCCTCTGTTGGGCATTCATTGTTTCCATGTCTTTCTTATGCTGAGTCTTCATGGCTTCTATCACAGTCTTGAGCTCATCTATTTTTTTCTCAGTTTCTGCTCTAGAGTCTCGAATCATGACTTCTATTTTGCTCATCATCTCTCTGGCTAGCTGGGAAATTATTTCTGATTTGAATTTTTCTAGAGCCTGATTGATCAATTTTGTTACCTCCTGTGCTATGGGTCCAGGGAGTCCTGTTGGTTCACTATCAGACTTTTCATCCTCATTTGTCCTACTATTTGCTATTGGTGAACTGGATATTTGTTTTTGTGTCTTGCTTAAGTGTTTTCTCATTTTTATTTTTATTGTTGGGTTGTCCTTCTTTAATTTCTGGGTATTACTTAAATCTTCCTAATATAGTTGCGTTTTAGCTTTTGAGTTTCTAATGACTCATAGACATTCTCGTTTTCATAATATCAGAGAAAACAACTCTTTAAATCAATCACCACTCTTTGTCCCAATTGATACATTCAGCAGCCCAATAGGATCAGGCACAGCTTGCCAACTGACCACTTATGGTAGTCATTAATGTATCACCTTTAACTCATGTGAATTAGATTAATTTCAAGAAGCAGCTCATAGTATGTTTGCAGTGAATATTCTTTTCAATATGGCATCTTTACCATTTAGGATGGGGGGTTCGACTTAGAACAAGAGGATTAGATAAGTGAAAGAATTAGAGCAGGTTTGAAGTGAATCCAGAGGTTGTAGAATTACCTTACTATCTTTACAAAGCTATTAAGTTCAGGGGGGATAGAGAGAGTGCAGGAATAAGGACAGGAATATATCCCCTTAACAGTAACAGGCGCTTGCCTTCCCTTGAAGGTACAGAGCCATGAGTGAGGTAAAATGACTGGAGAAAAGAACATAAAGAGAAACCCGTCCTAAAAACAAAAAATAAAAAAAGAAGTCTGAGTTCTTCAGGAACTGGAATAAAAAGGGAGATGAGGGACACTATGGTGGAGCAAGAGACTGAGTTGGAGAGACAGGACAGAAAAAAGAAAGAAATTTTAGGGTGGAAAGAGGAAAAAAGAGACAAGAGAGAGGGAAAGAAAAAGAATTTGAAGGTCCTCTTTCAGGCTATCTCTGATCTCATATTATACCACATGCACAGTCATATGCGGAACCCAATCCCCTGGTTATAGCTAGCCAATGGCTGTTCCTCACGACTGAGACTGAACACAATCTACAAAGCCTAACTTTAGTTTCCTTACCCTCAGGGTTGAACTCCACTCCGTTCTATTACAGGTTTCCCCTGCCCTTTCTTTAAAGATGATCAAAGTTCGGAGCTCAGAAAACTACCCTTCATGGGAACCTATGCCTCTGCAGAGTTGGTCTAAGGACTGGCCCGATCAGGAGTTTTGAGAACGGGGGGGGGGGTCGTGTGGGTGTTTCAAGGGCGCCCGCGCGGCTACCTTCCTTCCTGGGTCTGTTGTCGCGCAGGCCGGGAGCTCACGCGCACGCCGCCGGGTGATCGCAGACAGGCAGGTAGGCAGGCAGCTGAAAAAAACCCCCTCTGGGGTCCTTGGGTCCTTCCTGGGTCTGTTGTCGCGCAGGCCGGGAGCTCACGCGCACGCCGCCGGGTGATCGCAGACAGGCAGGCAGGCAGGCAGGCAGGCAGGTTACTCAGTGAGTGACTCCCAGGTAGATTTATTTCGTCACACTGAAAGACGCGACGGAGAAGGTTCCGGTCAGCGAGGCCGTGCTTCCGGCTGGCGTCTATTTCCATTTTTTAATATCATCTCCTTTGATTGCTTTTAATGCAAAGGATTATTTTATTGGCTATATATTTGCATCTTTTTTAGAAGGCTTTCATTATTTAATTTTCTATATTTGATATTTTATTTTAAAAATGCCTTTGTGTGTGTGTGTGACTGGGGTTTGAACCCAGAGCCTTCACATTTATTTTTGTTTTGAGACTGAATCTCATTAAGTTGCCCAGGTGGGACTTGAACTTGCAGTCTTCCTGCCTCAGCCTTTCAAGTGCAGTACCACACACAGATTATACCTTTCATTCTTGCAGAAATTTTTTTAGTGTTCTGGAATATGTCTTGTCTCTGTTATACTTATGACCATTTTATATCATAAATTCATCAATTTTCCACAGCTGACCTTAAATTTTCATCAGTCTTGCCTTCTCCATCCTACGCCTATTTATTTATTTACCAAATGCTTGAATCTGTGGTACAAGTGGATATTTATTTGTTGCATTGCTGTGTATGAAACATTCTTTGTGGAATCAAGCTCTCTTTTTAGGGTGATGATTGGGATCTCGTATCATTCCAGACCACCCAAACTTCACATTTAAAATTGCTCGTTGAAAGACCAGCATGAAATCCTTATTTCATTGGCTCCTGTTCTATGGTCTGTTCTAGGATAGAATCTGATGGCATCTGAGAAGTTCAAGTTGATCTTAAATTTATGGCATAGCTCCTGGAAATTGCTCTAATAAATGGAGCTGCTAGGTTTGTTATGACTTTTATGGGCCAGCTTTGGTTATTAATTGAAACTAAAGTTTACTTATGTTTTCTTGGTTCATTTCAGGTCCAGTGTTTGTTGTAGGAAGCTGGAGAACATATGGGGTAGTATAATGCTTTAATTTGAAAATGAGTGTGTTTGGTGACATTTTGTGTAAAGGAGGCCAGACCATGCAGTAAGCCATTTCCTGGACAAAACAAATATTTTTATAAAACATTCCTGTCATGCAGCAGATATTCCACTCTTCCCTTCTTTTCAGATCTTACTTAGAAATATTGTCACAGTATTCCTAAGTATTAGGTAAAATACATGAATTGAAAGTACTTGTGTGTATAGATGGAGTAAAAAAAAGTATGGAGGGACCTTTTGGGAGGCAAGTTTCCAGTTACCATGCCATTTGGAGAGTCAAGTACAAGGTATGAAATTGTTGGTGTTTCTTTTAACCAAAGGTTCAAGGCACTGTGGTAATGGCCACCAGCAGGAATGAAGTTATGGGGGTTATATGCACATTCCTTGCCTAAAGCTTATTCAGGCTTCAACTCAGTCCCATTTAGCTCCAGTTCGGAGCAGAAATTTTTGCTCAGGGACCTATTAGTTTCAGAACATCATGGCCTTTTACCCTTTGGGATCTGTGGGTTCAGGGGAAGCACATTCTTCTTTACTCTTGTTGTTATCCACAGCATTGCAATACATTTCTTCTGTTGCCTGCTGCACGCTTTCCTCTGATTTTCAGTCACTAGGGCCCTGCTCATTCTCACTCACAGAGAGTTTTATAATTATTGGATTATGAAGTTATCCAGTGAACCCACCTTGTTAGAGGAAAGTCATAGTCATCGGTACTCCTTTGTATGGTCATATGCTCACTGCACTGTCCAGAGTAAAGGAAGTTTTTATTTGGCAGAGATACTGAATTTAGAAAAAGCTGTATTATTGTTAGATTGTTATAATTTAACATTGTAAGCAAAATATCATCTTAGAGTTGGCAGAGATAAACACTGAAAAACTCTCAGAATAGCTAAAGTTGTACATTAGGGAGGATATGGGGGCTAGGGATACAGGTCAGTGGTAAATGCCTGAGGCTATGGACTTTCCCCCAGGGCCCCCCCCCCCCCCCCCC
>NW_022900916.1:39042436-39042881 GCF_012274545.1 Fukomys damarensis | reverse complement strand
CAAAAAAAAAGTAGTACAGGTTTGTTAGAGGAAATGAGTTCTTAGACTGGTAATACATACCTGGGGGGAGGTTCTTCTTCCTTCTTCCTTGAATAGATGGTAAAGGAAGCCTGACTACCCTTAAGGATCAAAGCAGGGTCAGGAGTGGGTAGTAGGGAAATACTAGCAGCTATTACTAGATGAAGTTGGATGTTAAGTATTTGAGGGTGTGGTGTGCACAGGGAAAGTAGAATACAGTTTGTCAGCTCCCCCCCCCCAAAAAAAATCAGTTAATTATCAGATCTTTTTATACTATAGCATAGAAGGTTTTTAATGTAGGAGATTCATGATAAACCTTCAGAATTTTATGAAACTTGCTATGTTTTTCCTGTCCTTTATCTGTACCTCTACCTTTACCTGGAAGATAGTCTAAAGACTGCCTAAAATGAGACCCCCCCCCCCCCCT
>NW_022900916.1:39037444-39042322 GCF_012274545.1 Fukomys damarensis | reverse complement strand
CTTTTTGAAACAGAGTCTCACTGTGTAGTTCAGACTATCCTGGAACTTTGTAGCCCAGGCTGGTCTCGCATTCGCAGTTATCCTCCTGCCTCAGCCTCCTAACTGCTGGGATTACAGGCATGTGCCACCATGATTGGCTATATCCTCCTTTCTTTATGGCTGCACATGCTCATCCTAGTGGCTCTGTTGAGCTTTTTCAGAAGTTAGCATGTGGTTTTACTTTCTACTCCTTATCTTCCACCTGAGGTGTTTGAACTGGCTTGATCATATTTCTCCACCCCCTTGGCAGTTCCACTTTCTTATGTCTTCTAAATAATTGCTTTGTCATTGTATAGTAATTTCTGAACTGAATACTATAAAAAGAGGACAGTTTATAGTCAGACTAACATAGGTTTCAAGTCTGTTTCTGTGACTTAGTGGTGACCAACCTTAGAAGAGTTATTTGAACTCTGATTTCCTTGTCTATAAAATATTGGTAGAACTGAATTCTTAATCTCTGTGAATATTCATTGGGTCTCCCATAGTGCCTATATGTTATATAGTTCTTTAATACTTATTGCCACTCCACTTTATTTAATAGCTCTTACTAGCTCACTTTGGATCCTTAAATAAGATGGTTCCTAAAAGCAGTCTTTAGCTTTTTGTTTACTACCCATCCACCTCAGCTAGCTGAGCACTACTGGCTTTTTTCCTGTTGAAAGACTTATAGTAATATTCTTGACTTTTCATTTTGAATGATCTGTTCTTACGTGTCATTTTGATTTGCATTGTTATACTAATACTCTAACAGATAATGTGCTTACTAATTAGTCTGTATGTAATAAGACAAGGTACCACATACATGCTTGCATGCTAAGTTCTCTATGCAAAAGTCCTTAGCTCAGCTTTGCAGTGGTGGAAATAGGGAAATTGTTGCAGCACACAAAGAAATTTGTTCTCTTTCTGACATGAATGGTAGTGACATATTACACTAGAGCAAATCATGAAAGCTAGGGTTACATGGTTGTTAGTCATTTAAAATTGGTTTGGACAGTGTGCTGTTGAACAGAACACCTTTTGAGCAGTTCAGGTCCTAATTATCTCTTTCCTTTACCACCATAAGAAAGAAGACTTCTTAACTGGCCTTATTTCTAGTTGTTTTCCTTTCTAATCTAGTTCTGTGTGTGGCTTTTACATTAATCTTCCTGAAATAGACCCGTGATTTTGCTACGATACTTATGCTATTAAAAGTTTCCCCTTTATTAGAAAAGAAAGGACAGACTCCTAAAAGTTACAACACGGTATAAACTTACATACTGTTTCTTATATGCCCTTTTTGTACGCTTTGTTTTTAGAGTAGTTTTTAAGAGGAGGGGTTTGGAAATGTGTAGGGACATATTATGTGTGTATGTTACTCAGAACATTTAGTAGGTAGCTAAATGGACAGCCCTGTCTGCTGAAGATTTGACCTACCCAGACTGGCAGTGGTGCATTCATTGAACAGTGGTACAGTTTTGCCAGATTAGATTGTGGTTTTCTATACCTGTTTCAAGCTTTTTTCTTTTTTACTTTCCTGCTCTGCCTCCTGCCTGGATTGTTCTTTTCCCTCACCTGTGTACAAGTGTTACCTACTCTTCATTATTCAAGCAGACAGGACCATCTCCACATAGCTTCCTCAGATCATTTATATCAGAAGGAATCTCTCCTGCTGAGCTGTCATAGTACTTTACGCATATTTGTTTCACGGTACCACCTTCTATTTCACATTGTAGGCACATGTGTCGTTTCCGTTACTAGACTTGCATTTCTTTGAAGGTTGTATTCATGTTTGATTCATTTTTGTATTGCCAGCATGTAGTACAATACCTTGCAGGTCATAAACACTTGTTTTCTATGAGTGAATGAATAGTTCTGTTACTGCTTTGAAGTTTAGGGATTGTTGTTTGTGACTTGAAAATCCTACTAAAGAGACTGAACCATTTAATGGCAGGTTTGGTTTCTCATGTGTTTTGTTTATTTTATTATTTTCATAACACACAGAGCTCATAGTTTTGAGCCAACACATGAAACAATAAAAAGATTTCATGGTGAGTAGGACCACAGTATTTAGAGGGAGGCATAGGATGGACACCTGAATCAAATTTTCTTTCACCAGTTTGGATAATGGAGTATCAGCATTGTCAGGGCCTTTTAGATTACGTGGGGCTAGGCTTCTGATGTTATAGATGTCATGTGAAGCCCCATAAGGCTAACTTGTCCAGGGCCACAATAGGAATTCCAACAGAAATAATTTCAGCATTATTGTGTTTTTGTTTCTTTGACATCTAAGATTTGTACTTAGAATCACTGCCCCTTCGAAGAAAGCTTCCTTTGTAATTTTTTTTCTTGTCGTACTGAAAGTGTGTCCCAGTGTTCTCTATTTAGAGTGTAGCTCACTAATCATAATGACACCATTAGTCTTTATCTCTTTTGCTAGTATTGTTTCAATGCGTTAGCTGGCAAATTATACAATGAGAAGACAAAATCCTTAATTTTATATTCCTTTTATCCAGTTTGGTCATTTAGAGGATCAGAGCAACAGGCAGCCTAGTTCCTAAAGATTGGTTTCATGGTGCACTGGGGATTTAGTTGCCTGAGGTATCCTGAACTTACTGAAAAGTAAGTTCTTTATGATTCTGGCAGCATTGAGAAGCCTACTGAGCTACGGAGAACTCAAGTTTTATGACCTCTTCGTTAGGCTGCACTGCAGAGACATTGTAATATTGCAGCCAGAAAGATTACTAGGTTTTTGTTGTTGTTGTTGTTGTTTTTCCTGCAGGACATCAAGAGTAAAACTAGAATCAGTTATAGGGGAGCATATTTTTACTTAATGTAAAAAAAAAAAAAAAAAGAACCTTCTAAGAAAGGTGTGCACTGAGAGAGTGGGCTACCCAGAAGGAAGCTATCTATGGTTTCTTTTCATTGAAGCTGTTTAGGTTTGGACTGAATAACTGTATGGTTGGGTCCTGTATAGTTGATAGTACACAGGAGATCTGGCTTAATAGACTTTCATGCTCCCATGAAATCACAGACCCATTGACTCTATGGCCTTAAGTCATGAAAATAATGAGACCAGTTAGTTTACTATAGAAATAATGCATTATTATTAATCCTTTTATATATCAATTAAAAGTGACTTAACTGGTTCTTGGTGAAGCTGCCTAAACCATGTGGCAGTGATCTGCCTGTTTATTTTTTACTTATTATACCAAATGAGCCACCAAATTCATTAAAAATGGAAACTGGTTTATTACTATGATACTGAATTTCTTTTTAATTTTAACCCATCTTAGTTATGCCAGCTTGCTGAAGCTGAGATAATAACAGCACTTTGGTTCTATAAGAGTGAAAAAGAAACTTTTGCACTTTGATTTTTCATTTTGAATAGAAATCTGCTTCTGAACTTTATTTCATAATTTGATTTAGAAGTCCTGCTTTTTACCCAAAGAGTATCTTCTGGCTAGCCATGGAGCATATTAGTCAGATGCTTATATATTTCATGGAGCTTCCCTTTCTCATCAATAATTAATGTAAAAGCATTCACGATGAAATGTTATTCCAATAATAATGACAGTGTCCCAAAGCATGTTCAGATTTGTAATCTCATGAAGAACATGGGAAAGATTACCTGAGTTTTTCACAGTAATCATTATACAGAGAGACAGACCTGAGATACTGAACTAAGTAATTAGTGCAGAACCTAGTCTAGAGTCCCTTTTCCCACTTAGCCTGGATTGTATTCCATTTTAAAGAGGTGGCCTGTCGTTTTATTAGATGTCTTCACAATCAAGCTGCAATATCTATGATTTACTCAAGATTTCACATATTCGAGGAGGCAGAGAAACCCTGCCTGGCAGGATCCTCAGAAACAACTCTTAGTCCAATACCTGATTTACCTGCCTGATTTCCTGTTGATTCTGATTGCCTCTTTCAAGTTAGGGAAACTACTTTAAATATACTGACCTTCTTTGTGGTTGCTGATGATCATCATATTGGAGGTTCGGTTGTTTTCCAGGGAGCAGAGGGAAGTTGTTTAATGGAATCTTAATCAAAATAGTGGTTTCTGTGATACATGTGCTTGAGTTTGCAGACGAATATGGAGAGTGCTTCAGTTTCACATCGGTCTGCAGTGCCTTTTGCCAGGGACTTTGATAAGTTGTTGGTCTTCAAATTAGATGTGCAATTCCTTTGAGGTTAAGATATCTGTAAGCAGCCCCAGGAGCGTAGTTTTCTACTTAAACCTCATTCTGTCATAGGTTACAATCCTTTAGGGGCAGATACAGGTTGTTAGTTTGCTGAAAATAGAATTTAACTGGTTACTGTATAGAGTAATGATTTTTAACTTGGCAAGAGAGTCACGATTCAGTCAGGCCATTAAATCTTTAAAGTTATATGGAAGTTAGAGAAAGTGACTAATTATCCATGTGGACCTCATGAGTGTGACTGTGAATTGTACACATTGGAACTTCTGGCCATCACGAATAACAAGGGTATGGGGTAGATGTCTCTGCCCCAACACTGACCCTTTTTAGTAGTCTGGACTGAGGTTTTCATCTGCCATATATTTATTTGCCATAGAAATGACCAGAGTTTTCCAACTGGCAAAACCCTTATCAAACTTTCCTATTCACTAAATAGGAAAGAGACCATTGAAAATGGTAAAGTAATGTCAGTGGTCAATGATTTCTTTAATTCAACAAAGATATTGGAGGAAAATAGGGACTGGTGGTAAGATGACACATATAGGAAAATGGGGAGGAAAATCAATCCTGGCTATGCTTTCCTTAAAGGGTGATTATTTCTTCACCTTCGGAGGCATGCATGAGTCACCTTGTTGCAGTGAGACCTCTCCCTCCCTCC
>NW_022900916.1:39018324-39036918 GCF_012274545.1 Fukomys damarensis | reverse complement strand
TACCCCTCCCTCTCCCCCTCCCTCTCCCCCCCACCAGGGTTCGAACTCAGGACCTTGCACTTGCAAGGCAGGCATGGTGCCAGATCCCCAGCCCCTGAGCACCTCTTTTGATTTGTATATGTAGTGTTATGGTTACTGTTCCCAGCAGATGCTGAACCAGATGTGTCTGCTATTACTGAAGTGATGCCTGACACCTGTTATCTAAACTCTTCAATATTCCTGGTTCTATCTTCTTCAGCCCTTTAAGATTTTCGAGGCCTTATTAGATATGAACAGTTTTTACCCACAGAGAACAAGCTTCTCCTTGGTGACTGGCAAGATACTGGTCAGCAGACAATGATTATTGGGAGGCTGTATTTGTTGTTTTACCCTGATGAGTATTGTGTTAACGGTGATGGAATCTCATTTGATATCATAGAGAAATGTATTTCCTTCCACTTGTAGCTTTATATGCTGTGTCTATGATTAGAGAGGTTGGGTACTTTTTACACACTGGTAATTAAGATTTTCAAAGGTAAAGGGTGTAATGAGGGGCCAAGCACATTTGCAGATTCCTTGGGACCCCTTTTAGCAGCCTGGACTGGAGTTTAGTCTGAGCTTCTTCTGGCTTATTTACTTCATGTGACATTTCATGAGGAAAAAAAAAAAACTGTCTTTTGATCACCAAGTACAAATCATGCATTCTCTATATCCATTTTATGCTTTGCTTTGAAGATTTCTACACACTTTTGGGAAGGGGATGATGTGTGAATTTCCCTTAATTTGCTAGTGACTTTAGTTATTGTACAAAGTAGTTTAAACCCATATTAGGTTTAGTTAGTTACTGTGAATTAAAGGGGCAGTCTATGCCTTTTTTAAAATTTGTACTTTTATTGTATTGATAGGAAACATGTTAAATGGAAATGTTAAAGGTCTTATATATTTATGAATTAGTGTCACATTTTTATGGATATCAGAGGTATAAAGAAACCAAAGTGAACAGAAAGCTACTAACTTGTGTGAGTTTTTACATGAGCTATATTTTAATAGATACTTTATACAGATTGTTTTAAGCTGCAGAATATTACCTTAAATCCCCATTCCACAAAGCCTCCATCACTTGTCTCATTTACTACACAAGCTTCTCAGCTTCCTGTTACAGGTGTCATCCTTTGCAGTCTTATCATCCCAAATAGCTGCCCCTTTGGCCTTTGTAAAATTTAAATCACATCCTCCCCCACCACCCCCGAGTTTTCATCCTTTTTGTACTCTACAGGTTAACATCTCTGCCTGGCAAACAAAGCTAGGCTCTTCATGATTTGTTTCCTGGCTCCCTATCCAGCATTACTACTTGTCTTATTCTTTCCTGAACTTTTTGTTCTTCCTGCCTGTCTCTCTTCCCTCCCTCTGGAAAACTAATTTATCTATTAAGTTTGAAAACTAAAGAGAAGCATCTCTCCTGCTTCCAACACTATTTCTTAAAAGAATGAAGAACTAATTCTAAAAAGCAAAGAAGGTATAATTTCAGAATAGTGGACTGTCCTTCATTCTAGAGCAATTTACAAGCCCAGACTCAACACTCTGTCCTCTCTTTTTTCACATTGTGAGGACTGGGGAAGATGTCACCATGAACTGTATGTAGCCCATAGACCTGTGTTCCTGAACCTCTTGTTGATACTAAAATTGACAGAGGTTGGAATTATGAGGATGTGAACAAAGTGGGGGAAAAATACTCTGTGAAATGTAGAATTATTGGAAAAGCATAGCTTTAACAGAAAGCCATGAGCAACATGAGAGCAAAAAGGCCTAAAGAAATCTGGTAATCAGAATACGGACGATCAAATGAAAGGAATGCATTTTGATTGACCAGTGAGAAGGAGGAAGGGATGTCCAAGTAGAAATTAATTGGAAAATGAACAGTGTAGAGAACAGGGCAAGCCACAAAGCCCCCCCTCCAAGATACTTAATGACTGCTTCAATTTTATGAGCTGATTCTTTGTTATACAGGGATAGGGATAATATTGATTCATTTTGTGAATTCTCATGCATTCTGTTCAAAGAAGGAAAGAATATTCTTGTACAAGTTTATGAATTGTGAGATGACATTTTTTAGGAAATATCATCCAAGATGACCACCGGGGAATTTGAGCCTTTTAAGCCTTTTGGCCTAAAAGTAATTTAACAATTCTATGTTTTTCTGAGTGACTATAATTGCTAGATGTTCGATAGTTAAGAAATGTAAGCATTTGTGGTGTTGAATGGATTCTTAATATTTATTTGCAAAACCTTAGATGTGTGTCTAAAGCCTTGAATTCTTTCCCAGAGTTACCCATTGTATACTCTCTAGATATGAAATATCAATTTTACAGGCTAGCAAACTGGCATTTAATAGTGGCTAATAGGATAGTGTTTAAGGACAATATATAGTGCATACTTAAATTTTTCTATTACCTGACTCTTGGCACAGATCATTGAATTTAAGTTGTATTGAGATTGTAAAAGATCCAGCTGCCTTAATAAACTCAGCTATGTTGCATGTTTATTTAGTCTCAGGACCTTTCTGCTTTCTAGGCATGTACAGAAGAAAATATAACAATTTGAGTTTCGGCCTTCACATCTACTTGCGTTAGGAAAGTTGTCTTAAGAAAAATGTGAGGGACAGTTTTCGGGATATTTTCTTTAGTCTGCGGCATGGAGCCTACCACCAGTTTTATGTGATTTTCTTGTATTTCTTTTTCTTTCTTTTCTAATGCTTACCCACTTTGATTATGCGTAAAGACCCAGGATTTTACCACATTTTATCTTAAAATTTGAGGGCTTTGACTGAAAGTGCAGCTCAGTGGTAGAGTGAGTGTCTGCCTACCATATGTGAGGTTCTTGGCATTACAAGAAAGTAGGAAACAGTTCAAGAAGAAGAATAGTGTATTTGAGGCTTAATTTTGGTACTAATAGAGCTCTGCAAAGGATGGCTTGTTTTGTACCCATATCATTTTCTCTTGAATTTTATTATGAATTGATCACTGTGCATTTTAGGCATATGAAATACCTCCTTAATGGTTTCTTGGATAAAATACATCGTTCAGTTAGATAAGTAAATGAAATCATCTGGGTTACTAGTCATGACTCATTAGAAATCTCATTTGAAACCATTTCTCTGTCCATTCTTTGTTCAGCATTTATCTTATTGGTTTGTAGTAGTTTAATTTTTCATAAGATCTAAAGCATGAAGACCAGGATTTGGAGTAATAGCCACCCCATCCGCTATTGCTTTCTTTATGCTTTTCCTTTGATTTGTTATTGGTTTTCTTTTGATCTCTTTTTATACATTTCTTAGGTGTTTGTTCTGTTTTCCTCTAAAATGGAGTGAGAATATGAGTTAAAGCACAAGGAAATATGGAATGCTTAAATGGATGTGGTACTGTATAATAACGTATAAGCACTGTCTGAATAAGAAAACTCTTTATGATTGGCCCACATTTGCATATTTGCTGTGCTTTCTATTTCTTAGTATGGCAGCTCCTTCTACACACTTTCTCATTGCTGTCATGCATGTATTCTTCTGTCCCTTGAAACAATTTCTATTTACATCTCTGGCCCTTACCAGTCATAATTCTAGTGTTAAAACCTCATGGAATTGGAAGGGATGATTTCTGTAATCATTGAGTAACATATAAAGCTCTTGACAAAATCAGATGAAAAATAAGCATGGCATTATTGTTTTCTTCCTTCTTTTATCTTCTCTTCAACAGTTCACTTTACCAGTGTAAAATAAGTGGAGTAAATGATGAGAATTTACAAAGGATTATTTTAAAGGCATTTGAAATGAGTAGGAAAAGTTTAACTCCTTATTATAATGTTTCTGGAATTCTGCAAATAAAATCAGCTGTTGGTCTGTCTGTTTATATTTTAGAGGCACTAGGAAAATAATTGAAAAGACAATTCTTAAAATATCTGTGTATGAGTCTTTTATAACACAAATAGTTGCAGTCATATTTTTGTTGACTTTTTTTGCAGTAAGTTTTAAGTAGTTTACATAATTTCCTTTTGGATCAATTGACATGATGGTCAAATAAATGTTTGCTACTAAGTATAGAAATTAGAGAAGACCAAGTTTTGTCATTTACCAAACATGAACACTTGGCCATTTGGGAATTTAGTGTTATGCTCTTCCACCTTTTAAAAGTCATTTGGATGGAGCCCACTTATGTTACACTTGAGTTTTGATTTTTGTATTTTGAATAGAAGTTCTAGAAAAGGCTAGAATAATCGGGCAGCCATTGAAGTCACTAGGGAAAGGGAGGAGTTGTTAGTAGTAAAGAGTCAGTAGCTTTGTCTGCCCTTCTTTCTGGCCACTGTTTTTTCTCTCTCCTACATTAGGTAATTATGGTGGTGGCAAGGGTGCGACCTGGATTCTAAATCACTGCATCATCAGTTTGGTTCAACCTGGCACTTCTAGTTTTTCCACAGTGTTGTCACAGTTACCGTCTGATTTTTAGGCTGTGTGACATTCTTGATAATAATAGGAAGTTGGTTATTCATTTGATTGCTCTGAGAAACTATTGATTAGTGTTGATTTCTTTTTAATATATCACAAGTTTTCGTTCCTGTGAGCTGCCTGCAGATATTTGAAGTTTATCTTTTCATTTCTTTTCCTTTTCTCTCCGAACTTCTTTTAGCCCCACCCACTTCCAAGCTCCCAATTTGAATTAAAATGTAAACAATTTAGGCCTTGAAGACATAAGTCTTTTACACAACTGTTTATTAGCTTTGAATTTTTGAAACTGAACTTTTAAAATTTTCCTTTCCATTTTCATAATTTCTTGAGTTGTACAGATGTCTCTGCAGAATGACAGTTCGCATGGGGGAAGGAGGACACAAAAAAGTTACACTCACCAAAACATTTTTGAAGTGATTTAACTTCCATTTCCTTTTTATGACCTGATTTAATGGAGATATTTCCACCTCAAAGGAGGATCTCAAGAATGCACATATTCTCACTATTAGGCTGTTGGGTAGAGAGTTGGTTGTGGTTTTGTGTTTTTGTGTGTCCCCCCCCCCCAAGCTTCCATGTTCTGCCCTTGGTCAAATGTGAATGTTACAACGTGGCACATTTTCAGAGAATCATGGGGAATTGACCCATTTTATGCAATGTTTACAGGCTGGTGGGTATTTAGAGCTAGAAAGTATATCATTTGGATCTAGCTCATTCTCCTTTTTCTTTTTTTTTTTAAACAGGAGAAAATTGTAATTCAGAGAGATGAGGTAATTTTATTCCACAAATATTAATTGAGCATGTACCCTTTGTCAGATGCAGGACTAGGTGCTGGTGGCTACAGAGATGAATTCAAGTTTATGTCCCTGTTAGAGGCAAGTACACAGTTCCTAGATCAGACAGTTTATAATTAGCAGATCAGGGAATAGGATATTTGTGAATTATTCATGATCACATCTTTCTAGACTGATAAAACAGAATTCATCTCAACTGTCTCTTTCTTTGTTTTCTAATCTGTCATTAAACGTGATTTCAACATAGTAAATCCAGTGTCCTCCCTGACTCCAGTACCATCTTTTAGCTACCACTGTCTCCTGAACAATGAATATATGCTAGCCATCTACATTTTATCAATTATTTAGCTCACTGTAATCTGACAAAAATGGTCCTTGCCTCCTCTAGTGGGTGTGTTACAGTTGTTATTTTGACCTCTTTAAATATTTGACTGTGGTGCTATATGTTCCTTCTTCAAACTCTCTTCTTTCTAGGATCACAGGTGCCCTGATTCTTCTCCATCTTTCCCATTTTTATTTTAATTTTCTTTAGAGTTTCAACTTGCTGCTTCTCGTTCCCATTCCCCAGATGCTCTATACCTTTGCACATTTCTATATCAGCTGGTCATCTGTCCTACAATCTTAGCTCATTCTCATCTCATGAAGCATATCACTGCTTTTTAAGAATTTAGGGGTTTCTCTGTTTGTGCTTTTGTAGCACCTTGCATCTGTTGTCCAGCTCTCTAATCTTTTGATCTGTATACATCAAGCTTTGCTTTTTCGCTCTTGCGAAAGTGAGTAACTTCTCCAGTGACTGGTTCATACTTATCTTTTGTAAAAATATAGTTGTTTTACCTAGAATGACTTCGCACTTGATCAGGCAAGTTATGTGATGTGTCCTCCCACCCCCAGCAGTCTATTCCTGGCCTGTAAGCCAGGCATGTTCATTGCTTCCAAGATATAGCCCATGGTGATTTCACTGTTAATGGTAAATTTATAGTTCTGTCAATTGTTTGTCAGTATGTTAATTCAGTTAAAGAAGCTTAAACATAACCCTTAGTTATACTCAAATAGATTGGTAAACCTTTTTTAAAATTCATAAATTATACATGAATAAACTTGAGCCTAGGCATGTCTGATTAAATCTGAGTTCATAATTAGTGTGAGATAAATTAATGAATTTTTTTATAGCTAAAAATAAGGAAATTTTGCACTACCCATCTTTGTCTGCAAGACTATCCTGCATAGTTGTAATGTTTCCATACTCAATTTTAATCTAAACATTTGGGGTCATTGACATGCTTGGCAGCACCCCCAACATATAAGAAACAGTTTCTGCCTTTTAGAAAAGCCATTGCACATTCTACAGTAAAACAGTGGTGCTGATTAGTTTTTCCTAATCATCTGCTTGTCATGTAGCCAATGTAGTTCTTTTGGGCGTGATGTGGTGATCTCTTTGTTGAAAGAGATTTTTTTTTCTGTTACTTGATTTCCCAATTCATTTAGGTTGCTGAGCTCTCATCCTTTGCTCTCTTTGATCAAAATTAGATCAATAAAGTTAAGTCAAATTTAAGAGTATTCCCCCAAAGAAATAGTGACCATGTGTTACCATTAAACTGTTCAGAAAGAAATATTCTTGTGTTTATTATTTCCTTTTATATCTGATTATTTCTGATATTGAACCTTATGTGTTATGCCATTTAGAAGAAATAGAGGTAGTGACATAGATTACTAGACTGGTGGGTCTGAATTTTGGTGTAATTTTTTAGGTTGGTGGTTCTCCTTTTTGTTTGTTTGTTTTTTTTATAACCTCCAGGGCTTGGTTATGTTCAAATTCCTTAGCTAGGTGGCAAGATGTTCTGGCTTCTTATTATCCAGCGACCCTGTGTAGTTTTCTCACATTCAGCAACATTTGTTCAGAGGCACCTAGCCTTGTCATCTAGTGGGAGGGCAGAGCTCAGGTTCCGGTTAAAGAGGTCACCTTGTGTTTTGTAGGGAATCCTTGGTCCAACTGTAGTTTCTTTTTTATCTTGACATATGAGTTCTGCTCTTCTAGTGCTTGGAGGAAAAGACAATGACTGTTTTATTCTAAGTTGTTAGAAAGGGATAGGATTGTTAGATGCACTGTGGTAGCATCCAGCAGCAGTGGATTTTGGGGTTGGTTAGCTTATAGTTCACCTTTTGCCCCACCATTTTCTGGTGGTATGGCTTAGAGTCTTAATTTCTTAGCCTCTTTTTCTTCATCTGTAAAAATAAAGGTAACATTTGCTGTCTGTTGAATTGCTTTAAGGATTAAATGAGTATCGGCATAAAAAAAATGGAAGATGCTGTCTTTAAACTCAGCCTCTTATCACCAATGGGATGTACGATGCATATGGTCAGATGTGCCATGACAGAAGAGAGAATATTTGAGTAGAGAATTTACAGGAGGCTTCTTGAAGGTAGTCGGTGGCATTTGAGCATGGCCTCACACAACACTTGGCATTTTAGTTGACAAAACATTTTGCACTGAGATAGTGTCACACCCAGCCAAAAGAAATATAAAAAGGGACTAAAAGATTCATTCATGAGGCTTGTTTGGGAAACAGAAAATTTGGAATATAGTTGTTGGGACCAGAGAACTGGGGCAGCATGCTTGATTATGTCCATAAATTGTAACTGAGTGATCTCTCTTAGCACTCATCCGAAGATGAGGATTCATATCTGAAAATTCCCTTATTAGTGTGGAAATTGAATTTGATAGCATGCCTGATTCTTCTTTCAGATTAAAGAAATCAGCAGAGTATTATCTTTTTATTATGGTAAAGTACACGTAACATAGAAATAAGTACAATTCAGAAGTGTTAAATATATTCACATTGTTACACAACATATTTCCAGATCTTTTTCATCTTGCAAACATTTAACTGTCCTCATTAACCAGTAATTTCTTTTTCATCCCTCCCTTACCTCTGGATGACCAACTAACTCCATTCTTGGAGGGAGGAGGTAGCTGCCTTAGAACTTTCTAGAGCGCAGTTCATGATAAGTTATGTGATAGCAAATCTGGGATAATTTTTCATTTTGCTATAGTTGAAAAATGACATCTTGTTGATAATATTAACCTTCATTGAGTTTTGCCATCCCTACTAATCTTCACTTTATTTACATCCCGCTTTGTATGATATAGTAACCACATTGGCACATTTAAACTAACTTCAGTTTTCCATCTTTACCATCATTGCAATTTATAAGCATGAACATAGCCTCCCTGTGGTTGGGCTTTAAAGCCACAAAATGATTCACTACTCATTAGAGTGTTCAACAACTATCAGGCAGAGAAAAAATTATAGGTTCTATTGTTCTCTTATTGTGTAATTTTTATATCTTGTAGACTCAATAGACTAGACACACACTGGCTTGGACATATTCTCTTGTTGCCAGCTGTTAAATCTTTCAACCATTTCTCTGCCACCACATATCTTAACTGTGAAAGTTCTTCATGGGCACATGTTCTTTTGGGTTGGATGTGCATATTTGCAGTTTCCATGGTCCTGCCACATGAAGGTAGTAAGGAATGGGTTTCTGAGGAATGTAGGCTATCCAGAGATGTGGACTGCTGCTCTCTGATGGTCAGTTTTCTTTGACTAGTAATACAGACAGGATACTTCCGCCTACTATGTCAGGATCCACTCAGGAGACAGAGACCACATCATCTATTTAAACAGAGCGAATGTAGTGTGTGTGTGTGTGTGTGTGTGTGTGTGTGTGTGTGTGTGTGTGTGTAGTACTGGAGATTGAACTCAGGACCTTGCACCTGTGAGGCAGGAGGCAGAAACCGTAGTATAATTTTTAACCAGGTATGAGAATACTAAAAAGGTAGAAAGAAAACCCTTGAGTAGCATGGAGATCATAACTGCAAGACAGATGGTTCTCATCCCTAGCGTCAAGGGAGTAAAAAAAAGAGACTGAAAATATGAAAACTTGTAAATATGGAGGCAGACCAAGGAAAACTGCGGTACCCTTAGATCTCTTTTCAGCTGATGCTTAGTATGAGATTGCTCAGGTGTGGATGCCAGTTGATTGCTTCTAGTAAATCTGAGGCAGTGCAGAGAATCAAGTTCCAAGAGCACTGGGAAAGCTACAGGCAGAATTCCACTTCTCCTACTGGGACAAACTGCTGCTGCTGCTGCTGCTGGGAGAAAGGAGTGCTTTGGAGAAGCTGGCAGGAAGAGGAAAGAGTTCCACCCTTTGCCCATCCACTTTGCCTTTCCCTCTAGCATTCCCTATTGTCGGCCTAACAGGAAACTGGCTGACAAAACATAAATAGGATCCACCTCATTTTACCGAATATTTAAGAACCATCAGGTAAGTAGTTGAATTTGGTGGATAAAATATGTGGCATGAGGCATGGCAGCTTGATT
Organism: Fukomys damarensis; assembly: GCF_012274545.1. Classification (NCBI taxonomy): domain Eukaryota; kingdom Metazoa; phylum Chordata; class Mammalia; order Rodentia; family Bathyergidae; genus Fukomys; species Fukomys damarensis. The sequence continues at coordinate 39,027,271 of NW_022900916.1, read as the reverse complement.
CAGACCTTGGAGGGATACAGCTGGCAAGGCAGAAACTCAGTGTCTAAAGGGAAACCTTTCCGCTGTGCACTTACATAATTCATTCTTCTTTTTTTGAAATGTACAACAATTTATTGCAAAAATTTGACCAGAATGCTGGCTCAATTGAAGGTTCCACTGGCACCAGCTAAATTAATGGTGTCATATCCAGCATCATTTTCCCTTCTGTGTTATTCCAGGAAGAAACTTTAATAATAATAATTACTATTTTTTAATATGGTGAAGAAAGAAAGACATTCACAAAGAAGCATTTCTCTAACAAAATGACGTATCCTCTAAATGGGTGCACCTGATCCTGCTGTCGGTTACAGAGAAAATTAGTTTCCTATTGTAAAGGGATGTGTTTTCCCCTGGTTCCTTTCTCCTCTTCTAGAACTGTGGGAGGGCTTGGAGCACATTACTGTGCTGGATGGGTTTCATCTGGCATGTAGCCTGTTCTCCAAGTAACGGGTTCTCTCTTCTGAGGGCATTTGTTCTCCATTTTTAGCTGGGCATGAAGGGTAAGAAATGTGGGAGAAGATTGCTCCATTACTAGAAAACACGATTTGGGGCCAACTGGTTAATTATGAGCTTCCAGTGAAAAGGAAAGTGGTACCAGAAGGGCAGAGCCAGTTGTGATACACCTGGTTCCTGTTGCCACTGTATATACCATGCCATGTTCAAGATCTCCAAGTTGGCTTTTGTCCTAGAAGTGCTCTCTGTCCCCATTCTTTTTCTCCTTCCTCTTTAAAATTCTGACTTCTTACTTGTAGGTCTTTAAATATTCTTTTCAACAAAGAAGTATCCTCTTTTAACATTGATTCCCATTTCTAGTCAATTGTCAGGACTATTAGCTAAGTAGAAAAAGGCTGGGTCTGTGGAGACACTAATTACTTCTTCTCTGTTTCATCGCTCATTTGAAGAACAGATTAGTCTGTTTCATTTAGCAGACCTTCACACTTGTTGGTATCACTGCAGGTTAGTATTTCCATAACAAAGCAACAGCTCTGTGATCTTTTACTACCCTTTCTTTTCTTAACTCCAAAGCGCTATCTCAGAAAATACTTCAGTTCAAAAAAATGCCCTAGACTCAGTTCAATCTCACAATCTTGGATATTTGGTGGGGGCTTCTTTTTAATTTCAAATTAGGTAATTATTCTTTATATTGTGGTTTAATATGTATTTTAGTGTTAAACTGTCACCATTGAGGTATTTTTAATGTACTGCAAAAAATCTAGGTTTTGCAGTTGTGGTGAGATTTTTTTAGTCTAGATACTATCAGGTCTTTCTTCATTAATGGATGTATCCGGGTGTAATATAGAATCATGTTTAGTAACTGAAGCCAGAAGGTTGAAGAATAGTTTATCATTAACCAGTGGAATACAAGATGCCTTTTTTCCAGTGAACTTGCTGACCATGATATGTTGCAGTGATATTGCTCCTCCCTTTAATTCACTGTGAGATTTATTCACCAGTTCCATTTATTCCAGTAATCACAATAGCTACATTTTGAATTATCAAAATAAATCTTCTAGATAGACTTTTCAGTATTTCTCACTTTCTTCACTCAGTATTTTATCATTTTCTAGTAATGTGGCACTATGCTGTGCTCTTTGTAGGTACTGTAGAGATTTTTTTTTTCTCACATAGATCTTCCCTCATGAGGTCTGGTAAAGAAGATAAGGCCTGTATGAAGTAATTAAATTACAGTAATACAAGGCATAAAGTGATTAGTGTTGTGATTTTGGCTTATCTTTCTTAGGTCTCTTGACATTTTAACTCCTGTTAACATCCATGTTAGATGTTGTAAAACTTAACTCAGCTAAGTAGCTTTGCTTCTTAGTAGCACTAAAAATATACATTTGGTTTTTTTATGGAGTTTATATTTGCTGAAATTCTTCATGAGTGTGAACTTTGAGTTATCTTAATTTGGAATGCTGCAGGTAGCCCTTTCCAGATTTTTGTAAGACTTAGAAATAATTTCCCATGGTTTTCACTGCAAAGGCATATATAATGCCAGATGACTTGTACTTTGTTTAGTCTTAAAAGGAAGTAGAGGCAGATGACCAGGTGGGAGGTCAGTAGCTCATGCCAGATTGTCTAGAGCCCAAGCTTCAGTTGTACAGACTAGCAACAAGCTGCCATTTACACTTATCATTTGGTGCCAGGAGATATTTGAGGAGTGCTTGATTGCAGGTCCAGGACAGCTTTTTATATCTTTGACTCCTGGTATACTGACCTAGCTTTGTTCTCTTCAAGAATCCGATGCCCTTAGTGTGTCATTATCCCAGAATTGCCGGTAGAATCCTCACCATTCCTCTAGGAAAGGTGGTACCATCTTAGTTCCCCCTTAGTTATAGAAGATTTTCATTTTCAGAGTGGTTTGTGGACAGGAAAACATTTTTGCCCAGTTGCATGGCAGAAGCCACTTTGGGATCAGGAAGCATGGATGGTGCAAGTCCTTAGAGCCTTTTCCACTTGTGTTTCCCCAGTGGGTCTAGGAGCCACTGTTGTTGGCCACACAGCTTCTAACTTGTGAGCCTTGGCTTCCTTTGGCATTTAAATCTGTGAGGGATAGTGCTGTTCTTTTATTGTACTCTTTTTCTTCTTCCTGCATTATTTGTAGCTAACTGAAGGGCCTACATATGGTTTGTTACTTGGATAATGGTTTTGGAGCCGTTAAAGACTTTAAGCTAATTATTAAAGTCTTGACAGGGTCTTGGGAAGGTGGGATGGGGAAGACCTGATCCTTGGCTCCTCTTATTTTCTCTCTACCTCTCTTCTCCCCTCCTCACAACATCTGAGCAATAAATATCAAGCACTTCTGAAAAGACTCTTAGTTGGCTTATGTAATTGAGTAGAAGAGGAGTCTCCAGAGGGAGATTTTTTTCTTACATGATAGTCTTGAAAATGGTACTTGTATTCTGGGATGTGGAAGTTCCTATGGAATATAATCATATACTGTGCACTAGAGATAACGGGTCAGTCCCTTCAAGGACATGAGGCTGCTGAAATTGGCTTTACTTCTCTCCCTCTTTATACTTTGAAACTGCTCTCCTGCTGACAGGATGCCAGGAGACCTTTGTAACTGTGACTGTTTCTTGGAATCGCCACTTCCTATTCTTTTTTGCTGTCACCATGGCTAGTATAGGTCCAGACCAATGGGTGTCTGTGTAGACGTGGGCAGGAAGAAGCCAGAATGTGCCTATTCCTGCTATTCCCTGGCATGATCTGGTTGGCTTGCTCAACAGTACTCTCAGATTCTTTGTCCAGGCTTCCAGTAATTGGAACTATGGAAAACTTAGAAATTCTTTTGCCACTGTTACTAAATGTTTGCAGTTGTCTTACCTATATTGAAGATCAAGGGACATTGAATTTCCCAAGTGTTACTAACTTATTTACTTGCTTGTTTATTTTATTGAACCATTTTGGCAATAATCAAGCTCTTCATTGTGGCTTTCTAAACTTCTGACCTCCATTGATTTTAGTGGGGTCGAGTAGCACTATAGGACATAGCCTACAGATCTCCTCATTGATTATTTAAAAGTGCAGATCTGTGTAAATCACCGTAGACTCACTGAAACAGAGAACCTGGTGTGGGTCTGGCAGTGCATGTCTCAAAGGACCCAGATAATTCTTAAGTACACCAAAGCCTCACCACCACTGACACAGGTGGTGATTGCCTTTTGGCCATTAACAGACAAAGAGGGTGCAGTGTGTGTGGTGGACTATTGGATGGATTTCTGGGTTAACAAGGATCACTTACTGTTTGTATGATATCAAGTAAGTTGTTTAAACTTTGAGCCTCATTTTTCTTGCAGTGAAATGTGAACCATGATCCTTCCTAGATAGGATCATTGTCAGTGTTATGTGTACATAATGGGGTTGAACGAGTAGCTGTTATTGTCATGCCTTAAATTCTTGTAGTTTTCATTATAAACAGTGCCAATAGAACCTCAAAATGGGATTAGCAGAATGAAATAGTGTTGTTAGAAAAACCTAGATAGTTGAGGGTCACTCAAAACAAGATGTTTAAGGGAGCTATTTGTCTTACATAATCTCCTACCTATAAAATATTAAAAGTAGATTTCAGTGTTTTGTTTTTGTTTGTTTTTCTTTCGATTTCTGTTTACCATTTCTTCTTTGCTCCCTGGAATATGTACGAATGTGCTGCATTGTAAATTTAGTTCTTACTGGGATCTGCTTCTGTACTAGACTCTTGGCTTTTAAGAGATATTTTTGAGTGAGGAGTAGGAAATAGAGATAGTTGGAAAACACTTTTTCTTTGCAACAACTCCTTGTGAGATGTTTGGATATGAACAACTTTTGTGTATGGTCTTTTAGATATAGTTAGGTATATTCAGAAGACATAAGGTATTTTCTGTTTGGGCAAGGTGATTGAAAAGGAATAGTGATGCTCAGCAACTAGGCCACACACACACCAAAAGGTCCAACTGGAGATTTTATTCAAGGGGTGGGAGTAGAGAGAGAGCAGAGAGAAAGAGCAGAGAGAGAGAGAGAGAGAGAGAGGAGGAAGAAAGAAGAAGAGAGGAAGAGAAGAAGAGAACAAAGAAAGGAAGGTCCTTTTATTGGTTTGGGGCTGGGCTATTGCTTATTCATGAGGAGTGGGCTACTTCTAACCTATCACAGGCCAGGTTGCTTTTATGGGTCCAGCCCTGCAGAAACAGGTTTCAACTTCTCTGTCTCGCTGTGGCCTTGGTGGGAGGGAAAGTAAAGATAAGAGCATGAAGTCATTCTAAGAGCCAAGAAGCACCAGGAAAATGCATGCTGTGATGGTGGTGTCACAGCATACTTTAACATGATCAATTCCCTAACATTCCCCACTCTTTGGTTTTGGATGAGAAGTGGCAGCCAGTGCAAACTGCATGCCAGGGGAAGCGGGTGGAGTGTCTGTCTTCTGTAACTACTTCCTGCTGAGTCTGGGGTGACAAGTCAGCCTAGGGGCAGGTGTGGAGGCTGGCTGGCTGCATTGTCCTTTATGAACATGGAATTGTTGACAGCAGTAGCATAGCATTTTTACTGGAATTGTTGGTAGGGCTTCCTGAGAAAAGTCGAAGCACACGAATCAGTTAATGAGGGAGGAGAGAGGGGTAGAAGATAATTTGTATGAGGCTGTTGAGTGGATTGGAGGGTTACCAAGAACAAGTAAAATGGTAAGGATTGTGACTTTAGTCGGGGTGAAGTCTGATAAAGTGTTTTGGAGCCATGCATTAGTGATTCAGTTGGCTATGGAGGTAATAGGACAAGGGTGGGGAGCAAACCAGAAAATATCAATCTAAAGATCTTTTAGAAAATGTTCAAACTGAGCCGAGATCTGAGCTATGGTTAGTCAGTAGGCTGTCATGTAAACACAGTGTTCTCATTGAGGTCTCTGGCCTGAAGTATCAGCTGGTGAGCCGTCTGTCGAGAGACTTGAGTGGAGAGGCAACTGACCTGGGATTGAATAATAATAATAACCAATAGAGGGATCATAAAGGGAAGTAAAGAGGTTAATAGAGGACTGTTGAACCAGCTAGTTAGTCTTCCATTAGTCCTCAACTCACGCTCCCTGTGTCGCTTTTCTAGGCTCTCCTGAAGTAGGTGGATCTGGTTGGGTACCACTCCTGATTGGCTATCAAAGAAAAAAGTTTTTTTGGGGGGGTGGGATAGCCAAATAAAGTCTCCCTTTTTTGCGAATAGAAGGTCAAGTCCCTCATCTGTTCTGCAGGATCACCTTAGAAAGTTGGGTAATGTCTTTTTTTGTTGTTCTGTCAGGTATTTTCCTTGGACTACAGAGTGGGACAATCCTGCCGTTCCTGTTACCCTACCTATTATTATGTCCAGTGCTGTTATGAGGGGCATAATGGCCACCTGTAATACTCATTTTTGTTGGGCTCGGGCCATCCTAGTTATGGGGATGGGGACTCTCTCATCTTCTGTTATTATAAATTGGGGGCCAAAAGCACAGAGAGCATTTTTAAGAGGTATTAATTTTGACCAGACAGTTGTTTTATACAGTGTGGTTATGTTGGAGAGGGAGTTGTTTAAAGATATCCCCAGTATGGTGATGTTTTCTATAAGACTGAGGCACATTCGGGCCTGGGTGATTAAATGAAATTCTTGGCCTACAGTCTGTATTAAGCCTTTTGTCGGGCAGAACAATTTTTGTTCTGTCTAATATGGGTTGTCTTGTAGTTGGACCAGGGATCGGTTTAAGTGGTGGAGTTCGGAGGAGACATTATGTACAACCTGGATAACGGATGGGGATGAAGCAGTCTCGGGTATTCAAGGCCTGTCGGCGATGGTGAACTCTAAACCTGGATCCATCCCCTCCACATAAAGCTTGAGACCCCATGTCTTTCCAGACTGCCATGAGGGAAGAGTGGGACCTTTGAATGATGTGGAGGAGAGGGGGATGTGCTGATCTGATTGGGCTGGCTTCCATGGAGCCAAGAACTCACAGCCCCAAGAGGCACAGTGCAGTGTATGGAGCCAGTGGCAGGGCATAGGTAGATACAGAAAGGGCGGTGGAAATCAGCAGTGTTGCCAGTCTGAAGAACGGCCAGAATTTGATGGGGTTTGGTCAAAGAGTTTGCACAAGGTGGCCTGGAGCGTGATTTCAGGAGATCCTACCTGGGCCTGAAGGAGGGCTGAGTTAGGGTGGGAACAAGTCAAGATATGCACCAGGGGCCTATCAGCTTGGGTAAGGTTTAGGAGAGAAAACAGGAGCAGGAGAGGAACCATTATTGTTTCCAGCCATTAAGAATGACAAAGAATGAGATTATGAGGTAATAGGCCAATGTGAGTAAACACCTGGAAGTAAAATTATAATTGGGAGGAGAAACTGTGGCAAATCCTATTCCAAGGACAAGTCCCAGGTGTATTAATATAAGAAGACTTAGGATCAGTGGGTACTATAGTGTGAAATGTGTCACAATACCCCATGAGAGGATGAGAGGGTAAACAGTTAGGTTGGCTTATCTGACTCAGGACTGGATGATGGTAAAGGATCCTGGGCAATCAGGTCTTCTGGAATCCGAGTAACTCTGACTTTCAGAGGTCCCATGGAGGTGGCTGAATAGTGTAGGTGAGGTTTTGTGGATATGACTGGGAGAGGAGCATGAAGATATGGTTTAACACAAGAGTAATGGAAATATCTTGGAAGGGACTTAAGTTTGGAGCAGTGCTTTGAGTGTATTGTCTCCTGGAGTCAAAGTCCATGAAGTTCTCTGGATAGACCTGTTTTACTTTAGAGTGGTGGTAGCGGAGCTTTAGTTACCTTGACAGCTGTGGGAGTAACCATAAGTGTTTTATATGCGGCCCTTTTCATATATAAAGTCTCTCAAGATACAGGGTGGCCTTCCAAACAAGACCTCATATGGGGAGAACCCAGTATGACTTGGGGTATCTCTTATTTTAAAGGAGGTCAAAGGGAGCCGATCAATTCATAACCTGGTGTTATTTGACAATATTTATCTTAATGGTACAATTTATCATTTTTTAACCTTACAAGAACTCTTAGGTCAATAAGTAGTATAACAGTTTAACTAGATCTTGTACAGCCTGTTATAAATGCTGGCCCATTGTCACTGTCTATGGAGAGAGGCAGACCAAACCTTGGAATTTTTAATAAAATCTTGTATACTTCTGAAGCCCTCTGTTTTTATAGGGAAGGCCTCAGGCCCTCTAGGAATGTACAGACCCATACTAAACACATTTTGGGGGTGGGTGTCTTAAGAGGAATATTTGGGAGGAGAATGGGCCTCAAAAAGTCTTATCACTAGTGCCTGTTTATTGATTGCCTCTTTTGGTTATTTTTTTCTGCTGGGTGTTTAAGAACAAACTAGAGCGAGACTTGTGTTAATCAATATGAACCTCTTGTTTTCTGTCTGCCAAGGTCAGTTAAGTCTCTTTAGGCATTATTTTGGAACCATGTATAGGGCCTCTCAGTGTCCATTGTCAGCTGTTAGGATGGGTCCCGCCCTTTCTTGACCATGGTGATTACAGTAAAAGCGTGGAAGATTTTTTTGGTGACCCTCTTTTAGTACACATTACATTTGTCCTCCGGTGTCCAGCAGTCTCCCTGTTCAGGAGGTTGGGTGACTTACCAAAGATGTAGGATGTTGTAGAAAAGGATCCTTCATAGCTTGGATCTTTGATGACCTTGAAGGGCCAGAGCCAAAATATTGGTGATCTCCTTAGCCCAGTTACCTTTTAGTGTTGGTCTCTGTCCTTTGATGGTTAAACACCCAGAAGAGAATATCAGTGATGTCAGTAGTACAGTAGGAGCTTAATTATCATGACTTTAGATAGCAAGCACCCTGGAACCTAAAATACAGTTAGAGGGCTATTATTTTATTAATTATGGTTGTTTAAGTAGTTAACTTTCTGTAGAATGTTAACAGAAAAACTAGTAATCAGGAGCCATACATAATGATAATATTTTAGCATGACAATCATGATGACATCTTGGAAGCAAACTTAGATGTACATCATAGTATAGAATAGCCATTGTTAAATGTATTTATCTTCTTTAAAAAAAAAATATATATATAAATATATATATAAAGACAAAACCAAAAACCCAGGAAACTTATTTATTACCTTTTGATACAGTACCATCTAAGGAAAGTGTATGGGCCTATAAATGTACTTGTAACCATAGGTAGGTGGAGCAGAAGACAAGGGAGAATATCTGGATCAAAAGGTTATTGTCAAACAATATGAATTTCTTCATACAGAAAATGCTACCGACCGTAGGGCAGCATACACGGGATTTCACGAGGACATACAGGTTCTCTGAAAGGTGGGAGCAGGTTCGGCGATGACAGTCAGACAAAAGCACTCAACACCGAGGTGAAGTTTACCAATGCTGCTGCAATTTTATTTCTAACTCCAGGTGTTTATATACTAGTTTCAAGGGCACACC
>NW_022900916.1:39005206-39018287 GCF_012274545.1 Fukomys damarensis | reverse complement strand
AATAGTACTGAAAATTAAGACCACAAGGTGAAGGTAAGACCACACCTATATACCATCACAAAAGCTAAGACCATTAAGTCAAGGTAAGACCACACCTATACGCAGTCAGAAGGGGAAGTTTGTAAGACAAAGGACTGGCTTTAGCATGTCACCTTCAGAATCACCTTCAGGACTTCACAGTCCGGGGCAGGACTTCACAGTCCGGGGCTCAGGGTCAGCACTTTGGCCGCCCGTCCTCTTGTGCCTCAATACCTCCACATCTCTAGGAACATCTAATTGTTCCTAACCTTTCCTGGGCCCAGAATACAATTCTACAGATAATGAACAAATAGTAATAAAGACAAAATAGAACAGAATTATAGATGAACCCAATGTCCCCAAACTGCAGGCAGAGAGGCCAGCTATTCTCTTCACGGCTGACTTTGCATGCGGTGTGTGCCAAGGACCTCCAGGAGGCTTAACCCCGTGGGGACGATACCTCTGGTCTGGTTTCTGCCAGGTGACCGGCATTGTCACACAGACTCTACTGGAGTGGTCGTGGCAAGAAAATATTATATTTTGAAGATAACCATCATAAACATGTCACAATAACATATTTAACAAGGTACATCTTTCTATAATGTTATAAAAATTATTTAGGCTCCCATTAGTGAACAAAGATCAGAATAAATTTTCTGAGAAGCTGCTTTATTTACCAACAGGAGTGTACCCAAACTTAAAAGTTTATATTTAATTATCTTTAAATTTTTATTTAACCTAAACCTATAAAACCAGGGTGTAGAAATCAATAATCTACTTGTATTTGACGTCATTTTGATAACATTTACACAGACAAACATGTAAGACAACTAGAGTGTACTCAGATGGTTTTGGCCAATTGAATTATAAAATCTTTTAGTTGCGACTAATCAAAACCTTTGTGGGTCAAAATTAACAGTGATCTCTTGTGGAATTAGGATTAAAAGGAATGAAGACTCTTTATGACTGTAAATGTAAACCTTTTATAACAAACTTGAAACCAACAAGCAAACATACATATTTTCTTATTAAATCATTTCCACACACCTTCTCTACATACTTAGGCCTTCTGGTCTTATATATCTATCTTTACCTGTTCTTAATAAGATGAACATACAAAACCCTTTCATGTCAAAAGTATAACTCTTATTTATAGCTTTCCTAATAGTTTTTCTGTCTCATTTACTATTAACCTTCCATAACAAACTTCAGCTTAAAGTGTCCTTTTTCTGTTCTCAGATTGTTGTTACATCTTAAAATTTGACTGACTGCCAATAGAACAGTATTAGCCTTGAGTTTTTAGAAGACAGCAAGTTAACCCTGTAATTGCAATTTAAGAATGTGTAATGTATAAGAAGTGTTTTCAGCACACCAAAGCGAGAGAGGCAATTGGACCTCTTCAAAAGGGTAAGCACATTTTCTGAGAGGCAAGTTTACCAAGTGAAAAACAGCAGATATGGCAAGCAGTTAGTTGGGCACTGTAGGTTCAGTAGCTTGGGAGAACAGAAGACAAAAGGAAGACATTGGAGTGTTGGAAGGGCTCGGCACAGAAAAATGAATGGACGCCCCAATCTGGGATAAAATGTCACAACCCAATAAGGGAACGGGACAGGATAGGAGGACTAAGAATGAATGAAGAAATGAAAAGTCGCCAATTGTGCATGACAGTAAGGGCGTTGTTTTTGACCTTCTACCCAACAATAGAGGTCTGAGAGGTCTGAGATAGACGTAGGTCCCCAATATTCTCTCAATGCGTAAAAGCTGGCACTAGTGTTCAATAAGAAAATAATAGTCCTACCTGCCACAATTAAGGTTACCATGGGCTCCTTGGGTGGTGATCCGCATTGGGCCAGTCATGCCAGGGCCTCTTCATAGCCTCTCAGCTGCTGCCAGACCTATCAGGTCATTTTCTGGGGAGTGATGGGGCCGGCGGCTCGATGGAGGGTGGACGCCAGGGGGCAGTCGAAACCCCAGTGTCCCTTCTGTTGGCATTTAGGGCAAGGCTTTTTGGGCACTCTTTGGTTTGGGCAATCACTGGCCCAGTGACCCTTTTGATTGCACCAGTAACGGTCCTGGTGGTTGAGAAGACCCCCTGAAGGGTCCCTTTCTTTGAGGCAGTTGTGGCCTGGCAGGATTGAAGGCTTGTGCCAATAATTGGCACTTTTTGGTGATCATGAGATCATCATGGCCATGATAAACATTTAATGCTGTGGCCAGAACTTCTGCAGGGGGAGACAAAGTTCCCCTCTTGAGCTTTTTTAGTTTGAGTCTAATGTCAGGGTAGCTCTGAGAAAAGAAAGGTATCATAATTAATCTCTGACCATCAACAGACTCAGGGTCAAGTTTGGTGTGTTGGTGGAGGCCATCAGTCAGCCTTTGTAAAAAGGCAGACAGATTTTCATTTTTATCTTGTATAATTTCATTAAGCTTTTCATAATGTACATACGTCATGGTGTCCCTGCAGAGCCCATAAAGGAGACACTTAATGTACCTGTCTCGAGCTTCAATTCCCGCCTCAGTGTTGTTATCCCATCCTGGGTCCTGTTCCGGGACTGTGGCAGCACCTACCAGATGATGATTGTTTGTCAAGTGTTCTTGATCTGCATGAGCACTAGCCTGATCCAGCACTCTTTTTCCTTCTTCAGGAGTTAAAGCATTGGTGAGAACAAAAAGATCATGATAGGTTAATTGATAAGACTGTGTGAAGAGTTAAAATTGTTTCACAAAGGTTGTTGGGTCATCAGTGAAAGAACCAAGCCTGGCTTGGATGAGGGCCAATTCAGACCTGGGGAAGGGAGTATGAACGCGGACGAAGTCTTCGCACAAGGGCGCCATCAAGTGGGTCATATGAGACTTGGAACGAGTGAGAGGTGGGGTTGGAGCGTGCATGGGGCGGAGCGGTAGGAGGTGTTGAAGAAATGGGAGGGGTAGGAGATCTAAGAGGAGAGGAGGAGTTAGACTGGGTAGGGGGAGGAGTGGGTTGGTTTCTTGGTGCCTGGTATGGGGGAGGGTCATCCACAGGGTCAAGCTGGTCTGAGGAATTAAGAGGGAGGGCGTTGGCAGTGGACGGACCTTGGGCTAGCCGAAGTGTGGGAGGAGGTGATAGAAGAGACAGTCTCTGGGAAGTGGAACAAAGAGAGGGCTGGTTGCTAATAAGAAAAACCCTGGACATATGGAATCTCCGAACCACTTTCCTTGATGCTGACAAAAGTTATATAGGTCTCTAATTAGACCTGGTTCACGGGAGCTGTTAGGCGGGCAGACATTTTGATTGTCTAATTGATATTGGGGCCAAATTTGAGTGGATAAGTGAATTAGCTGCTTGGGTTTTAGGTCAAGGTCCTCCAAATTCCTGAATAAGCATCCCAAAGGAGAGTCTACGGGTATGGAAGAGCCAGAGCCCATGACTACCAAGAGGATGGTGAAGGAGGTTATCAGAAGACCAGACGTCTCCGAGAGTTCTGATGAGACCCCCTTTTCTAGACCCTGTCTAGAAGGTGAAATTCAAGCTTCCTGCAAAGACGTCTGGTGTAGGAAGGGAGTTTAAAGTGAAAAGCCTCTCTATTCCCTCAAGGCGTCCCGAGCAGGGCAGAGACCTGGTTGAGTCCCTGACTCAACCTAGCAAACCCAGTGGTTTGCGGTGGAGGACGGAGGGCCCGGCGCCAGGCCAGTCACGTCCGGTGGTGGATGTCCTCTTGGAGGTCTGGGACTCTGGGACATCCCCCCACCACTACCCAAAAGACGTTTCAGAATGGGGGAACTTACCCAATATCTGGTGTAGGCCTGAAGATAGTTGGATCGGTGTTGGCTGCGGAAACGGGCCCAACGAAGGTGGTCGGGTGGGGGCTCAGTTGGAACATCTTGGTATCTGGGTTTTGGGTCCCCAGGCATTTTAACCTGAGGGCCTGGCAATCCCAGATCCCGCTTGTGACACCAATGAAAAGGAATAGTGATGCTCAGCAACTAGGCCGCACACACACACACCAAGAGGTCCAACTGGAGATTTTATTCAAGGGGTGGGAGTAGAGAGAGGAGAGAGAGCAGAGAGAAAAAGAGAGTAGAGAGAGAGAGAGGGAGGGGGAGGGGGGAGAGGGAGAGAGGCTTTTATTGGTTTTGGGCTGGGCTATTGCTTATTCATGAGGAGTGGGCTACTTTTAACCTATCACAGGCCAGGTTGTCTTTTATGGGTCCAGCCCTGCAGAAACAAGTTTCAACTTCTCTATCTCGCTGTGGCCTTGGTGGGAGGGAAAGTAAAGATAAGAGCATGAAGTCATTCTAAGAGCCAAGAAGCACCAGGAAAATGCAGCCTGTGATGGTGGCGTCACAGCATACTTTAACATGATCAATTCCCTAACAGTGATAACAAGTTAAATCTTCCTCCACTGCTGCCTCAGAACTTTGCAGTTAGCTGACCTGCCTTTTATAGAAATGTGTTATGTGTTATGGCCACAAAAGGGTGGCTATCCCTGTGGATTCTCTCTCCTGGCTGCCAAGGGAATTGAAAGGTCCTTGATTGTAAATATGCCTAGGGCATGTGATACAGTTCCTATTTTTAAGGCTGTAATTGAAATGGTAATTGTAGCCTTTGTTTATTAAAATGCCACGTGAGACAGAACTTCTGGGACTGGTCCATTATTTACTGTTGGAAATATTATCTATTTAAGTCTGATCATGTCTGTTCTTATTTTAATTCAACATTCAATTTTAAGATCATGGAGTATAAATCTGCTTGGCTGTCTTAATATATTATGGTTTGTCTCCTTTTTAAAGTAAGAATCAGACTTCTCATTGACCTTATTTATTTGATAGCACATTTATAGTTGAATTATTCCCCTTGCCTGATGGAAGGAAGTATGTATCTATGAAAGAGTATCTTTTTATTTTTTGAGGAAAAATATCAGATTTAGTGCATTTCTTATGATAAAAAGAATGGCTATTATGCTTGGAAAGAGAAGTAAAAATAAAGTACACGGAGAGGAGTGAGAAAAGGTAATTGACTAAGTTTGGAGATTTCCTTTCCCTGAATTTTTTTTTCTTTTTTTGCTTACAGAAGTTCCATATTTATAGAATAATGCCATAAACATCTGGGCTCCTTTTTCAGCTGTGATATTCTCTGTTTGCTAAAGATCCCCCTTTAATATTAAATATTGCAGGTAGAAATGAAAGTTTCTAGTACTCATCCCCAATCCCACCCCCCCAACTCACATCAGTAACCACCAGCTTATTTTTCATTTCTGTACATTTTTATGCCTTTGCTGCTGACATAGCTCTATGAATGATATAATACTGTGTCTGTTTTTAGTCTGTATTTATATGGGGTTTTGCTACATCATTCTACAACTTGCTTTTCCTGCTCAATGTTGTTTGCAAATTTGTTTCTTTGTTGCATTGCTCTAATTCAGCTTAAGTGCTCAGAATTCCATTGTGTAACTATACCATCTGTATTGTTAATGTGAACATTAGTACACTTGTCTTGCACATATGACAAGTTCTAGGTTATGTATTAATCTGTGAGTAGCATTTCCTAATTAGAGGGATGTGTATTCTGAATTTTAACCAAATACAGCCATTCAGCACCATGTCAAAGTGCCAGTGTTTATATAACATTGTATGGTCCTAGAGCAGTTAAAGGAAATTCCCATTTTCCCCATATTACTGCCTTAAAATTTTTGCCAACATCATGAATGTAATGTAATGTAACTCAATTTATGTTTCTTTAATCATTACCAAAATTATACTTTTTCCCATATACTCAGTGCCTACTCAGAGTTCTTCAGTAAAGTGCTTTTGTATACTTTTTGTCTGTCTTTCCATTGGTTTGTTTCCTTTCTCTTACTGATTTGTCAATTTTTTTTACTGAGTAAATTGTAGTAGTCATGAGAGACTTCCACCAAATCATTCCATCATCCATTCAGCCACTTTGATGAAGCAGTAGAACTGTTCTTGTGAAGTTACCAATAACCCACATTTCATAAGATCCAAAGTACAAATCTTAGTCCCTGGCTCACTTGACTGACTTTGCAGCATTTGATAAAGTGGGTCATTCCTTCATGACCCTTTGTCTCCATCACTTTTTTGCTGCCAGGACACAGTACTCTGATAGTTTCTTGCTCACTTACTTCTTCTCAGTCTCATAATTCAATACCTCTTAATGTTAGGTGTCTGAGGACTCGGTTATCCTTCCAGTCTCTTAGTTTTAAATGCTACCTACATGTTAGTAGTTCTCAAATGTGTTTCACCAGTTCACTTTTCTTCCAAACTTCACATTTGAATACCCAGTTTCCCATTCTGGATCCCCACGTGAGTGTTTCTTAGCATGTCCACAACTAAGCTCTTGATCTTATCCTCTCCCTATAGTCTATTCAGAGCACTCCCTTGTTCTTTGATGACCCTGCCTGTTTTGTTCTTTTGCTTGGATTAAAAAAAAAAAAATCCTTGGAGTCACCATTGATCCTTTCCTTTCACATTTTCTTCAATCTAGTATCTACTTTTCAAACATTTTCAGTTCTGACTACACCTTCGTTAAAATAACACTTTATAGTAACCTACCATCATTTCCTACCTAGATTACCATCATCTCTTGATTTGTCTACCATCTCCATCTTGTTACATTGTCTTTGCTTTGTTGACTGTTTTGTGGTATAGGGGATTGAACCTATTAGAGCCTTTACATTGATTGATTGATTCATTCATTCATTCTTTCATTTATTCATGGTCTTGCTAAATCACCCCAGCTAGACTTGAACTTGATATCCTCATGCCTCTGCCTTCTGAGTAGCTGAGATTATAGGCATCAGTTCTCAGTTGAAAGGTCAGAGTGACTTGAAATGTGAAGCCAGATCTTCTGCCACCTCACTTCCATACTCTGCTCCAGCTACCTGGTGTGATATTTGCTGTGTCTTAAGCCATGCTCATGATTTGCATTGGCTGTTCTTTTTGCCTTTCTTCAAATGATGGACATCTCATTTCTTGTCTGAGCCTTTGAGAAAATGAAATCATCACAGTGAGGTCTACTTTGATTAAATTACCCCTGTGGCTTCCCCCATTTTTCTTTCTCTATTTCACTTATCACCTAATAACAGTCTGTGCTTTGACCTTTTACTTTGTTCATGATGTCTTTTTAATAGAATTTTTTAAATCTTGGCTTGAGCCACACTTACCATTCCCTCCACCCACTCCCATATAGTGTGTGTCTGTTAACATTAAGAAATCCAATGTAGTACTATAGTGAGGCTATTAAGGTTTTTTTTGGAGGGAGGGTAGTGGGAATTGATCTGAGGGCCTTTGAACTGAGCTACATCCTCAGTCTGTTTTTTTACCTTTTAATTTGACCCTGGAAGACTCAGCTCTTCTTGAGTTAAATTGCCAGGCTGGAATTGAGCCCATAATCCTTCTGACTCAGTCTCCCATAGAGGGATAGGGTCACCAGGCCCAGTTTGAAGGCCATTAAGTTTTAAGACTACAGCTTTTACAAATAGGTTATATAAAAGTATACTTGAAAGAGGTTGAAGCAAGGACCTGATTGGAAATACCTTTCATACCCTCCAAATGAATATTGATGAGAATCTCCCAGTTTAGGGACTTTCCAAAAATATCTTCCTGTAAAGATGCCAACTATATCTTCATATTCTGGGTGTTTGGCCTTGCGTTTGGGGAGAGAGACGGGCAACTGGAGTTAACTCTTCTCTCTAATGTGAGTCATTGCAGGGGCTACATGCAATGTCATTTCTCAGGAGCAACAGTGATTATAGCACATATTGGTTTATGTGTTCTCCACATAACAGATAAAAACAAACATTCTTTTCTATTTTTATTTTGAAAAAAATATTTCCATGTAAATTAGTATCTAAACTACACAGTCCCTTTTAGAAGGCAAGATTCAGCTAAGGTCCTGTTTTCTCAGAATATATTCCATACCTCAATTGCCTCTTAGAGATTTCAAAGGCTTTTATGTACCTGGTAATTTGGAGGAATTGCTTTTATTTTGTGGTTTCTTGGGGACTTCTAATATCTCTCTTGTAAGGTGTTTGCAGATGTCAATAGCTCCTAGCTCTGAAGGGTTAGAGTAACAAGACCATTCTCTTTGCAGTTGTGCTATCTTGTTTTCAGGTTAGTGCTATTTGTTCTTTCCTAGCTTCATGAGAGACATATAATCAGACTTCAAAGTTGCTGTGTGTTTTATTAGGGTGTTTGTTGGAATACTATTTATTTTCTTTCATTCTTTGGAGGATATTTGGCTTTGCATAGTCCTGCAGAGTGTCTTCAAAACAGGTTCTTATTTAGACAACCATTTCACACAAGGTAGCTGTGTATCATCCCATGATCTTCATTTGAATGCTCGTTGGAATGGTATGTAACTGCCTTCCATTCTTAGTTTTGGAGTTGCAGTCAACTGACATTCCCTTGTATATCTATAGTATTTCAGAATAGGTAGTGTAAGGTGTAGTGTAAGTGTCAGGTTCCAGACTCATATGAACCATTTGACTCCTTACATTTGGCCTCTAAATACATCTCTAATTTGTGGCCCACTGTTTTCAGTTGGCTTTCAGCACATTCATGAAATATCTGTAATTTGACCCTTGTGTTATCCTGAATTCCCCTAAGTCAGGCAGCTCTCATACATCTCCCTACACCTACTCCTGAGTCTTGTAAAATTCCCTATTTTGTTCTTCCAGAATTGTTTAGCACAGTAATTATTAGACAGTTAATTGTTATACCTGAGGATCTTGGTCAAAACGTGGCCTTGCTAGTATGTAGATTCCCCCACATAATGTGGGATAAGGAGGTGCCTTTACTTCCTAGGAATGTACTTGGAAAATGATAATGGACTTTATTTTTCCACAAAGAAGTAAATGACAATCAAATGGTTAAAGTGAAACTCAGATTTCCTTTAACAGAAAGGATTATTTACATTCTCATAAGAGATATTTCTTGGTTGTATCAGTGAACTGAAATGTGTTATGTGTTTGAGACATCAGTGCTTAGTTAGCATCTGTGAAGAAATACTTATTTTGATTCTTTTACCTTCAGTATTGATATTTGCCTGAGTTATAAAATATGACATTAAATGATAAAGGTTCTTTACTTGAGTGTATTTGGCTATTTAAGAAGAAAAACATATTAATATTTTCTTTGAGTACAGCATAGGTTATACAGAGATATCTTGTTTTATGGTATGCATACAGAGATGACAAGGGCATGGGTTGGCTAACCATGGAGGGTGGGGAGTTGGGGTTATATATATATCTAGCATAAGAGTGAGTTATTGATTTTCAACCTTAGTGTTTGCGTGTGTGCTTGTTAAATATTGACTGCATCCTGGAGATCTCTAAATCTGGACATGCAGTTCTAGTCTCCCAGCATATTGATCTTGGTATGTCACTCAGCATGTTTCTTTTTGTTTGTTTTTAAGCATGTTTCTTTTTGTAATGACTTAGTCCAGGCATGCTTAGTTAGAATGTGCTATGTGGCAGATGGAGATATACTGGGGAGTTAAATAAAATAGAAATGGACAACATTTTTATCATGTAGGAACTAACAGCCTGTCTGAGCGAGACATTAATCATACTAACATATGTAGCTAACATTCTCTTCTTTTCCCCCCATTATTTATCAATTATTTGGCTCTTTATTTATATTTGGGTTTCTCATATATGAGAAATCATATGTTTAAGTTTGTGTGTCTGATTTATTTCACTCAACATCATATGCTCAAGATGCATCCCCTTTTCTGCAAATAACTTGCTTATCTTTCTTCATGGCAGAATTGTACTCTGTTGTTTATAAATGCCACATTTTCTTTATCTATTCATCTGTTGATGGACATATAGGCTGCTTCCAAGATTTAGCTGTTGTCATTTGTGCATCTGTAAACATGGATATATATGTATGTTATGTCTTTAATTAATTCAAGAAGATACTTTGGGAATAGCTGGGTCAAATGGACTTTCTATTTTTAGTTTTAGGGAGTGAGAAGAAAGAAGGAAAAAAATTTTAAAAAGAATTAATTGCATTTTTGCCTCAATTTCATTACTTTTTGCTCTGAGCTTTATAATTTACATCTTTCTACTAGCTACTAGCTTAGGATTTGGATTGTTCTTTTTTTTTCTAGGACTTTGACATACATCAGTAGGTTGGTTATTTGGACTCAGTCTGTTTTTCTGATATGCATATTCATAGCTATAGCCTTCTCTCTTAGGACTGCTTTCATTGTATTCTATGAGTTTTGGTATATTGTACTAGCATTAGTTTGGTTATATTTACTGTCTTAATTTCTTCTTTGATTTTTGTGACCCATGGACTATCTAAAAGAGAACTATTTGGTTTCCCTGTATTTGTATGATTTCTATGGTTTCTTTTGTCATCAATTTCTCATTTCATTGTAATATAATCTGATAATGTCATGGGGTAATTTTGGATTTTTTTTTTTTTTTCATTTACTTGAGCTTGCTTTATGGTCTAGCCTGTGGTCTGTTTTGGAGAAAGTCCATGTGCTGCTGAGAAGAATATGTTTTTTTGTAGAAGACAAGATATCTGTTGAGTGCATTTGTTCAAAGGTTTGGTTCAAATCTGATTATTTCTTTGTTGATTTTTTTTGTCTAGTTGATCTGTCTATTTGTGACAATAGGGTATGTAAATTCCCCATATAATTGTCTTGATTTGTCTGATCTGTTTTTTAATTTCCTCTGTTATCCTTTCAAATAATTCTGGTGTGTGGCTTTTGCTTTTCTCCCTCTTTGTGCCTCCAGTATGGCCTATGGTGGAGTTGGAAGTTTTGGGATGCAGTTTGTTGTCTTGTGTTCTCATATTTCTGTTGTTTTTTGTTTATTTATTATGTCTTATTAGGTGTATGGGTGCTAATAGTGGAAAAACTTTGTTTATAGTATGGAAATTTCTTTAGTCTTTGGAGTGATGCACTCTGGGTTGGGCTAACTACATTGGTACCTCATTTCAACATTGATTTGTTTGGTGATTTTGGAAAAGATGACTATGTTTGTGTTTGTGTTTGTATTTGTGTGGGAAAGATGGCCACAGCTGTGTTTGTCACTCATTGCAAAATTTGCAGACAAATAAAAATTTTTGCAAAACCCTTCTGTTTGCAAACCAAATTGCAAATGAATGCATGTGTGAACCAAGGTATCACTGTATAGTTTTTTGCCTCTGTCCTCTAAGATCTGACCACCTCTTGTTAATTTGGGAAGGGAGAATGCAGTGCAATTGACCTAACACCCAGTTCTCCATGAATGGAGAACAGTGTTCTTAAATTAATCCAGGTGTTGGTATATAGACAAAAGCCACTAATGGCAATATTTAGGGGAGCCTGACAGTGTCAAGCAAATTAGCAACAATAACGTCCAAGACAAATTTAATATTGCCGTACCATAAGAATCAATATGTATCTTTAACCATAGAAAAGAAACATATAATTATAGTATAAGTACTAAGACAACCCAAATATTGACATATAGCCAATATGTATTAAATACAACAAGTATACCTCCACTAATGAGAGAAAGGAATTCAACAGTAATAACGTACAGTTAGCTGTCTAAAGATTAACAAAGCTTAATGGTTATACTATTAAATATATAGGGTTGGGAATGAGACAATACAAAAGGAAAAATTAGACAGTGGGAGATGAGGACACAGAATAGATGATCATATTATGGAGAAGAGTTGTTTTTTTTTATAGAATTAGGTAGAGGTAACAGAAGAAAGTAGATGATAAAAGAAAAAAGGGAGGAAAAGGAAGAAATGATGTGGAGAATAAAGATTTTTTAAAAAAAACTTGAAAAATATGGGGAGAAAAACAAGGAGGAAAGATGAAGGAAAACCCCCCATCCCAGTAAGCCAGTGAAGAAAAATAATGAAAGAGGAAAAAGAGGGAAACAAACACCCCAAAAGTCCCAAAACAGAAAGTAAAATTTCTCTTTTTTATTATAAATGTTATTCCTTTTTTGTACAGCACAATTTTTTGTTATTCGTTTTTTAATTAATTTTATTGGTACATTTGAGGTATACAATATAATGACATTCATCAATGGAAATTTTGCACCTTTACTAAACCATCTTGGTTCTTATTTTTTTCCCATTCCCCTGCCCTCCCTTTAACCCCTCCATCCCTCCCTATCTACAAAGACTTTTTCCATTTTTTTCATTTTCTCATATTATATAATGAATAGTTTTCTTCCTGGAATCCCAGTTTTGGAGTCCAGCAATTCAGTATTTTCACCTAGCCTACATGTTTGTGTCTGTTCCTCACTATTCCAGAGGCCCCTTTACCCCAGGCTGTGGCAGTATCCATGCTGAGACGTGTCCCTGTTAGTGTCAGTAAATAAGGCAATCACATCCCAAATCTGTATTGGATGCAGCAGTAGGGTGAGGGCTCAGATACTCAGTGCTGGTATTTTAGGCCCAACATAGCTGTGCCTGGCCTACCACCTCAGACCATAGGGCTTGTGTTCGTGGGCAGAGCATAACCCACCAAGGATTCTCTCTCCAGTCTGCTCCTGCTCATGGATATTTCCTGGGGATGTCTCTCACCCATTCTCTGTGGAAGAGTAACACTGGGAATCCTGATGTGAAGCCCTCCCCAAGCTGTTGAGTTCCAGATTCAAATGATCAATTCCTTCCTGGGATGGTACCCCACCAAGCACTTTTTAGCAGTATGGCACTTGTGCTGGGATCTCTGTTCAGTTGTTGTCTGCCACATGGAGGGAATCCTCTCAGAGTAAAACCCTGCACTGTCCCTGCAGATCAGATCACAATGGTGGGCTCCCCCTGGAGTCTGCATTGCAGGCCCAGTCCCCCACCATTATTTCTCCCAGGAGTCCCATCTCTCACCTTGCTTGTTCAGAACAGGGCTCTCTCACAAGACAGGAGCCAGGAGCTGGGATTCTTCCCCCAGATTTCTCTGTAGCTTTTAATTTTCCTGTCCATTTCTTCCTTATTCTCAACTGTCTACTCTTTTTTTTTCTTCTTCTTCTTCTTCTTCTTCTTCTTCTTCTTCTTCTTCTTCTTCTTCTTCTTCTTCTTCTTCTTCTTCTTCTCCTCCTCCTCCTCC
>NW_022900916.1:38993823-39005130 GCF_012274545.1 Fukomys damarensis | reverse complement strand
TTCTCCTTCTCCTTCTTTCTTCCCTAAGTTGTTCGTTTCCAGTGTGTGGATTCTGCATCTTGGAGTGGCTGAATTATGTTGACACTCACCTCTCTGCCATCTTGATTCTCTGCCTGCTTTGATTAGCTGTGTCTGTACCCTGCTCTAGACATGTCCATTGTTGAGGATAGGAGACCCTGAAATGGGGGATATAAGGTTGTTAAGTACCCTGAGTCACAGGAAACAGGGCAATATAGATAAGCCATAACATCCAGCACATTGGAAGCCCCAGAAAAAGCTCAGGTTTTTGCTCATATTCTCTTATTTCTTATACACACTCACCCTCCCTCCACATTCCCCACAAAAGGCAAACATCTGGAGACTTCTTGTACCTGTCATTATGACTCAGTGTTGGTTTCCACTCTTTTATCGCCTTTATGTGCACTGTTGTCAGTTTGTATTAAGTCATTTTTAAAACATCATTATTTGAAAGTAACATTGCTTAGAGCAGTCATCTTTTTTGGGAAGAGTCTAGGGTCCATGAGATAATGTGTGTGTGCCTGCACATGTGCCTGTGTGTGTTGCTCCTTTCTCCTTCTCTTCTTGTTCTGTGTTCTCCATCTCTAATTTTCTTCCTAGTTTTTTTCTTGACCTGCACACTCCATTAAATCCCACTTTATCAGTGAAACATTTCTTGATTACTTCTTTCACTTCTCTGAACTCTTGGAGCTTTTATTCCTTAGTATATCTCACATAATTTAGCACTAATCAAAACTACTTTGTGTTGCTATTTTACATCTGTAGCATTTCTTCTATTACTTTGTTAAATTCCAAGATTTTGTGTCCAGGATATATACACATATTCATACAATGTTTTGTTTGTGCACAGGTGCACACATTGCAAGGGTCCTACTACTTTTTGAACATTTATATTAAAATTTATGATGGGCCGGGGATTTAGCCTTACTACTTTTTGAACATTTATATTAAAATTTATGATGGGCCAGGGATTTAGCTCAGAGGTTCGATGATCTGCCTTGCAAGTGCAAGGACCCGAGTTTGATCTCCAGTACCAAAAAAAAAAAAAAAAAAAAAAAAAATTTTTGTAGCTGTTTTCTTGTTGATGAACACTTATTTCTATCTTGTGTAACCACAAACATTCCATTGCTTATTTTTAAGCTTATTTTGTGCGAGTCTTTTTTTTTTTTTTTTTTTTTTTTTTTTTTTGGTAGCAGCAGTCAAATTAGGGACCTTGTGCTTGTGAGGCCAGTGGCAGCACCACCGAGCCAAATCTCCGGCCCATGTTTTATTTTTTTTGAGAAAGGATCTTGTGTAGTCCAGGCTGGCTTTGAACTTATGATCCTCTTGTCTCACCTTCCTGAATCTTGGGATTATAGGCATATAGTATCATACCTGGCAAGCTTGTCATGTGAAGAAAAAGACCCTACTCCTAATAAAGGATTTCAGATATTTATTAATCATTTATTAGGTGTCTAGCACTTAATGTTTGTGATAGTGGGAGATAGCCAATTTTATATCTGTTCCAATGTATTGAACTATTGACTTTGTTCTATTTTTCATTCCTGATGTTATATTTTATTTCGCTTTTAGGATAAGAACAAGAAACTACGTCCTCTGTATGACATTCCCTACATGTTTGAGGCCCGGGAATTTCTTCGAAAAAAGCTTATTGGGAAAAAGGTAAGTGATAACCAAAACATATTTGCAAGAAGTTGGGCTTAACCCAATTCTTTTTGGAGGTGATTATTTTAATCTTGGCCCTTTGTGGGCCCCTTAACAGCACATGACACTCTTCCCCCAAGTCAAGTAGGATTACTTTCATATGAGAGTGGCATGTCTCTGTGTCACGAAGTGGTACCCCTTGGGAAAAACTTAAAATTGGGGCCCTGACCACAGTTTGATTGCCAATGCTCTCAAGGCAAGTTTCAAGCTCAATTCCAGTTTCAATAATTGCATATTGCCCTGAGCTCCATTTACTTGGCTCTCTTGTTCTCTCCACCACCTCCATTAAAAGTCTGGGGCTGTGGGATTTGCTGGTGAGAGTTGCTGCTTTTTTATGTTTGCCTTACTTCTGAGGGATAGGTTGGCTATAGGAGAGGGAAAGTTTAGCTCCCCTGAAATAGTAGAGAAATACAGGTATGAAATGCACTACAGCATGAATGCTACATCTGCTTCTCTGGCTTGTAAAATTTCCTCTAGCCTTTCATGCAGGTGCTGTGGGAAACTTTAGAGGGGAAGGGGTATGTGGCTTTCTCATAGTTCCTGTGCAGATTTTTGTATAGTATTTGACTGTAGTCTAGTGTAATAGCTTGGCATCTCTGGGTTTCATTTTCTAGTATTCTTAGAGCATTATTATTTTTTTTTTTTTTTTGGTGTTTTTGAGACAGGGTTAGATAGAGCATACTGTTCTGCGAATATTATGGGTATTGTGAGCTCATTAAACATTCCTTTTTTTTTTCTAGCTTCCCCACTCTAAAAGTCCTGTGTACTTCTTTGTGACCTGAATGAATAAAGAAAATAAGAGTGGTTCCTTTGATAGCAAATGAGGGATATGTAAGGAAGGATTATAATTCATGTTTCCCATCCTTTGCTTCAATTGAGATTCAAGGAGAAATAATGTATTTTGGTTCAAACTTTATTGTAACTTTAGAAAGTTAAGGCCAGTCTTTTTTTTGGTGTGTCTTTATTTAAAACATTAAAGCTTTATTAGCCTTCCTTACCTAAACTATTGCTGTTGTGACAGATTTGATAAAGGTCTGGCTTTTGGGGGAGGGAATAAATATATATCTATATATATATATTGATTATATATATAATATCTATATCTATAGATATAGATATAGTTATAGTAGTTTTATTTACCGTATTCACTAAGGTGATAAATTATAGTGTGAGATTCTGAGGTTAGATATAAGATGAAACTGCTAATTTTCAGGTAGAAAAACCAAACTGGATTCTCTAAAATGAGTGTTAAATCTCCTCAATTTCCTTCAAAGAATAGGCTCATTTGTCATTGTATAAAACTTGTCAGTGCTGTATTCATTCATGAAGTGTAATGCGAATGATGGCTTGAAGTCTTTCAAATTCTAGATCTCCTGTTATCTGATGTAGTGTCTGTCTAACATCTCTGTTTCACTCAGTTGATATAATATCACTCATTTGCTGTCTCATTCCTTACCTGTGTGGACTTCTGAAGAAACCCATCCAGAGTCACATGGCAAGAGTGGCAGCATACACTGAATTCCTGTGCAGCCATTTGAGTACAGGTGTTGTGGCACCACCTGGATTCTTTGACAGTTGCCCTTCTGTGGTTCTTTCTCATCCCTGAAAACATAAATCACACCTTACTGCTGCCACTACTATATAGTCGTGGAAATTTAGCCCAAAATACTGCTCTCAAGGACAGTGTGCCAGGCCACTATAGTCCTCCATCATAGAGTAAAAGGACTGACCTCAAGTGTCAGGTAGGGTGTCTGTCCCTAAGAAGTTAGGCCCTTCTTAGTGGGAGAAATCTCCTTTATTGGTTCCGGTGCAACAGAGTTGATTGGATTCTGTTTATTGTATAAATGATGAATACTGTATCCCCACCTAGGGAGTCAGATGCAGCTCAGCTCTGCTGGGTTGGAACATTCCTGGTACAAACTGCTTTTCCTGACTCACCACCTGAAACCACTTGCCTGTCTTCTGGCCCCATCAATTGTGACAGTGAACATCCATGTGTTGCAGCGTCTGGGAGCATGCAGGGCAGTAGCTGCCTCAAGGGGGGTGGCTAGCACATCATTGCACATTTCCGCCAATTCCCTTCAGACCTCTGCAGCTGTACAGAATGGCACATGGTGATTAAGAGCCACTGTGAGGGAGCATGTGTGCCTGTGTGCACAGAAGCTGATTAGGGCATCCTGTCACAGCTTAAGGAAGATAGTGGGTTAAAATCATCTTCTGCCTAAACTTTCCCAGAGAGTCCATCATATGACAATTTTGAAAGATGTCTACAATGTAGAGCAATAAGAGTGAAGGTAACCTTGCTAAGGTGTTTGTTGGATTTAATAGCCTCCATCCCAGTGATGGAAATTCACATTAATTTACTTCAAGATTTATTTCTGGTTATGTGCCCATTTTAGTTACTTTTCTCTCATTGCTGAGACAAAATACCCAACACTCAAAGTTAAAGGGAGAAAGGTTTATTTGGCTTACAGTTCTAAGAGATTTCAGTACATAGTTGGATGACTCTAAGATATGCTAGAGGGGCATTGCTGAGAAGAAACAGTTCTCGGCAGACAGGTGGAAGCAAAGCAGCAAGGGAACTTAACAGCATCCTTCTGCCTTTTTTATCTTATTCAGACTATTTGGGGTGGGTAGCACTTACCCCCTTAATCCTAGTGCCCTTGGGCCTAGCCCCACCATGAATCAATTACACATTCTAGATTCAGCCACCTCTGAAAAAAGCATGAAGCTTTAGGGGAATATCTAAACACAAGCCGTAAGAGTACCATAATTAAAGTAAGCATATTGCTCTTGGGGACTTGGTTTTTCTATTCATGAACTGGAAGTATTATTTGTACTCCTTCTCATAGAGTTGTGTTATGAGATTCCATAATGATGATCTTTCAGGTTTGTCCAGATGCCAGGAAGGTGTGTGATTAGGAGTTGCTTAATGTTACAGTTTTGTTTTGTTTTGTTTTTAAATCGAGCCCAGCAAAATCCTTTTTCAGATTTATTCCTGGCTGTGAAATAAATCAGCATGTGACTGGCATCCTAACGGCAGTATTTTTCCATAGTTTTATTGACTTCACTGCCTTTTCAACCCATTGCACAGATTCAGCTGGCATCTGATTAGCGGTGGTATCAGGGCTTTTGCTTCCACAAAATGAACGTGCTGTCTTAAAGTGAGTGTGTGTTTTTGGAAGTGAGGGAGTAGTAGAACACATGCACATCCTCACGCTCCCCATCTCCTATTTACCATCTGCCATCCTTTCATGAAAATCTTGACTAAAGAATATTCATGGTAAATAACTTTCTTGCTGATTTCTTCTGATGTTCATGAAATGGAATCTGATAATTTCAACTTGGCTTTTAATTTCCCAGAATGGTATCCTAGGTGTGTAAACAGGGTGGTGAGATTGATGTCCTAGAACCAGGGTTACCTCCCTATTCTAATCAGAAGCAATTTCTTTCTGTGTATTCATGCATTTCTCTTTAATGTTTGGAGGTCAGCCTGTAGCAAGCAGGAGTTTGCACAGCCTTGTCATTTTACTTTCAGTAGAACAAGGTAATTAATAACATCTTCAAGGTAATGAATCTTGGTTGGGGGTTTCCCCCTGGTTATTTTACAGAGTATCTCAAGTCTCAAAAATACATGTAAAGCAGCATTTATAAGTGACATATGAATCATTCCTATAACTCCTGTCCCTTAATTGCAGTATTTCTATCACCATGGGAACCATTGTGATCCAAGTTGAAGCTTGCTTCAACAATTGAAGGGTCAAAGCTGGTGGAAGAGATGGAGTTGAGGATTTGCAGGAAGTCAAAGTACACTCAGGGCTGGCAGTGGAGGCTCGTTGTCAGCTGTCCTATCACCAAAGACCTCACCCCCAAAATATATGCCTGTTTCTTAATATATTTTTTACTATTTGTTTGAATAAGCAAATGTTAGGTAGGATTGGGGATTATTTGTAAATACTGGCTGCTTTTGTATCGTTTCCATGCCATTGAAATCTGTTTTGTGAACTTGTCTAGCTTTTTTTTTAGGCACTTAAAATGGGGCATTTTTCTTGATAAATGCAGACAGAGTTGTTTCTGTCCAGATTGCTTTAGACTGTTTTCTTTTAAAATCTTCCTTTTTCTAAGAGAGATAGTTATGGGGTGTCAGTCTTATAAATCCAGTGTGTCTAAAACTGATCTGATTTTGTGTCCGACATCTGGATCTCTTCCACTGTTCTGGTGCCTCCTTTTTCAATGTATTTATTTTTACTTTTATTTTATCTCTCTCTTTCTCCCTTCCCTTCCCCTCCTTCCCTCCCTCCCTCCTTCTTCCTTCTTATACTGGGAATTGGACCCAGAGCCTTCACACTGAGCATGAGGAGCCAGTGGCTGCCTGAATGTTTGCTCCACATTTCTTCTACCTTGTTTTGTATCTTATCTGGCCTGTACTTCTGTAGTCTTCTTACTACTTTTCCCACAGTCACTTTTCCCCATTCTACAAATAGGGGCTTTGCTGGTGCCCTTTACATTGTGTTCATTCTTTGTCTAATAACATTGGCTTCTGTTGCTCCTGGTGGCCCAAAAGATCCCAAAAGATAGAATGTGGTTCCTGCTTTCTCTTGAGAGAACCACATACCCTTCCCTGCCACTTTTCTGCCCTCCATTGTGTTTCTTCAATGCATTGTCCCCTCTCACCATAGGGTTTTCCTACTTGCAAATTTTTTCTAGTTTTAATTACCCTTTTATTTTCCTCATTTTTCTTCCCCTATATACGTTCTCTTTATCCTTCAGATCCAAGTTAAATGTGGCTTTCGGAAGAAGTTTTCCAGGATGTGCCCCCCCATATTTACCTTAAATATATTTTTCATAGCTTGGTGATGATACACGTGAGAGCTTATATATAAATAGCTATCTCTTTTCTTAGATTTATTTCACTGTGTCATTAATTTTGTGGTCCCCTGTAGTGCTCAATGAATTTTTATGGAATGAA
This sequence comes from Fukomys damarensis, assembly GCF_012274545.1. Classification (NCBI taxonomy): domain Eukaryota; kingdom Metazoa; phylum Chordata; class Mammalia; order Rodentia; family Bathyergidae; genus Fukomys; species Fukomys damarensis. The sequence goes on along the minus strand of NW_022900916.1, from coordinate 38,998,439 downwards.
TTAACTTTAGGGGCACTGGGCTCATGGCTGTGGAGAAGGCTGTGCACTTGAATAAGAATACAGAGTGAGGCTGAAGTAGGTCTTAAGCGGATTTGCTATATCCGCAGAGAGTAAGGTGAGATTGTCTCTTTGTATCAGTAATTCCAAATCAGTCTGAAAATGGTTAATATTATGTGTAATGATCATCTGTTGTGGACTGTGTTTGCATCAGCTAGGTTGGCAATCTAACTTGTTTATGGCTTTTTCTTTACTGTATACAGTATTCTAAATGTCTAAGCACATTTAGTTGATGTGGCTCCTCTGTAATTTGGTGGCTACATTTGTGTAATTTTCATGCCATTCGGATTTGTTTTGTAAACTAAACTGACTACTTTTTGGTAAGGCACTTTTCATAATGACCTTTCTATCTTAAAAAGCAGTATGTCCACCAGTTATTGAGCTCTTGCTTCACAGTAGGAACCGAGTTCTAAGCATTGTTTTCACTTTCAATTTTCACCTATACTTTGCAAAATGTACACACTGGTCCCACTTTTTTTTTAACGGATAAACTGAGGCAATAGAAATTAATTGTAATTGCTATGCTAAATTTAAGACTATCTAGAAAGTTCTGCTTCCCTTTTGTTTATACTGACTCAGATGGCCATAGGTCATGAAACTTGTGGGATAATGTCAATTCCTGTGTATAACATGTACTTTACATGCTACAAGAAGCATCTGCCACCTTGTCCTAGTCTATAGCCTTCAGGAGGTGGCGATGGCTCCATATATCAGCCTTCTAAGTGCTTTCAGCTCTTTAGACATTATCTCATTAGTCTTTGAGATGTCCCTTTAAGGGGTGTTCATCAAATTGTTCTTCATAGGAGCAGTGTCAGATTCCATGGCCTTCTCCAAATTATACAGATACTGGGAGGTAAAAGGCAACAGAGCAAAGCCAATGGTAAAGTGTGATTTCTTTCTCTCCTCAATCTCTTGACCTAGATATGATTCCTGAAAGCGTCTAGAAGAAAGGAAGGACAGGTGTTGCTTTTTTCTTGGCCTAGAACTAGGAAGAAGCTGAGGAACACCATACAGGTACATGTTCCTCTGAACAAGGACAGAAGTCACATTCTTAGAAGGGGGCATTTTTCACTTAACTACTTGAGCTACTGAAAGTCAGTACACTTCCCAGGGGTAGACCCTTACCCATTTCCCCACTATTTTCCAAGGTTGACCCTTTCCTTAAAAACACACATAAGTGCTGTCGTTGTTACCCATTGGCCATGCTAAGTACAAATCTGGCAGTGTGGGAATTCTTAATTATCTCTGATGTACTTTAGTTTGGATGTTACAAACATTTCTTACATCATCTCCACATTTTTTGTTTCGTATTAATTTAAAAGTCCTTTACATTAATGATCAAAACAGATCCAAAGGTTGTGAATGCATTGTGATTTAAATTGACAGGTTTGTAGGAGGTTGCTTGTCCTTGCCTTTCAGTGCCAGCTGTTACCATCAGTGTGGCTGTAAATTTTAAACAAATGACTGAAGATATTCACCAAGCTAAGAGCTGTTTTGAATGACTTATAATTTCTGGCCATGCCTCTTTTTTCCTAGTGGGAGTTCTTCCACTTGATATGATAGGAGTGTGTCACTGTGTAGTAGCCACCAGAGCTTATTTTAAATGCCCATTAGTTTCAAGGATGATCCTAATCTTTACCCCTTGAGCCCTTAACTCCTTCATATGGTAACAGATGATTAATAGAAATGACTGTGGGGTTTCCTCAGAAGGTAGTTTCTTCCTGCTGCCAGCTAAATGCTCTTTATAATAATGATTTCTTGGTGGTTTTGGTTTTTTGGCTGAAAATTGTGCAAAGTCCTTCTGTGCTTTGGGGGCCATCGGGATGTAGAGTTGTGTACAGAGCTCTGTGGTAAAGTGTGTTATTTGTGTGATATATACTGTAATATCCTCTTCAGAATGCATCCTTACATCCTGAAGTGAAGAAGCTAGAATTTTCACCTGCATTCTTGGAAATTCCTTCTGTATGCTCACCTGTGGGAAATGACTTATTATCTAGCAGAATCCTTGAGATTCTCATATCCCTAAGTAATACTTTTATATTACTTTGCTTATTGTTAAAGACTTTCTTCTTTGGACTCCCCAGTTGCTCATAGTTTTCTGATGAAAGTTCTTATATTTGTAACATGATTTGTGGTCAGTCTTTCTTAAGCCGCCCACTCCTGATCTTTTCTTCTTGGTTTCTGAAATACCATCCTTGGAGCTGGAACTTTCCATGCTTATTCTCTGCAAACCAAGATTTTATTTTAGGGGATTTGTGCTGAATCAGCTCAGCTGTGTTTGGGGGTAGGGAGAGGACAGGCTTTTTTTCCCCCCACTTTAAAAATAACCCTTATGTGCCAGAAACCCTATAAAATGTGCAGAATTGCAAATCTTCCAGCTTCTCATACCTCCTGGTTTACAGAGAATAGATTCTTTTGAGCTTGAGCCCTTTGATAGTGTGCAGAATATCTTATGTTGAAGAAGACTATGAAGCAAGATTGGGTCCAGATGTGTGCATTTGAGAAGGAAAACCTGGTCCTTGATGTCTTTTCTCCATATTTTTTCTCAAGTAGTTTCATCTGCTTAAAGGAGTCTCTAGGATTAATATAGATAAATTCCCTAATGAGAAAAAGTTTGTTTTCTTCTATATTTGCAAAATAACCTATATCTGTCAGAAATTCTGAGTTTTATTGGAAAGGACCAACTTTCCAGGGTTTCTTTCATTGTGGCCTTTCATTTTATTATGCTTGTTAAAGTTAAACCAATCTTTCAGATTGCTTGACTTCTTTCCTAAAAGTGTGAATAATTTGTGCATGTGTGAAAAGTAGCATGTACAAGTCTAGGGTTGATTTTCTGTTGCCTTTTTAGCTTGGTAATGAAAGAGGATATTTTAAATCTACAACTTTATAAATAGAGAGCAAAGCAAGTAAAAAGGATCAAGTGACAAAATGTACTATATGTAATAGTCTCCCATAATGAATGTATTTATTATGAATTACAAACATCTACTAATAAAATTTGTTGTTGTTGTTTTGTGTTTTGTTTTTTGTTTTTTTGTTTTTTTGGTACCAGGGATTGAACTTGGGCCCTTGTGCTTTCCAGGCACAGGCAGTGGAACCACTGAGCCCAATTCCTGGCCCGACTAATCAAATTTTTTTAAAACATTAACTTCTTGTTCAATGTGTGTAAAGTCTCTGATGCTTTTTACTTTTATCTGAAACAATTATTTCAGTAATAACTAGCTGCCTTCTTTTGCTTTCACTTGTGCAGTTATCTTTTTCTGTTAATATCAGGTATCCCTAAAATGCAGCAGTTCTATCACGACATGTTGCTGGCTTCAGCAGTCCTTTCTGCTACCTTTATAATGGTATACATAGTGGGTCCAAATAATCGCCTCCACCAAAACCCCCATATCTGCTAATTTAAAATGAAACCTGATTAGAAATAGTCTTTGCAGATATAATTGTGTAAGTTAAAATGAAGTCATTCTAGATTAGTTTTATGTTTTCATGAAAAGAGATTAGGTCACAAGGGGAAGAGGGCTGTGTTGCAGTGGAAATGGAGATTGTAGTGGTTCAACCATAAGCCAAGGAATGGCAGCTACCGTCTAGAGCCGCAGAAGCTAGGGAGCCACAAGGAAGGATACTTCCATAGGTCCTCCAGAGCTGGCCCCCTGACTCTTGGCCAGATTTCTTGTTTCTGGGTATAAATTTTACTTCAGTAATGACCTTCTGGTGGTTAACTTGATTCAGCTGACTTGATTAATGATGTAACCCATTGATGCGTTCACAGCTGAACAGGCTGTTAAGAGGTGAGTCCTGGTTGGAGGAAATGACCTTGGGGATTATATCTGGTCCCTGGCCCCTTCCTCTCTGGTCCTTTTCCTCTCAAACTAATTTCTGCCATAAAGTGAGTAGCTTCTCTCTACCATTTCCTTCCACCATGATGTTTCTGCCTTGGAGCCGGCAGATCAGGGACTGAAACTGTGATCTAGCAAAATAAACATCCTCTTTTAGTTGTGAATGTCAGGCATTTTGTCCCAGCAGTAGGACAGCTGACCAATACAGACCTTTTTTGCCAAAGTAACCTGTGGTACAGGGTTTCCTAGTGTCAGTGGTCTCTCACTTCTGGTCCCCTGCCTATCTTTCTTGCTCCCTCCACCCCTACCCCTCCAGACCACCTGACGATTGGTATGGAGCAATGGAACATGTTTCTAGTTGTCAGTGGGCACACCCTCAGGCTGTTGTTGTCTTGTCTCCCTTCCTTGAAGGATGAGTGCTAATGTCTGCTTAAGAAGGCCAACTGGCCTCATGACTATCCTGGTCACAAGTCTTCCATCACTTCTGCTTTGATACTGGCAGTGTTTTGAAATACGCTGCCCCTTATGAGAAATCATTCCTGACAGTAGCTCTTGATGAACTGGGCTTATGCCATTTGAGGTTGCTGAACAGACCATTAGGAATAATTACCAGAGGCCTGTGTTCTAAAGCACATTCATGAATATTTTGGCTCCTTTATAGGAGCATTATGTGGAGCTATGTAGGATGTTTTTTTTTTTTTTTTTTTTTTTTTTTTTTTT
>NW_022900916.1:38987338-38993712 GCF_012274545.1 Fukomys damarensis | reverse complement strand
TTTTTTTTTTTTTTTTTTTTTTTTTTTGTAAACATAGAAATACCAGGTTTTGTCTTTAGTCTGGCCTTTTGGGCACAGTACTTTTTCTGGAGACTTGCCTTCTCACCTCTTTGGGCTTAATAATAGAATTAGACTGAGCTAGGTTTGTGTGATAAGCAGATAGTCCTCTGGAAATGAAGATCAGTAGTTGGTATTTTTTTTTCTCCTTTAGGACTATTATTTATTCAGCAAATATGTTTTTGAGCAACTATCTTGTGCCAAACCTTGTTCTCAGAAGATCTGTCTATCTATCTATCTATCTATCTGTCTATATATATGTATGTATATTCGTATTCTTACAAATACATCTTCTCATGGAGCTAATATTTTAGGCCAGTGAATTTCTTTGGTACCTTTTTGTAGGCAAAATAAAGGTAAAAATAGTATCTCTTATCAGTTGCTAACGGGTTTAACTGTAGTAAGATGACATCGACCTGTGAGTTGAGTAAGTTGAATAAGGACAGATTTGAATAACTAGTAAGATGACAGAAATGTGTCTCTCGTAAAATTTGACAGATTTTAATGTGAATTGTACAGATCATGATTATGAGACACAGATAGGACAAGCCGTGTGCTGGGTGACCTCATGTACTTAATGCCCTTGTATATATTGCTGACTGATAAATATTTTCACTCCTTCCTTATTCTGGACCTACAGATCTATGCAGCTGCTGACTACTGGATACCCAACTACAGATTCCAGTAGACCACTGGCATGTTATGTCCATGTTCCTGGTTTGCATATGATTTTTTCCCCCTACCCACAAAACTGTCTTAGCTTTGTTGTTGATCATTCTTAATGTCCTAAACTTTAGGATCAGCAGCCTCTTGACCTCATACTTCAGGCTTCTCAGAAATTGGGTTCACCTGGTTCTATCTCAGCTACCCTCCTTCTCAGGGTTTTCCCACTGTGTCCTTTAGTCTGTGTGTCTCTCATTTTGATTATCACAGCTCTGCCTCAATTCATTTCCCTGCTCTTTCTGGTGTATGCCATCTCTCACACTGCTGTCACAGTTGCTTTCTGTCCTAATATGCCACCAACTCTGGTGATACCTGATCGCCTCCCAAAAATAATCTAACTCCTTAAATGAACATAAAGCAAAGGAAAGGAACTATATACAATACCATAATTGCAAATGAGAATTCTGCTTCCATAAAGACCTTCTTTGCCTCATAGACATACTCAAACCTTCTGTACCTTCTTGCTTTCACACTTGGTTTTCTGTCAAGAAGCTTTCCCTACCTTGTATTCCTGGCTACCCATGTAAAGTTCACTGCTGTCTTTCCTCCTGATCAGCTTTTGTGTCCATTTCTGCTGTAGCCGTGCTGAGGTCCGAGGTCTCTCCCCACCACTAGTGGGTGAGCAGCCTGTCTCACCTGTCATCTGCTTAGTTTTGAAACTGTGCCTGATGGCAAGAATTAGATTAGGGTCTTCAGTAAGTCCCCACTGCAGAGGTGGTATATGTCTTGGTCCTTGCATGTCTTAGGAAAGATCAAGAGTACTTATATATGGAGAAGAGATACAGGAAACTCATCGTGTAAGCTGGTGAGATGGTTTCCTTGTCAAGATGCCTTTTAACATTTTCTTATTCAAATGAACATAGTACTTTTTTAATGTAGTACAAAGGCTTCAAAATAGGTGAAATAAATATTTTTCTATTAATTAAAATTATTAGTGATAAAGTTATGATATTGTAGTCCTCAGGATGCAATCTGAGATGTAACTCCCTAGTGGTGATTTGGGTACATCTCTGTGTCCTTTTTTTCATAGTTGAGAATGGGTGACATTTGTAGTTCCTTTTCCCTAAAAATGACAGAAGAGCCGGCGTGGCCTAGTGGTGATTTGGGTACATCTCTGTGTCCTTTTTTTCATAGTTGAGAATGGGTGACATTTGTAGTTCCTTTTCCCTAAAAATGACAGAAGAGCCGGCGTGGCTGAACATGACCTCCCTGAGACCCAACACTGGGGAGGCTGAAACAGGATAATTGTTAAATCAAGGCCAAGCAGGGCTACATAATGAGCCCCGACCCTGACACACAAGGCGTTCTCCACTCCCCCCCAAAATGACTGAAGGTTTACCCAACTAGTAGAGACTGAGTTAACATATTTTGGCTTGAATTCCCCACTATGATTTTAAAGATCTAAGTGACAGAAGCTTGGTGGTTGCTGATTATCCCTCTCTGGTCTTCTCAACCCCTAACTAGGCTCCATAATATTCTGTTCCCCTATCAGAGTCCACATGAATTAGGAAACAAGTTAGTGCCTCTCTCCATTTAACTACTTCTGCTGTGTGCCTTTTTGTTTGGTAGGTTGCTGCTGAGCAATACAAGCTGTCACGGTAGACTTTGATGCTCACTGTAGTCCTAAGGAAAGTGTAGGTGTGGGAAACAGCCCATCATGCCAAACTTCTAACCCCTCTATACTATTGCCCCTTTATTAAAATATGACAGGAAAGGGAAAGGAGGGAATGAGAGCAAAGAAGGGAGAACACCAGAGCAGTAGCCTGGGCTCAAAAGTGAGGAAATAGGTTTTGATGAACTGTCACCATGTATAGCTAGAGAACAGGAGCTTCTTTAGCTTTCTAGATGAATCTCAATAGTGAAAGGGAAAGATCTATGCATTCATATGGTCTATGTATTCACAGTACCTCTCCTTCATTTGCAAAATGGGTGGTTTTGTTTGTTTCAAGAAACTGAACCAGGACCTTCACATTGAGTAAGCCATATTGCTAGCGACCCCCACCCCACCTAATTTTTGTTTGGTTTTGGTTTGGATTTGGGGAAACTGGGTCTTGTTGAGTTACCCAGGCTTAGCCAACTGCCTGCTCCTCCTGCGTCAGCCTCTCAGAATACTATACTAGAATTACAGGTGGTGCACCACCCTGAGGGTGATATTTTGACAGCTGCAATTCCTTGGGTGTAATAGTATTGCAAGGGAATCTTAACAGGTGCATTTGCAGTATCTTTTGGGCAGGGCAGAATGGATAGAACTGTTTTAAGTTCCTCGGCCTGAAAACAAACCAGTACCTCAAATTCAGACCTTCATACCTATAGCCTTGGCAACAGTTTGTCAGCAAAGAAGTTGAACAGTTCTGTGACCTCAGAAGTAAGAAGATAGGCAGTTGAAGATTGTGCATATTCAAATTCTTACACTTGGAAATAATTAATTTCTTTCAGTGTTACTTCTTTTTTAATTTGTAAAAAGGCAAAGGAATATTTCTTTTGCCCCTCTAATCATATTAAAGGTTCAAGAAAGCCTCAAATCCATCATGCAGGTATGTGACAACATTTATTACAGTTGTGTAGTAAACTGGGAAGGGCCACCATAAAGATGTAGGTAGATTTCATTGCTAGGCATTCAACTTTCCACTCAGGCTGGGCTGATGGCTGAAAGACTTGGGAGCCCAGAGCCCGGGGCCCAGAGTGCATTCACCTCACTCTATTTGGAGTTATCCCATCTCCATAGTGAGGACAAATTGGCATTCTCTAAGGACTCTGCTTATAAACAAGTGGACAGATTTGTTTTGAAGATTTGTTGCCCTGCTTTGTGTTGATTGATCTACTTGATTCCTTTATAGTTCTAAAAATTAATTTTTTGTTACCAAGGATTTATTCTGTCTTAAATATCAATGTATGTCACTACCTGATGTAAATGAATGTGTGTCACATACACTCTCTGAGTTTTGTGACCCTTTAGTGATTCTTTGCACTAGCACAGACACTGATTGCTATGTGCTTTTGTTTAGGATGTGATAGTAGAAATTTTCTCTTATTTCCATGGGATGGCTTTAAGGACCCACCAAGCCTCCCACTCCTTGTCCAACCCCAAGAAAGCTAGGAGATTGACTTCCTTCTACTTCCTCCTATGTTGGGTTATGGTCCTGAGTTATAGTCAAAGATCTTTTTATCTGAAATGTTAAATGGTTATGGTTGATGCAACAGTCCCATTTATTACTGGGGCAAAGTCTTTTATCCTTCTCTAGGATCTATGGCTTCAAATGGCTTTCTCCCATTTGAAGATTGGTATTTCCCTAAATCATTTGTTGGTTTGCTACATTTTGAAATACGGCTTTGGGAATCAGAATCCATCCAAATGATTGACTCCTTGACTTTGGCCAGGTGCCTTTTCACATTTTCCTCCAGTTTCTCCTATTTCCAGTGGTGGCATTTGCTTGCTGCCAGCATCATGGAAGAAAAGCAGCATGCAGTTTGAACTCCACATCATGAGAGGGTTTCTGAAGATGAAAGACAAAGATGAGCCATGTTGTTCCTCAGTATTTCCGCTTTGGTGGTAGTTAATCATAGCTTTCCAAGACGAAATGGTATAAAATCAGTAAGTCTAGATAGATTTACTATGTCTCTCTCACCATTTAGGGACTGAAAATAGTATCGATAGCCTCGTTTATCTTGTACTTTATAGACAGGAACTTCTCCCTTTCTGTTACTCTAACATATTCTTTCTGCCCTGTTTCTTTTTTTGTTAATCCTCCTTTCCCTCTGCCTTCTGTTTTCCATTTCCCTCCTCCTCAGTTCTCAGTTATTTAGTATAAACAATGTCAAAATGCTAAGCTCATGGCCACTCTCATTCCTAATACATATCATCCATCTGCCTCATTGTCTGCCTTGGCTGTTGTAGTGGATCCCTGGGACCTTTCTGGCATTAAGAGGGAAAAAAGTGATTTGCTAACCCATTTTTTCTGCTGTTCTTTTTCTCAGCAGCCGGAAACTTGATTCTCTACCAGAGTCAGCAGAATGTTAGCTAGTCTCCAAGCAAAGTCCACTTTGATGATTCAACTTTCTTGTTGGGCTTTGGACCTTTCTGATCCACTCTTAAAATTTTCCAGGCTACCTAATATTGTAGAAGCTTTAGAACTATTACTGTCATTTCCTGCTCTTTTTGAAAAGGATAAACATGGATAAGGAGAAAATTATGTCAATTGCCCCTTTTAGTCTTTATTTCCCCTTCCTGGGAGATTCTAGTTGATGGGCCAGGGCTGGGGTATGTGACCTTGTGAATCTTCTGATGAATCATCAGTGTGATGCTGCCCCAAGCACAAATAGCACATGGGGTGCCAGGACATGACTATTTGATGACACTGTGACCTCCCTCAGAGTGTCATATAAGCTTTGTTTTCCTTGCATGACCCATCTTTCTGGACTTCATCTGTGGATTTCACTACTTCCTCGATGACTCCAAGCCTTCATCTTTGCACTCCAACTCTGTGCATTTGTTGGATAGCAGTGCAGGACTGATTTCTCTGAGACCTAACTTCTTTTCTTGAAAGACTGCTTTTTGTGTTGGTTTGGTTTCCATAGCCAGGCAAAGGTACTTCTCTTTACAGGACTTTTTAAAATATATTTTTTCAACAGCCCTCAAGACATAATTTTTTAAAGTTTTTTTTTATATAACATAACTTGTTCTTTACATTTTAAAAATAGATTTAGAAGGATGTGTAGAAAAAAATAGTTGCACAGAAAGCATATATATGGATAAAGCAGTAGTTCTTTTTTCTCCTTAAGATTTTCAAGTTCAGATCAAGTAGGAAAATGAATTTGGTTGTTTTATTTGCTGAAACACATTTTGAAGTTATTGGCAAGAAAGCCCGTGTCTGAAGAGTATACCTTTTTCACAGACAATTATATAAAACAGGCAAACATTTCAGTTAATTAACATAACTTTTTATCCTTTAGACTTAAGAAAACCTTAAAAAAAAAACAGTGTCAGGTTATTCTCATGCTGTGGCTTTCACCTTTTATTATGATTTTAAATAGGCAGTGTACTTAATTTCTTTTCAAAACTCTAACAGTAAAACAAGGGAAGACATTGCATCCTTTGCCCCAATCCTTCACTCACCCATGGTACCCTCCAGAAGCAACCAATACTCCCCTTTCCTTGGGAATCTTCCCAGAGATATTTTAAGCTTCAAGCAAATGTGTTGGTGGGTGGGTGGGTTGTCTTTTCCCCTTTCTTGTAAATGCTGGCATCATAAATGCAGTTAAAATTTTGTACATATAATCAAATTAGTACCTTTGTATTTATGTTTTATTTGTATTGCTTACAAGTACTAGGGCATTGTCATTTGATCTGCACAATTTAGCAAAAGCTTGTTACTTGCCTACAAAATTTCAGCCTAGTTTTCTCTATGGCTGTAATGTTCCTACTCCAAAATGCAATTATGAATTCTGTTAACAGTGGTAATATTGTCCACTTTATCCTTATTTTTAATACTGTATTTTAGGGGCCTTTTTTGCTTTGTTATAAGTAACATTTACTACCCACTTTAGCAATTGCATAAAATCATTTATTTATTCTATATATATATATATATATATAT